>NC_134644.1:175298641-175598641 GCF_030463565.1 Pelecanus crispus | reverse complement strand
CCCCCACGGACACCGACAGACCCCCACAGACCCCCACGGACACGGACAGACCCCCACAGACCCCCCCCATAGACACAAACAGACCCCAACAGCCCCCCATGGCCACCAACAGACCCCCCACGGACCCCCATGGACACCGACAGACACCGACAGACCCCCACGGACACTGATGGACCCCCACAGGGACCCCCATGGACACCAACAGACACCGACAGACCCCCCATGGGCCCCCACGGACACCGACAGACCCCAACAGACCCCCCATGGACCCCGACGGACCCCCCACAGACCCCCAGGGACACCGACAGACCCCCACGGACCCCCAGGGACCCCCACGGACCCCCAGGGACCCCCACGGACACGGACAGACCCCGACAGACACCGCATGGACACAAACAGACACCGACAGACCCCCCATGGACACTGATGGACCCCCACAGGGACCGCCATGGACCCCCACGGACACCGATAGGACCCCCACGGACCCCCAGGGACACCGACGGACCCCCACAGGGACCCCCACAGACACCAACAGACATCAATAGACCCCCCACCGGGACCCCCACGGACACCGACGGGCTCGTAGACACCAACAGACCCCCCACGGACCCTGACGGACCCCCATGGACACCGGGGGGCCCCCACACACAGTGACGGACCCTCACAGACACCAACAGACCCCCACGGATGCTGACGGACCCCCCCAGACGCCGACAGACCCCCCCGGACGCCGACGACCCCACAGACAACAGACCCATGGACGGACCCACGGAGGGAGCGTGGGGCCGGGGCGATGTCCCCAACCCCCCGGGCCGGGGACGCCAGCCCCCACCGAGCCCCCCGGGGTGGCAGCGGGTCCTGACCCAGCGCGGGGGGCTGGGCTGGGCTGGGGACCCCCGGTTTGGGCTGGGGGTACCGGGGGGTCTGGGGGTGGTACCGGGTGGTCTGGGGGTGCTCAGGGGATCAAGGATGGTACCGGGGGGCATCGGGGGCTGCACCGGGGGGGTCTGGGGGTGCTCGGGGGGATCGGGCTGCACCGGGGGGTCCAGGGGCAGTACCGGGGGTGGTACCAGGGGGTCTCGGGGGGATCGGGGCTGTACCGGGGGGTCCAGGGTGGTCTGGGGGTGGTACCGGGGAAGATCGGGGGCTGCACCGGGGGGGTCTGGGGGTGCTTGGGGGGATCGGGGCTGTACCGGGGGGTGCAGGGGCAGTACCGGGGGTGGTACCAGGGGGTCTCGGGGGGATCGGGGCTGTACCGGGGGGTGCAGGGGCAGTACCGGGGGTGGTACCAGGGGGTCTCGGGGGGTCCAGGGGCAGTACCGGGGGTGGTACCAGGGGGTCTCGGGGGGATCGGGGCTGTACCGGGGGGTGCAGGGGCAGTACCGGGGGTGGTACCAGGGGGTCTCGGGGGGATCGGGGCTGCACCGGGGGGTGCAGGGGCAGTACCGGGGGTGGTACCAGGGGGTCTCGGGGGGTCCAGGGGCAGTACCGGGGGGTGCAGGGGCAGTACCGGGGGTGGTACCAGGGGGTCTCGGGGGGATCGGGGCTGTACCGGGGGGTCCAGGGTGGTCTGGGGGTGGTACCGGGGAAGATCGGGGGCTGCATCGGGGGGTCCGGGGGTGGTACCGGGGCTCTAGGGGGGATCGGGGCTGTACCGGGGGGTCCAGGGGCAGTACCGGGGGTCGTACCAGGGGGTCTGGGGGTGCTCGGGGGGATCAGGGATGGTACCGGGGGGGATTGGGGGCTGCCCCGGGGGGGTCGGGGACGGTACCGGCGGGATCGGGGGCTGCCCCGGGGGGTCTGGGGGTGCTCGGGGGATCAGGGACGGTACCGGGGGCTGCCCCGGGGGAGTCCGGCACGGTACCGGGGGGTCGGGGCTGCCCCGAGGGGTCCGGGGGCTGTCCCGTGGGGGTCGGGCACGGTACCGGGGGGGATTGGGGCTGCACCGGGGGGGTCTGGGCGTGCTCAGGGGGATCAGGGTCGGTACCAGGGGGTCTGGGGGCTGCCCCGGGGGGGTCGGGCACGGTACCGGGGGGTCGGGGCTGCCCCGGGGGGTGCTCGGGGGTCTGGGGGTCCCCGGGGTCCCCCCCGTCGCGGTGTGTAACGGGGCCGCAGCGCTGCAATAAAAAGGGGCCGCGAAGCCGCTTCTGTGCTGTTTTGTGGGTTTTTTTGTGTTTTGTGGAGGGTGGGGGGTTTTTTTTCTCTTTTTTGGACGCGTGACGTCGCTTCCGCCTGGGGGTGACGTCACGTCCGGCAGGGGCGGGCCGTCCGCGTCCCCTCGACCTCGGCGCGGCGGCCGCCGGGAGCAGCGCGGCGATGGCGGCGATGCGGAGCCTCCGGCTGCGGCCCTACGGCCGCCTGCTGCTGCGGGCCCCGGGACCGGCCCCGGTGAGCCCGGCCCGGCCGCGACCTTCACCGGGCGGCCCCGGGGCCGGCGGCACCGCGGGGAGAGCGCCTGGGCCCGCCCCGCCCCGGCCCCCCGCCCCGGCCCCCCGGATTCCCCCCCGGCCCTGCCCGGTGTCACCGGCTCCGTCCCCGGTTTCTCCCCCGTCCTGCCCGGTCTGATGCCCCCGGTTCCGTCCCCGGTTTCTCCCCCGTCCTGCCCGGTCTGCTGCCCCCGGTGCCCCCGGTTCCGTCCCCGGTTCCCCCCCCGGCCCTGCCCGGTGCCCCCGGTTCCCGACCCGGCCCTGCCCGGTGTCACCGGCTCCGTCCCCGGTTTCTCCCCCGTCCTGCCCGGTCTGATGCCCCCGGTTCCGTCCCCGGTTCCCCGCCGTCCTGCCCGGTCCCCCCGGTTGCCCCCCCGGCCCTGCCCGGTGCCCCCGGTTCCCGAGCCAGCCCTGCCCGGTGTCACCGGTTCCGTTCCCGGTTTCTCCCCTGTCCTGCCCGGTCTGGTGGCCCCGGTGCCCCCCCCGGCCTTCCCGGTCCCCCCGGTTCCGTCCCCGGTTCCTCCCATGTCCTGCCCGATCTGGTGCCCCCGGTTCCTCTCCGTCCTTCCCGGTGCCCCCGGTTCCCGCCCCGGCGCTGCCCGGTGTCACCGGTTCCGTCCACGGTCGTCCCGTCCCCCCCCCACCCCCCGCCCTGCCCGGTGCCCCCGGTTCCCGACCCGGCCCTGCCCGGTGTCACCGGCTCCGTCCCCGGTTTCTCCCCCGTCGTGCCCGATCTGGTGGCCCCGGTGCCCCTCCCCGGCCTTCCCGGTGCCCCCGGTTCCGTCCCCCGTTCCCCCCCCAGCCCTGCCCGGTGCCCACGGTTCCCGAGCCAGCCCTGCCCGGTGTCACCGGCTCTGTCCCCAGTTTCTCCCCCGTCCTGCCCGGTCTGGTGGCCCCGGTTCCCCGCTGTCCTTCCCGGTCTGCCCCGGCCCTGCCCGGTGTCACCGGTTCTGTCCCCGGTGCCCCCCCCACCCGGCCCTGCCCTGCCCGGTGCCCCCGGTTCCCGAGCCAGCCCTGCCCGGTGTCACCGGTTTCGTCCCTGGTTTCTCCCCTGTCCTGCCCGGTCTGGTGGCCCCGGTGCCCCCCCCGGCGTTCCCGGTCCCCCCGGTTCCGTCCCTGGTCCCCCCCTCCGGCCCTGCCCGGTGTCACCGGTTCCATCCCCGGTTCCCTGCCATCCTGCCCAGTCTGGTGTCCCCGGTTCCTGCCCTCGGCCCTACCCGGTCTGGTGGCCCTGGCCCCCCCCCGGCCCTGCTTGGTGGCCCCGGTGCCCCGCTGCCCTGCCCGGTCTGCCCCGGCCCTGCCCAGTGTCACCGGTTCCGTCCCCAGTTCCCTGCCATCCTGCCCGGTCCGGTGTCCCTGGTGTCCCCGGTTCCTGCCCTCGGCCCTACCCGGTCTGGTGGCCCCGGTGCCCCCCCCCGGCCTTGCCCCGTGTCCCCGGTTCTCCCAAGTCCTTCCCGGTCTCCCTGGTTCCCGCTTCGGCCCTGCCCAGCGTCCCCAATTCCTCCCCCGGTCCCCCCCGGTCTGGTGGCCCCAGTTGCCCTCCTGCCCTTCCTGCTTCCCTTCCCGGCATCCCCGGTTCCCCGCCATCCTGCCCGGTCTGACGGCCCCGGTTCTCCTCCATCCTTCCCGGTGTTCCCGGTTCCTGCCCCAGGCTTTGCCCAGTGCCCCCGGTTCCCCACGGGGTCCAGTATCCCTGGTTCCCCCCTAGTTCCCCTCTGTCCTTCCCGGTCCTCCCGGTTCCTGCCCCAGCCTTTGCCCGGTGCCCCTGGTTCCCCCCCGGGTCCAGTATTCCCGGCTCCTCTCTGGTTCTCAACCCTGTCCGGTGTCCCCGGTTCCCCCCCGGTTCCCAACCTTGCCCGGTGCCCCCAGTTCCCTTCCCGGCCATGCCCGGTGTCCCCGGTTCCTGCCCCAGGCTTTGCCCGGTGGCCCCAGTTCCTCCCCGGTTCCCCCCCCGGTTCCCAACCCTGCCTGGTGGCCCCGGTTCACCCCCGGGTCCAGCATCCCCGGTTCCCCCCCGGTTCCCAACCCTGCCCAGTGCCCCCGGTTCCCCCCCCCAGCTCTCCCCGGTGCCGCCTGCCCAGGCCTCGGCCCCCCTCTCCCCCCGGCGCGGTTGCGGCAGCGCCGGCGCGTGCCGTGCCCCCCTCCGCCGCGCCCTGACGGCCGTGCCCCCCGCCCCAGGCCACCATGTCGTCCTTCGCCGGGCTGTCCCGCGGCGGGAAGGTGGCCGTGTCGGCGCTGGGGCTGCTGGCGGTGGGCGGCGGGGGCCTGGCCCTGGCCCTGCACTCGCCCCTCGCCGCTGGCGAGCTGGAGATGCACCCACCCAGCTTCCCCTGGAGCCATGGCGGCGCCTTGGCCGCCCTCGACCACGGCAGGTACCGGGACCGGGAGCGGGGACGCGGGGAGCCCCGGCACGGAGCCGGAGCCGTCACCTCTTTCTCCCTCCTCTTCCTCCCAGCTTGCGGCGCGGTTTCCAGGTGTACAAGCAGGTCTGCTCCGCCTGCCACAGCCTGGAGTACCTGGCCTTCCGCAACCTCATCGGCGTCACCCACACCGAGGCGGAAGCCAAGGCGCTGGCCGAGGAGGTGAGTCCCACGCCGGGCCGGTGCCGGTGCCGCCATGCCCGGCGCCCCAGCTCAGGGCTCTGCCCCCGCGCAGGTGGAGGTGGTGGACGGCCCGGATGAGAACGGGGAGATGTTCACGCGCCCCGGCAAGATTTCCGATTACTTCCCCAAGCCGTACCCCAACCCCGAGGCGGCGCGAGCCGCCAACAACGGGGCGCTGCCCCCCGACCTCAGCTACATCGTCAACGCGCGGTAAGGGGCCGCCGCCGCGCGTGGGGGGCACGTTTCGGCGGGTCGCGGAGCTCCGGGACCCCTCCAGACCCGGGTCTCCGCTGCTCGGGGCTGATTTGCGCCGTCGTCGCAGGCACGGAGGCGAGGACTACGTGTTCTCCCTCCTCACCGGCTACTGCGACCCGCCGGCCGGCGTGACGGTGCGGGAGGGGCTGCACTACAACCCCTACTTCCCGGGCCAGGCCATCGGCATGGCCCCCCCCATCTACAACGAAATCCTGGAATTTGACGACGGTAAGGGGGGTGGGCGGCGGTGCCGGCGCGCTGCGGCGCCTGCGCCGCTTCCGCCGGGGTGCTCAGCCCCGGCTCGCCGTCCTCCCCAGGCACCCCGGCCACCATGTCGCAGATCGCCAAGGACATCTGCACCTTCCTGCGGTGGGCGGCGGAGCCGGAGCACGACCACCGCAAGCGGATGGGCTTGAAGGTGGGTGCCTGCCCCCGGGGGTGCCCAAACGCGCCGCCCTGTGCCGCGCTCGGCGGCAGCGCGGGGCAGAGCTCGACGCCTTCCTCCCCCCCAGATGCTGATGATTTCGGGGCTCCTCATCTCCCTGCTCTACTACATGAAGCGCCACAAATGGTCCGTGATGAAGAGCAGGAAAATGGTCTACCGGCCCCCCAAATAAGGGGGCAAGCGGGGCGCCCCCCACCCCGGCTGCACCGCGCACATCCCCTGGGCCGCGGCGGGGCGCGGCCGGCAGCACGTGCCCCCGGCCCCGGCTCTTTATTTAACATCGCCCTCGGCCCCCCAGGCGCTGCCACTCGCCCTCCCCGGGCTGGGGGGGGGCCAGCGCCTGCGCTCGGAGGGGCTGCGAGCACGGAAATAAAAAAAATAATAATCTCGGTTGTTGAACCACGCGCGGCGCGGTGGCTGCCTGCGCCGCGGCTCTGCCGGCTGCGGCCGATGGGGTCGCGGGCTCGGTAAAGGACACGGCGTTTTTGGAGGCGGGGGGGTTCTAGCACGCAAACGGCTTTATTGGGCCGCGCCGCCGGCTCGTGCCGCTCCGCTACCGGCACAGGCTCCACGGAGCCCCCCGCAACCGGCCCCCGCGTCCCGGCACCGCCGCGGCGCTTCCCCCTGCCCTGCGTCCGTCTTCTCCTTCCCCGGCTGCTTTCGCCGCGATCCCAAGCGTCTCCGGGCCCGGCTCTGACCGCGGCCGGGCTGGGCGAGCGGCTCCCGGTCCCCGGTTGCCTGCGGTGGGTTCCCGTCTCCCCGCGGGGCTGGGCCGGGCGGGGGCTCAGTGGCAGTTTTGGCAGCGGGGGTGGCACCGCTGCCCGTTGACGTTGCAGCGACAGCCGCCGCTGGTGTCCCCGGGCCCCTGGGTGGGCGAGAGCGGGGCAAGGTCAGGGGGGGAGCACGCGGGGCACCCCAGGCTCCCCCGTGCCCCCCCAACCCGCCTGCGGGGACCGGGGGGTCCCCTCCTGCCCCCCGAAAGTGCTCACCCCGGGCCCCCAGCGCGGCCCCTTGGTCACCCAGCAGATCTCGGTCTGGCAGACGGTGCAGCGGATCCAGTCGCAGCCGTCCTTCTTCTGGACGATGATGAGGCAGGTGGGGCAGTGCATGGCCTCCCCGATCTGCACCAGGGTCTGGTTGGGGGGAGAGGCGGCCGTGAGGGACGCGGGGACACGCCGCAGCCCCCCGCCGCCGCGCCGGGGCACCCACCTGCAGCATGTCGTTGGTTTGCCGGGCGGCCGAGTCGTTCTGCGCCTGGAGCCGGAGGTCGTCCTGGTACTGGCGGCAGTTCTTCCCTTCGTGGATGGCCTGGAGCGGGGTGTGCGGAGATGGCACCGCTCGGCACCGCCGTCCCGCCCCGAGGCACCGCCACGGCCACTCTGCGGCGCCGGGGCGCGGTGCCGAGGGAGGGGGCGGCGCGGGGGGCTCACCTTGCAGAGCAGGCAGTTGAGGGCCTGGCAGATGGGGCAGCGGAACTCGTTGACCGAATCCTCGTAGATGCACCAGCCCCGGCAGTCGGTGGTCTTGCAGTGGAAGCTGTTCTGGCTGCGCCGCTCCGCCAGCACCAGGCTCCTCTCCAGGAACCGCCGGTACTCCTCCGGCGACACCAGCTGCGGGGACCGGCACGGTCAGGAATCAGCGAATCATGGAATTGTTGAGGTTGGAAAAGACCTTGAAGATCATCCAGTCCAACCATTAACCCAACGCTACCAAGTCCACCACTAAACCAATTCAGGGGAGAGGAAGAATTAACTTCATGTTTCCTGCCTTGGGGGCTGGATTAGTTTTTAATGAAAGTAAAACCAGGAATCACTGAGGTTGGAGATGATCTCTAAGATCATCAGCCCAACCATCACCCCAACACCCCCATGCCCACCAAACCATGTCCCCCAGTGCCACCTCTGCCCGTTTTTGAACCCCTCCAGGGCTGGGGACTCCCCCACCTCTCTGGGCAGCCTGTTCCAATGCTTGACCACTCTTTCCGTGAAGAAATTTCTCCCAATATCCAACCTAAACCTCCCCTGGCGCAGCTTGAGCCCATCTCCTCTCGTCCCATCGCTGTTCCTTGGGAGCAGAGCCCGACCCCCCTCCCTGCCCCCTCCTGCCAGGAGCTGCAGAGCGATCAGGTCTCCCCTCAGCCTCCTCTTCTCCAGGCTGAACACCCCCAGCTCCCTCAGCCGCTGCTCCCAGCCCTGTGCTCCAGACCCTGCCCCAGCTCCGCTGCCCTTCCCTGGACACGCTCCAGCCCCTCCGGGTCCTTCTTGGAGCGAGGGGCCCAAAACGGGACCCAGGCTGCGCTGCCGGGATGCACTCACCGCCCGGATCTCCCGCTCCTGGATGTGGCTGCCGCAGGCGTAGGAGTCATCGCGGAAGGGACAGGCCACCTCCGGCTCCTCGCTGTAGTTGATCACCTGGCGCAGACACTCCCTGTGGGAACAGGCGCCCGGTCGCTGCGAGGGCTGGGGGTCTTGGGGCTGGTCACCCCAGTGGTGGGGGTCTTGGGGATGGTCACTGCAAGGGCTGGGGGGGGTCTTGGGGACAGTCACTCTAATGGTGGGGGTCTTGGGGACAGTCACTGTGAGGGTGGGGGGTCTCAGAGCCAGTCACTCCAGTGGTGGGGGGTCTCAGGGATGGTCACCATGAGGGCTGGGGGGTCTTAGGGCCGGTCACTCTAATGGTGGGGGTCTTGGGGCTGGTCACTGTGAGGGCTGGGGGGGGGGGGGGCTTGGAGCCGGTCACTCCAATGGTGGGGCGGTCTCAGGGATGGTCACCGCAAGGGCGGGGGGGGGTCTCAGGGATGGTCCCTCCAATGGTGGGGGTCTTGGGGATTGTCCCTCCAATGGTGGGGGTCTTGGGGACGGTCACCATGAGGGCTGGGGGGTCTCGGGGACGGTCCCTCCAATGGTGGGGGTCTTGGGGACGGTCACCACGAGGGCTGGGGGGGCTCGGGGATGGTCCCTCCAATGGTGGGGGTCTTGGGGACGGTCACCACAAGGGCTGGGGGGGCTCGGGGACGGTCCCTCCAATGGTGGGGGTCTTGGGACCGGTCACCGCGAGGGCTGGGGGGGGTCTCAGGGCCGGTCCCTGTGAAAGCCTGGGTGGAGTTGGGGCCAGTCACCGCGATGGTGGGGGTCTCGGGGCTGGACCCCACGAGTGCTGGGGGGCTTTCAGGGCCAGTCACCATAAGGTCTGGGGGGGGGGCGGTCTCAGGGATGGTCACCGTGAGGGCTGGGGGGTCTTGGGGCTGGTCACTCCAATGGTGGGGGTCTCGGAGCCAGTCACCATGAGGGCTGGGGGGGGGGGTGGTGGGGGGGTGTGTCTCGGGGCCGGTCACCGCTAGGGTGGGAGGTCTCAGGGCTGGTCACCACGAGAGTGGGGAGGGGTCCTGGGGCTGGTCACTGCAAGGCTCGGGGGGTCTTGGGGTCAGTCACCATGATGGTAGGGTCTCAGGGCTGGTCACCGCAATGGTGGGGGTCTCAGGGCTGGTCACCATGAGAGTGGGGAGGGGTCCTGGGTCTGATCACCACAAGGGTTGGGGGTCTTGGGGCCGGTCACCATGATGGTGGGGTGTTGGGGCCAGTCACCGTGAGAGCGGGGGGGTCTTGGGGCTGGTCACCACGATGGTGGGGGTCTCAGGGCTGGTCACCGCAATGGTGGGGGTCTCAGGACTGGTCACTGCAATGGTGGGGGTCTCAGGGGTGGTCAGCATGAGAGCAGGGGGTCTTGGGGCTGGTCACCATGATGGGGGGTGGTCTCAGGGCCGGTCACCACAAGGGTTGGGGGTTCTTGGGGCCGGTCACCGCGATGGGGGGGTCTAAGGACTGGTCACCATGCGATCAGGGGTTCTTGGGGCCAGTCACCGCGATGGGGGGGTCTCAGGGCCGGTCACCATGATGGGGGGTGGTCTCAGGGCCGGTCACCACAAGGGTTGGGGGTTCTAGGAGCCGGTCACTGTGATGGGGGGGGTCTCAGGGCCGGTCACCACAAGGGTTGGGGGTTCTAGGAGCCGGTCACCGTGATGGGGGGGTCTCAGGGCCGGTCACCACAAAGGTTGGGGGTTCTTGGGGCCGGTCACCGTGATGGGGGGGGTCTCAGGGCCGGTCACCACAAAGGTTGGGGGTTCTTGGGGCTGGTCACCGCGATGGGGGGGGTCTCAGGGCCGGTCACCACAAAGGTTGGGGGTTCTTGGGGCTGGTCACCGTGATGGGGGGGGTCTCAGGGCCGGCCCCCCGGGCGTTACCTGCAGAAGTTGTGCAGACACTCGCGCAGCAGCACCCCCTCGCCCGGGGCGACCTGCTGGTAGCAGATGCGGCACTCCAGCACCTCCCGGTTGGGCACCAGCACCTCCTGCTCCAGCTGCAGCAGCTGCTGGAAATTCTTCAGCCGCTCGGCCTCCAGCGCCTGCCGGCGAGGAACAGCCCCGGTCAGCACCCCCAGCACCGCCACCAGCCCCCGAGCCGGGCTCGACGCCCCGCGGGGCGGGGGTCCCAGACCAGCGTTTTCCACCCCCGTCCCCTCCAGCAGCCTCGTGCCCCAGGGGACGGCTCAGGAGCCGAGGGTGCCCGGCTGGAGGGGGCATCGCCGGCTCTGCCCCACTGGGGAGCATGGCTGCCACCGGCAGAGCCGGCACGGCCCGGGGACGCTGGCGTGGCTCCACGCCTCTCACGGCCCTCGTGGCCACCATCCAAGGGAGCGGGGCCACTCAACCCAAGTTGCCCACGGCTGCAATCGCCAGGAGGAACGGTTGCGCTTGGGGGGGGGGGGTCGGGTCTGGATTTGTAGGGACCCCCTCGAGGGGAAGGAAAGCGGGGGGCGGCTGCGGACACGCAGCAGAGGGGCTGCACCCCGAGGCATGCGGGCGGAGCCGGCACCGAGCCACAAGCTGGCATTTCCCCGTCCCGGCCCCGTGCAGCCGAGGGACGCGAGCACCGAGCCCCGGCAGCCGCTGGGGTCCCGGCGGTACCCGGAGGATCAGCGTGGGCATTTCTGGGGCACTTCAATGTATTTTAAACCCTGTAATCACGTGTAATGCGTTTTAAACCCCGCGTGCATCACCGAGGCCGGTGCACATGGCAGCACCGGAGGAGCCGAGGCTGCCGCAGCTCGGGCCTCGGTGAGGCTTCGCATTGCGCCAGCGCTTCGTGATCACCGCGATTGCAAACGGGGGGGGGGGGGGCTCAGCATTTTTGCCCGGGGGCCACCGCGTCCTGCAGCCCTGTTCCCCTTCCCCAGCACCCAGCCGAGCCCCCCGTCCTCGGCTCCCGGCCCCGGGGAAAGCGGCGGCCGTGAGGGTGCAGCGCCCAGGCCCAGCTTCGGCGCGGGTGGCTCAGGGCGGCTCGGTGGCCGCCCGCTCCTGCCAGGAAGCACCCGCCGGCTTCTTTTGCATTTCACAGTCACGGAACCGCAGGATGGTTTGGGTGGGCAGGGCCCTTCAGAGCCCCCCCAGCCCAGCCCCTGCAGTGCCAGGGACAGCTTTAACCAGCCCAGGGTGCTCCGAGCCCCGTCCAGCCTGGCCTGGGATGTTCCCAGGGATGGGGCCTCCACCGCCTCGCTGGGCAACCCCTTCCAGTGCTTCACCACCCTCAGCGTAAGAAATTTCCTCCTTAGATCCAGTCTGAATCTACTCTTCTGTAGTTCAAATCCATTATTGCTTGCCCTGTGGCTACAGGCCTCAGTAAAAAGCCTCCCCGCCTTTCCTACAAGCCCCCTGTCAGCGCTGCCAGGCCGCACTCAGGTCTCCCCGCAGCCCCCTCCTCTCCAGGCTGAGCACCCCCAGCTCCCCCAGCCTTTCTCCAGGGCAGGGGGGTTCCAGCCTCGGCTCCTTTTCGCGTCCCTCCCCTGGCCCCGCTCCGACAGCTCCACGCCCGTCCCGCGCTGGGGAGCCCGGAGCTTGGACGCGGTGCTGCGGGGTGGGGGTCTGAGCGGAGCGGGAGAATCCCCTCCCTCGGCCCGCTGGCCACGCTGCTGGGGACGCAGCCCAGGAGACGCTTGGCTTTCTGGGCTGCCAGCGCACGTGGCCGGCTGGCGTCCCTTTTGTCGCCCACCGGTGTCCCCGGTTCCTTCTCCGCAGGGCTGCTCTCCATCCGCCCGCCCCAGCCTGCGCCGACAGCGGGGCTTGCCCCGGCCCAAGCGCGGCACCTTGCACTTGGCCTCGCTGAGCCTCGCGAGCGTCACGCAGACCCACTCCTCCAGCTTGTGCATTTAATTGCAGCCCCGCGGAGCAGCCGGCGGCAGCTCCCCCCACGCCGCGGAGCAGCCGGCACAAGAAGACGGCAGAGCCGCGCTGGTGGGATAAGGCTTTAATAAGGGAAGGAATCCATCCGCGACCCCTCCTGCAGCACCGTCACGTGCCAGACGGCCGCTTCGGCGAGGCACGGTCCAACCCAAGGTGCCACCGTGCCAAAACCGAGGGTCCCGTCCTTCCCCCCAGCCCGGGGGACGCACGGCTCCCGGCTGGGACAAGCCTGGCCCCGGGTGGCTGCGGGACGAGATGTCCGATGCAAAGTCCAACAAGGAATAACCAACCCCGCGGCCCCCCCAAAGGCGCCGGCAGCTCTGGGAGCCAGAGGAAGCCGTGGCACAGATCACCGTGGCCGACGGCTGCACGCTGCGCCAGGCCCACGCGGGTGCTGGTTTGGGCAGAGCGGCTCTGCCCGTCCCGGTGCCAGAGCCGGGGGAGCGCAGGGCTCATGGCAGCCAGGAAGAGGATTGTGGCACCAGGGACCCCCAAACCCACGGCCGCACCTTAGCCGAAAGCCCCCCACCCCCAACCTCTTCCCGTGGGTGCCACGGTGCCTCTGCCGCCGGTGACCCCCGGCTGGCTCCCGAGACCACGGCTGCTCACCGGGCAGCCTGCGGCGATGCCACCCCTCCGCCGGGAGAGCAAGGAAGAAAACACCAAACCTGAGACCCCCCCCCCGAGCCTCAGAGACCGCCCGCCGGAGCGGTGCCAGGCCGAGCACCGTCAGCGCCAACGCTGCCAACCCCCGGCTACGCCGGCTCTTCCCCGAAGCCCTCACGAATGGGACGATAGCAGGAAGGCAGCGGCAAGGTCATGGCTTGGCCGGCGGCAGGGGCTCCGGCCAGGCACGGGTGGGCTGCCGGCACGGGGAAGCGAAGGGAAAACTCACGGGGCCGGCACAGCGAGCGACAGCTTCTCTCGGGGAGGAGCCCACCGGGCACCCCGGGATCCGTCCCCCTCCCCGCTGGCACCCCGGGCAGGAGGAGCGGCACGCCGGCCACCCTTAATCTGGGAGCTGCCGTGCTCGCCGGGCTGGTCCTGCGATCCCGAAGGGCCCAGACTCTCGTGCTTCCCCGCTGCCGGACCCCCCAGAGCGAGCGGCACGCGTGTCCCCCCCTCCCCGGCAGCTCGGGGCCCAGCCCGGGGCCCTGCGGACTCTTCTCCTGCAGAAAGTTCTAGGGTCTGAGCAAGGGGGTGGCCCGGCGGCAGCCGCTGGGCGCACGCAGGGGCCGGCCTGGTGGGCACCGGGTCCTGGCGGGCACCGGCGGGCACCGGGTCCTGGCCGGTGGGGCAGGACGGGGCGTCCGGGTGGGCCAGGCACAGGGCGGCTAGCAGAATTCGGAGGACAGGTGGATGAAGTCATCCAAGGAACCCGAGCCCAGGACGCAGTGCGCAGCTGAGCCATCCTCTCTCCTTCCCTTTTCCTAGCGGGATCCCGGCACAAGAGAAAAAAGAAAGAAGAGAAGGTTCGGTCAGTGGCTGAGCTGGAGGTCCCCGCCGAGTCCCGCAGCGCACCCCGATCTCGGGGCCGGGGCTCCCCCCGCAGCCGCAGCCCTGGGAGCGGGAGGTCCCACGGGAGCCCCCCACACGAAATGGGAAACGGGAAATGGGAAATGGTTCTACAAAATGGGAAACGGTTCTACGAAATGGGAAACGGCTTCCAGCCAACAGGAGAAAGCGCAGCCCGACGGCTCCTCGGCACGGGGCCGCCGACGCGGCGCACCACGCGGTTAGGCGAGAGAAGGACCTGCCCGACGGGGCTGCCGCGTCCCGCCAAGCTCTGCCCACGGGGTCGCGGATCCCTGCCCTGCCACCCATCGCTGCCGGCCCTTCGCACGGCCGCAGGCCAACGAGAACGGTCAGATCCCCGCGGCGGCGGCGGCGGCGGCGATCTCTAACAGCCAGAAGACGCCGTGCTCGCGATGCAGCACCTCTGCCCGTCCCCGGGGCGCACGGGCAGGCAGCGGCTGCCCCTCGGGGCGCGGGGAGGAAGGGGGCTGCAGCAGCCCCCTGCGCCGCCCCTCGGGGTGTCTGCCTCTCCTTCCCAGCCCGTTTCCCAAAGCCGCGCGGGATCCGTGCGCCCGCGCCACCTCCGCACCCTGCCGATGCCCGATCCTCCCCGGGTCTGTCCTCGAGCGCGGGGAGCACGGCGGCGGCCCGAGGCGGAGGGTGAGCCCCCTTACCTGCTGGTACTGCAGGATCCCCTCCTGCTCCTGCTGCATCCTCCACAGCTCCGTCTCATCCGGCTTGTAGCTGCCGGGGACCACGTAGTCATCGGGACGGTCCGTGCTGCACATCTCGCAGCCCGGCCGCGTGGGCTTGTTGATGAAGGTGCACTTTGGACACGACCAGCCCGTCTGCGGGGACACGCGAGAGATGCAGAAGCTGGGAAAAACGCTTTGGAGGGAATTGCGGGGTGGGATAGGACGTGGAGGGAGCGCCCGCCCCTTCCCCAGCACCCCCCAGACTGGGAGAAAGGGAGGACGCTGGGGGGGCAATGGGGGTGGCGATGGGGGGGACGCTGCGGGCCACGTACCTGCACCGGCGAGGGCAGACTCGTGGCAGCAGGCTTCGGCTGGGCACCGAAAACGTCGCCGATCTGCAGCGTGTCCAAGTGCTGGCTGATCTCACCGATGTCCATCTTCCTGCCAGCCTCATTCCCCCAGCCTGGAGAGCGACGCCGGGGAAAACGGGACGTTACAACCATCCCAGGGACTGGCACGGGACCAGTCCGAGAGCGTGCCGAGAGCGTGCCACGCTGTGCCGGGGGACCCTCCCCAGCCCATCGGCACGAGCGGGGTCGGCCCATGGCGCTGAGCCCGCTCCCGGTCCCACGGAGCCCAAGGGCTCACGGCGCAGGACTCGGATACGTGCCAAGAGGAGCGCCCAGGGCGGACGCCGGACCTCTCCTCACCGCTCCGCTTTCGGCAAAGGGGAAAAACAACAGGAAGGCCGCCAAGGCTCTTCCCCAGCACGCTCGGAAGCACGGAGGGCGCAGGCAAGCACTGGCTTCCCAAGCTCTCGGCTCCCAGAGCCCGGCTCTGCTCCGTCCTGGACAAGCCGCTCAGCCTTCTTCTACCGGTGCAACCGGGCCTGAGCAACGGCCTTGCCCTCCAGCCCCAGGAGCCCCCCCAGCACCCCAAACTGCCTCACCCACCCTGGCACAGCAGAACCCCGATGCCAGGGTCCCCATCCCCACCACTGCGCCTGCTCTGGCACCCTGCGCTGCAGCCAGGCAGGAGCCGGGCTGCTTTTCTCCGCCGGCGGCCGCAAGCCAGACCTTTCTTCGGAGACATGTTGGGCAGGGTGTTGTATTTGCGCCTTTCCCCGGCGGCGTCGGGCGAGGAGGAGGTGGAGCTGAGCATGACCTGCGCCTGGTCCTCCTCGTAGCGCTGCTCGGTCAGCTCGGCCATCTTCGCCGAGAGCAAGTAGAGGAACGCGGTGTCGCCGTCCCTGCGGATGCCGTAGGAGGAAACGGTGCGTTCGTCCACGCACAGGCACTGCCCGATGATCCAGCGCTGAACCAAGGGGTGGAACCCGTAATCCTGGAAGACCTGGGCGAGCGGGAGAAGCTTAGAGGTGAGCCCACAGCCATGGCTTCCCCACAGCTTCTCACCCTGCCTCGCGGCTCGGCAGGGGCTGACGCCACGCTGGCGTGCGGCGGCGAGCCAGGGGAACCGGCGACGAGCCGGCGCCACAAAGGGAGAGGAGCGGGCGGGAAAGCCCAGCTCCCACACCGCAGGTACAAATGCTTTAAAAGGGGGGGTTGTGGGGGACCCCGGGGGCTCCCGGCCGCGCTGCGGCGGGGGATCGCACCGGCACAGCCCGCGGCATCAGGCTGGCGCCGCGCCGTACCTGCTGCTTGAGCGTTGCTATTGTAGTGTGAGCGCGGACCCTGATGGTGATGCTCGCAGAAGACGTCGCATCCTCCACGCCGACCTTCATGCTGGAGAAGAGAGAGGGATGCCGTTAGAGGAGGGCTGCCGGGATCGGGAGCGTGCTGGCACCGCGCTCGGCACCCGCCGCTTGCCAGGTACGGCGCGCTCTCGGCCTGCTGCTCCGAGCCGCGGAGCCGGCGCCGCAGGGGAGTCCCGCGAGGTCTAACGCCGCGGTCCCAACCGCGATCCGTACGCCGTGTTCCCAGGAAACCGCGACTGCAGGCCTTCGCCCTGCCTGCGTCTGCCAGCAGCTCCCAGCCCGAGGGCTGCACCCCGAACCGCACGTGTAACACGCAGGGAAATTGTCTCCCCCCCCAAAAAACGTTTTGTTAATCCTCTATTCCTGCCTATTTATCCTTGCAGCCTGCACGCAGCCTTGGAAATGATTTCCACCGTGCACTTACAGTAAGAAAAAAGCATTTCCTTTCACTCCCTTTAAATCTGGTGCTTCCTAATTTCCTGAGCCTCTTAGTCCATCATTCCCAAACACCGGTCCCCCGCAGACCCCCTCACCCCCCAGCCGCCTTTCCTTCTCAGACTCCCAACCTTTCAGAGCTCTCCTCTTGCAAAAGGCGTTTTTGTGCCCCCAAGCACGAAATCTAAGCTGGATTTCCCAAGTATTAAGACAGAAAATGACAAAGTAGGGCTGGGATCTCCCATTTGTTCCCTCGCCTTTTCCGAATGACTACAGCACAGGGTTGGCGTGGCGAGGGTTTGGGAGCTGGGGGGCTACAGGGGTGGCTTCTGTGAGAAGCTGCTGGAAGCTTCCCCCACGGCCGACAGAGCCAACGCCAGCCGGCTCCGGGACGGACCCGCCGCTGGCCGAGGCCGAGCCCATCAGCGACGGTGGCAGCACCTCTGGGGTAACGTATTTAAGAAGGGGAGAGAACGCTGCGCAACAGCAGCTGGAGAGAGGAGTGGGAATGTGTGAGAGGAAGGACTGCAGCCCCCCAGGGCAGGGCAGGAGGGGCTCCAGGCGCGGAGCAGAGATTCCCCCCGCAGCCCCCGGTGCAGCCCATGGCGAGGCAGCTGTGCCCTGCACCCATGGGGGCCCATGGGGAGCAGGGATCCCCCTGCACCCAGGGAGAGCCCGCGCCGGAGCAGGGGGATGTGCCCGGAGGAGGCTGTGATCCCATGGGAAGCCCACGCTGGAGCAGGCTCCTGGCAGGGGCTGTGGCCCCGTGGGGAGAGGAGCCCAGGCTGGAGCAGGTTTGCTGGCAGGAATTGGGAATTGGGACCCCGCGGGGGACCCACGCTGGAGCAGTTCGTGAAGAGCTGCATCCCGTGGGAAGGAGCCACACTGGAGCAGTTCGTGGAGGACTGTCTCCCATGGGAAGGACTCGTGTCGAAGCAGTTCGTGAAGAGCTGCATCCCGTGGGAAGGACCCATGCCGGAGCAGTTCGTGAAGAGCTGCATCCCGTGGGAAGGATCCACGCTGGAGCAGTTCGTGAAAGGCTGCATCCCATGGGAAGGATCCACGCCGGAGCAGTTCGTGGAGGACTGTCTCCCATGGGAAGGACTCGTGTCGAAGCAGTTCATGAAGAGCTGCATCCCGTGGGAAGGATCCACGCCGGAGCAGTTCGTGAAGAGCTGCATCCCGTGGGAAGGACCCACGCTGGAGCAGTTCGTGGAGGACTGTCTCCCATTGGAAGGACTCGTGCTGGAGCAGGGGAGGAGTGTGAGGAGTCCTCCCCTGAGGAGGAAGGAGCGGCAGGGACAATGTGTGACGTACTGACCCCAACCCCCATTCCCCGTCCCCCTGCGCTGCTTGGAGGGGAGGAGGGAGAGAAAATTGGGAGTGAAGCTGAGCCTGGGAAGAAGGGAGGGGTGGGGGGAAAGAGTTTTAAGATTTGGTTTTATTTCTCATTACCCTACTCTGATTTGATTGGTGATAAATTAAATTAATTTCCCCAAGTCAAGCCTGGCTTGCCCCTGATGGTAATTGCTGCGCGATCCCCCTGTCCTTATCTCGACCCACAATCTTTTTCATTATATTTTCTCTCCCCTGCGCAGCCGAGGAAGGGAGTGACAGAGCGGCTGGGTGGGCACGTGGCGTCCAGCCATGGCCAACCCACCGCAACTCCGAAGGCCGCAGGTCCCCTGGAACAACGCCGCTGGCCCTGCCCGAGCCGCCCGCGACCCTTTCCAGGTCTGCCGCGTTTCCGCCTGCTGTCGCGTGCCCACCAGCGTCTTCCCCGTTTATCAGCGTCGAGTTCAAGCGCTCGGAGCCACGGGACCCATCTTAAGCCCCGACCTCGCGGCTCGTCGCCGTTTCCAGGTCATTTGAGCGTCCCTGGAACAGCCCCGTCTCCGCTCTCTGCCGTGATACGCAGCTCTCTATTCCCACCCTGTGCCTCCCACCTTTCGGCCGCTTATCAATCCAAAGGAGGACGCTCCCTGCGGCTCCACGGCACATTGCTTTCCTTCTTGAAGGCTTTTAAGGAAGCTTGTCGGAAGCGTTTTGGCGTTCCTGGCGCAGCACGCTGGCCAGGCTGCCCTGCCCTTCGGCTCACCGACCCCCGCCAGGGCACTCAGTGTTGTGAGACACAACTCTTCCAAATTACTGACATTTACCCACAGATCTCCTTAGGCTAGCCCCAAGACTGCCGTCTTGATACAAAAATCGGTGTTTGCATCTTCCTGGAGGCCTTTTACAAACCCGCGGCGCACGTGGCAGCGCCCTTCGGATCGGGTCCGCAGGCAGGCGGGAGCAGGGACTGAGGGAGGCTGCCAGAGGGGTGTCCCCAGGTCCCCCGGACAAGGGGTGTCCCCGTGCCCCCCGCAGAGGGGCACGGCTGTGCCCGAGCAGAGCCCAAAGATCCCACAGGATCAGGTCCCTGATAGCCTGCCCCTGTATCCCCCTCGCTCTCCTTCCTCCCAGGAGCTAGGGAAGAAGTAGAAATCCCAGGATACCACGTTCCTCCAGGAAAGCCGTGGCTTCCCCAGCACCAGCTGCCCATTTCCCTCTCCTGCCAGGACCGATCCCCAACTGACGGCAGAGGAATTCACGGAGCAGCTCTGCTCCAGGGGCTGCAGGAGGCTGTTTGGGCTCTGCCGGCCCTCAACAGACATGCAAGCGTCCTGGACCGTCACCGCTACAGGCAAAAAACCACATAAAAAACCAGACCCGAGGGCAACACAGCCCAGGGACAGGGGGTGAACGGCCCAAACCTCCAGCAGAAGGGCAGAGCTGCAGGGGAGGAGGTGCTGGCTGGGCGGGCAGCACGTCCCCAGGCTCACGGCGCAGCAGGCAGAGGCTGCACCTGGAATGCTGTGTCCAGTTTTGGGCCCCTCGCTCCAAGAAGGACCCGGAGGGGCTGGAGCGTGTCCAGGGAAGGGCAGCGGAGCTGGGGCAGGGTCTGGAGCACAGGGCTGGGAGCAGCGGCTGAGGGAGCTGGGGGTGTTCAGCCTGGAGAAGAGGAGGCTGAGGGGAGACCTGATCGCTCTGCAGCTCCTGGCAGGAGGGGGCAGGGAGGGGGGTCGGGCTCTGCTCCCAAGGAACAGCGATGGGACGAGAGGAGATGGGCTCAAGCTGCGCCAGGGGAGGTTTAGGTTGGATATTGGGAGAAATTTCTCCATGGAAAGAGTGGTCAGGCATTGGAACAGGCTGCCCAGAGAGGTGGGGGAGTCCCCAGCCCTGCAGGTATTTAAAAGCCGTGTAGACGCGGCGCGTGGGGACATGGTGTAGCGGTGGGCTTGGCCGCGTTAGGTTAATGGTTGGGCTCGATGATCTTAAGGCTCTTTTCCAACCTCAGCAATGATTCTATCATAGAAGAGCTTGTTGCTAGCCACAGGTCGGGAAGCAGCTGGACCCGGGTCTGAGCCCATCTCCTGTGGAGGGTTGGCAACTCCTGATAATACAAAAAGAGCCAAGAAACCTTCCCCCTCAAATACCTTTCTCAGAAAGCTCCAAGGACAGAGCCACCTCTGGGTCCCGATCCGCAGAGATGCCCCCGGCAGCCGCGGGCAGGGACGCAGGGGAAGAGGAGACGTGCTCGCGTTGGCTCCAAGAACGCGAGGGCCCGAGGCGCTCACCTGATATCGTCCGTGGGGTAGTTGGACTCCTTCCAGAGGATACTGAGCGTGGCTTGCTGGCGAGCCAGGGCCATGGCACACTGCGAGGCCGTCTCCTCGTCTCCGTACTCGATTGCCTGGGCGAGGTGGAGCGCCAGGTCCTCTGCGGCAGGGCAGAGAGAGAGAACCGTAAACCAGCAGCCGGTCTGCAAACACCTTCCCTGGGGCATGGCACAAGCACTGCCAGCCGCGGCACCGGCAAGGCTGGCACCCAGAGGGGCCTGACTCTGCGTGTGCCACAGCCACACATCTAGAAACAGCAATCCTGGTTCAGCTCAGCACAGAAACAGTGCTGAAGGAGCTCTGCGCGAGGCTCCTCAGAAGCGCGCTTGCTGTACAGCACCGAGGGAAATTGCTGGGGCCACCGGGAGCTGGCTTCTGTCCCTCCCTGCGCTGCTCGGCTGAGCCGAGCGCCCACTGCGACCTCCAGGGACGTGCAGCCTCCAGCTCTGCCGCTGGGGAAGCTGCTGTCCCACAGGACCAGAGTTTTGCAGGTGGCCAAGAAGGCCAACAGCATCCTGGCTTGTGTCGGGGTAGTGTGGCCAGCGGGAGCAGGGCAGGGATCGTCCCCCCGTGCTCGGCGCTGGGGAGGCCGCACCTGGAATGCTGTGTCCAGTTTTGGGCCCCTCGCTCCAAGAAGGACCCGGAGGGGCTGGAGCGTGTCCAGGGAAGGGCAGCGGAGCTGGGGCAGGGTCTGGAGCACAGGGCTGGGAGCAGCGGCTGAGGGAGCTGGGGGTGTTCAGCCTGGAGAAGAGGAGGCTGAGGGGAGACCTGATCGCTCTGCAGCTCCTGGCAGGAGGGGGCAGGGAGGGGGGTCGGGCTCTGCTCCCAAGGAACAGCGATGGGACGAGAGGAGATGGGCTCAAGCTGCGCCAGGGGAGGTTTAGGTTGGATATTGGGAGAAATTTCTTCACGGAAAGGGTGGTCAAGCCCTGGACCAGGCTGCCCAGAGAGGTGGGGGAGTCCCCAGCCCTGGGGATATTTAAAAGCCGTGTAGACGCGGCGCGTGGGGACATGGTGTAGTGGTGGGCTTGGCCGCGTTAGGTTAAAGGTTGGACTCGATGATCTTAAGGCTCTTTTCCAACCTCAGCAATGATTCTATCATAGAAGAGCTTGTTGCTAGCCACAGGTCGGGAGCAGCTGGACCCAGATCTGAGCCCGTCTCCCGTGGAGGGTTGGCAACTCCCGATATATGAAAAGAGCCAAGAAACCTTCCCCCTCAAATACCTTTCTCAGAAAGCTCCAAGGACAGAGCCGCCTCCGGGTCCTGATCCGCAGAGATGCCCCCGGCAGCCGCGGGCAGGGATGAGGCCTGGGACGCCAGCATGCTGTCCGAGGCTGAGGGAAAGCAGGAATACGTCAGGGCAGGGCAGTGCCACCCCCCGAGCAGTGACCGTCACCAAGCGTCCTCCCCACGGAGCTCCGCACTCGCACGGCGGGGAGAAGATGCACCGGCAAGCCCTGAGCTACGCGAGGTGGCTTGAGTGGAAGGTAACAGCCACCCGAATCCGCGTTCCAAGGGCGGGCAGAGCTCAGAGAGCAGCGGCAGCCCATCGTCTCTGCAGCGCCTTTGGCTGCTGCTCCCCTGAACTCCCAGGACTGCTGGGATAAAAGGCAGCAGAGATGCAGCAGGCTCCTCCAGCTCCTCAGACCCTCCCGGCGCCGCTTTCCTCCCTTCAAGCCATCAGTTCCCTCCCGGCACGTGGGGCTAGGACAGTCGCTCCTGCTCCCACGTCACCACCCGCACCACCTCCCGTCTCCCGGGGTCTCCTCCGCCCCCTCGGATGCTCCAGCGTACGCAGGAACCCTCCGAACGTCCTTCTCCAGGCGTGCAGGAGTTAATGCCCCGGAAAAGGAACGGGCTGAGACGCTGCCCCGGCACTCGGGGAGCCAGAAGCAGCTGGTATCGCACACCCGGATTATTTTGGGGCAGGACCAGCCCCAGCCTTGTCTCCCAGCTGGGTACATCAGCTGCCAGGGCCGGGGAAAGCTTGGCAGCCCCTCGGGGCAGCAGGCAGACGCCCCTGCTCCCTGCCAGCCCTCGCCTGCGCTGACCTTTCTGCACCTCCCGCAGGGAGCTGCTCACGATCGTCCACCACTTCTGCGCCTCCCGCTCCTCCTCGAAGTTAAACACCATGGGCTCGTCCGAGGAGCCGAGGACCGTCAGCTCATGGCACGTGGGGCTCCGCACCTTGTACGAGATGTCCTTGAGGTCGTACTCGGCGATGTTCTGGGGAAGGAAAAGGACAAGAGGGTCAGGCCAGGACAGAGCCAAGCTGAAGACGCGCCGCACGTGGACGGCGCACCGGTGCAACCCCCCGTCACGGCGTCCGGGCCAGGACCCGGGCACCCCTCTCCTCCGCGACGCTTTCTCACGAGATAAGCGTGGACAGAAAGGGCTGCGACCCGCTCGCAGCCGTCGGTCTGGCGCTGGCCGGGCCATCCCCGGCCACCCTGCGCCGGCGCGGCCGCCTCCACCGAGCGCACACACAACTAAACACGCCGCTTCTCCCGCGTTCGCCTCTTCCCCTCTCAAGAGCAAAGCGCAGGAGGCATCTGAGACAAGCCGAGCTCCGTGACACCAGCTCTTGGGGGGAAGCCAGTTTCTTCCCCCTTTTAGGAGACTTGGGAAAACCCTTCCCCACGCACACACCTACCTCGGGGCTCAGCTTTCCCGTGTCCCACCCGGCAGACAGGCTCTGCCAGCTCCCGGCCCGCCGCGGAGCACAGGAACAATTTCCGCAGGAGACCCCCGGCCGTCCTCGGGGCACCCCGGCCCCACGCTCCCCGGCCAACGCCGGTCTCGGCTTTACGCCAGAACTTTCAATTCCGCTTCTGGTAAAATGGCAGCTCGGGAGGAGCCGGGGCGCAGGGAAGGGCTCTGCGCAGCCACCTGCCACCGCGCCCCGGCAGGCAGCGAGCAGGAAGCAGGCAAGCGCTGCCTGCCCGCGCCGCGCCGAGCCGTACGGGGACTGGCGGGGCGGGGGTGAGAAGGAAGTTCAAGAGAAACCGCTGGTTTCCTCGCCCTTCGTCCGAGTTTCACCTCCTGCCAAATCCACCCTGGCCCGCTGTCTCCTCTGTCCCAACACCAGGATTACAGGAACGGGGAGGGGAAAGAAAGAAGCTGATAAAAAGCCCCCCCACCCCGCCCCGCAACTACCAGCAGCTTTCCCTTTGATTTGTCAGCCTGGAGGGTAAAACCGACCCCGGAGCAGCTCCCGGGGGTCCTCTGCGCCCACGTCCCGTGAGGAGGACGCTCCCGGGGGAAGAAATCAAAGCGAAGGAGGAACCGAGCGCTTTCGGCCGCAGAGCGGAGCCCAGGGACACACACCTTGGCTGGGGCCACCGTCCGAGTCGGAAACGGCTGTCCCAGACACACGGCCAATGTCAGCCGTGGGCTCGCACCCCTGCCTGCTACCTCCGGCTCCAATCCATCAGGAAAACATCCAGGAAAACAGAGTTTTGATTCACCGGGTGCCCGGAGCTGCCAGCTCCCGCTGTTGTGCCAAGGGGCACCCAGGGGAGCAGCCCGTGCCCCCGGGGGACTTCGGGGAAGGCGAGGGTGGGAGCGGGGAGGGGGTGCGGAGGCGCTGGGGACGGGTACCGGCAGCCAAACACACACCTCCAGCTCGCCCTCCACCTTCACCGGCTCCGGGATTCGCTGAGCGGGGCTCAGACAGGAGGTTTTGGCTGTTTAACCTCTCCTGAGGACGAGGAACCTCTCGCCCCCAGCTTCCGCAGCTGCACCGGAGGAGAGGACACTGGATCCGCAGCTTCGTCCCCCTCCTTCTTCCCCGCTGAGGTGGCTGAGCAGCTCCCCGGAGCCGGCTGAGGCTCCTCCGGCCGTCCCAAAAGCCGATCCCCTTCCCGCAGGCACAGCCCGGGCTCCTTCCCGGCGGGAGCCGCCTGCCAGCCAGATCCCGGGCAGGGATCCTGCGCCAGAGCCCTCCCGTTACACCGGGCCAGGACGGACGGACGGAAGCGCGCCGTGGGATTGACGCTGCCGCAGCAAGCGGAGGCCAGGAGGACCCGCGGCACTGCCGGGTTTATATCAGTGCCGGCATGCCCTACGGTCAGCTGGCGGGCACAGCGGCTGCTCCGGCACCGTTTGCCACCCGGGGCCGGCGCGGCGCTGCTTTCGCGCCGGAGCCAGGGCGGAATCCAGCCCAGCGAGGCCGGGGCGGACGGAGGACGGCTCAGCTGCCGTCTGCCACGGCTGCCTGCAGCACTTTGACCTTGAGAGGGGAGAAGGAGAGCACGGGATCGGGTGCAGACGCCGCGGAGTCTCGCCAGGGACCGCGTTTCCCTTTCGCGCTGCCTCTCGCCTCATCCCGTTGCTCAGCCCCATCGCTCGCCTCCCGGGCTGAGCCGTGGCCTCACGCCGCGCCGGCAGGCACGTGCCGCAGCCCCGCCGCGCGCCGGTAGAAACCGAAACCCAGGTTCGAGCTAACCGCAGGAGCGCCCGCGGTGACGGCTGAGCAGCTGGCACGCGTTAGGGCGACAGGAGCTGTAACAAGACGGGGAGCGTGCGTCGGGGCCCACGCCGCCTCCCCGCTCGGGTTTTACGCCGCACGTACAGGACTCGAGCTGCACAAAGCGCGGCGCCGTGCCCGGTCGCTGCCACCGTGCCCCACGGCGTGGCAGAGCCGGCAAGGAGCAGCCCCGGCCCCGCTTCGCCCCACGCGAAGCCACGAAACCCTGGCCTTTGCAAGGAGGAGCGCCGATGGCTGTCCTCGAACCGTGCGGGGCTGGAGATGGAGCCGGGCGCTGGCTCCGAGGGCAGCGCAGGGGAACGGCAGCTCCCCGCTCCATCGCGCAGCCCTCGCGTCTTTATCAGAGCCGACAGCACCGTCGCCTCCACCCCGCCTTCCCGAGCACCTCCCCAGTGCTGGCAGTGGTGACTTGGAGCGGGAAGATTACCAGCACAGCACAAAACAGAACGCGGAGCGGGGACGGAGAGGAAACGCACGACGAGAGCAGCGGGACAGCCCGGCCTGGGCGCATCAGGCGGGAGGAAAGGCCTTGGCCCATGTGCAGCTGCTGCTGGAGCTGAGAAAACTGCGGGAAAATCAGCCAGGAGCGGGTCTGCTCCTGAAACGGGGCAGGCTGGAGGAGTGGGTCTGCGTGACGCTCGCGAGGCTCAGCGAGGCCAAGTGCAAGGTGCCGCGCTTGGGCCGGGGCAAGCCCCGCTGTCGGCGCAGGCTGGGGCGGGCGGATGGAGAGCAGCCCTGCGGAGAAGGAACCGGGGACACCGGTGGGCGACAAAAGGGACGCCAGCCGGCCACGTGCGCTGGCAGCCCAGAAAGCCAAGCGTCTCCTGGGCTGCGTCCCCAGCAGCGTGGCCAGCGGGCCGAGGGAGGGGATTCTCCCGCTCCGCTCAGACCCCCACCCCGCAGCACCGCGTCCAAGCTCCGGGCTCCCCAGCGCGGGACGGGCGTGGAGCTGTCGGAGCGGGGCCAGGGGAGGGACGCGAAAAGGAGCCGAGGCTGGAGCCCCCCTGCCCTGGAGAAAGGCTGGGGGAGCTGGGGGTGCTCAGCCTGGAGAGGAGGGGGCTGCGGGGAGACCTGAGTGCGGCCTGGCAGCGCTGACAGGGGGCTTGTAGGAAAGGCGGGGAGGCTTTTTACTGAGGCCTGTAGCCACAGGGCAAGCAATAATGGATTTGAACTACAGAAGAATAGATTCAGACTGGATCTAAGGAGGAAATTTCTTACACTGAGGGTGGTGAGGCACTGGAAGGGGTTGCCCAGAGAGGCGGTGGAGGCCCCATCCCTGGGAACATCCCAGGCCAGGCTGGACGGGGCTCGGAGCACCCTGGGCTGGTTAAAGCCGTCCCTGCCCACGGCACAGCACAAACGCCCGCGGCGAGGCTCCGGAGCTTGCCCAAGCACGAAGAGCGATCGCCTTCCCCTTCTCCACCGAGCGCCTACAACGCTCGCTTTTCCCCCTGAGCTTCAGCACCCAGCGAAACAAGCGGCCGGTCCATGCGAAGAGACGGAGCACGGGGAAAAACTACGCCGGGGCCAAAAGCCGGCCCTCGCTCGGCACGCGCTGCCGGCGGGGAAGGTGGGCAGCACCGTCGTGCCTGGTGCCACGGCTGCCGCGACCTCACCGGGCTGGGCACGGCGTCAGAGATCGATGCTGAAAATGTCGAAATGTTGAAAATTAAATTGCGGGGCAGGCAGGAGGGGGTACCCCAGCAGCCCAGGCCCTTCTCCAGCCCCCCAGCCCGGGGTCTGGGCTCCTTCCCGGTGTCCTCCCCGCCACGGCCGCCGTTCCCGCTCACCGGCGGAGCTGCCAGCGGGCTCCGGTGGGATTTTGGGAGCCCCGGTCGGGACCCACGCCCCACCACCAGCCTCCCGCCGCCCCGCGGCCTCTGCCGCGGGCACGGGGGGCACGGACACGGGTGGGTTTATGGTGGCTGACAGGGAGGGCAGGGCACAGCCCCGGGGAGCCCCCGGGACCCCCTCCGGGCGGTGGGACCGAGCCCCCTGCCCGGGGAGCGGGGACCCGGCCGTCCCCGCACCGGAGGGCTGTCCCCGCACCGGGACAGGAGCCGGACGGAGCCCAGCGCCGGCCCCGCGGCACCGGGACCGGGCCCCGGCCGCTGCCCGTCGCGGCACCGCGCTGCCGCCGACCCCCCGGTCCCCTCCCGATTCCCTCCCCGGGTCTCACCGTGCCGCCGGTCGCCTCCGGGTGCCGCAGGCCGAGGCGGAAACGGCGCTGGCCGCCGGCCGCCGGTTCGACGCTGAGCTGCAGGCGGAGCGCGGGGGAGGCGAGCGGCGGGAGGCTGGAGGGCCGCACCAGCCCCGCCCGCACCGCCATCAGCACGGTGGGCGGCGGCGGCGCCGGGGCCGCGGCCGGAGCCGGGGCGGGGGCACCGGGCAGAGCCATCGCCGCCGCCACCGCCGCCGCCACCGCCTCCTCCTCCTCCTCCCCCCTCCGCTTCCGCCGGTACTTCCGCCCGCCGCGCGGCCCGGCGGGAAACGCGCTCCGCGCACGAACGTTCCGGGATCGAACGTTCCGCACACGAACGTTCCGGGGCCGAACTTCCGCCCCCCTCGCCCCGCCCCTCGCCCCGCCCCCGTGGGCGCAGCGCCCCGCCGGGCCGGGTGGGGGCGCCGCGCACCCCCCTCGCCCTGATTGACAGCCGCTCCCCCCGTCTTTGTCCCCGGCAGCCAATCAGAACCCGGAGCGCTCCAGCCTGTGGGAGGGGCCTCGGGTGGGTCCCCGCGGAGGGCGGGCGCGCTGGCCTGACTGACGTCCCTCTCAGCCAACGGGAAGGGAGATTGGCGGCGATTGCCAGAGCCGTCCGCCAATGGGGAGGAGCGGGCTGTCAGCCGCCGCTCGGGACGGACGGGCCGCGGGTGGGGCCTCGCCGCTTGTTGTCGTCCGGTGCCTGAGGAGAGGTTCGGCCGCTCGCCCGCTCGCTCGCTCGCCCCCGGGGGACGCCCAGGTCTCGCTCAGCCGCTCGCTCCGTCCCGAGCAGTCGGGGACATGTCGAGGTGGGCGGAGGCCCGGTGGGCCGGCGCCAGACGGCGGACGGCGGCCGAGGCACAGGCGCCCTCCTCGAGCTTTCCCCGGAGACGCCTTCCTTTACAAACGCCCCGAGCTTGAAGGAGCTGTCACGGCGAGGACGCCCCGCCGGGACCGAGAGCAGGAAACGCCGGTAAGCCTGCTCCCGCCGCCGCCTCCTCATCCCCTCCGGTACCCCCCCCGCTCAGCGGACTACAACTCCCAGCATGCATTGCGGCGTCGCGCAGCGGCCGGGCGCGCCTGGGCCGCGCGGGGCGCGCTGGGAGTTGTAGTCCACAAGCGGCGGCGCTCAGGCCCTGTCACCTTCAAGGGCCGCGACCGGGGAGCGGAGCCGGGCCTGCCCCGGGGAGCCGCCTCTTGCCCGCTGTCCGGACGGGCGGACGGTCCCCGGGAAGCGGCTGTGCTGGCTGCGAGTGCTCCGGTGCTTCGGGGCTGCTCTCCGGGCCCTCTGGAGCAGGCGGGCAGCGGCCGGGCCCGTCTCCATTTTCCCGGTTGCGGTGCCTGTGCCAGCTCCCGGTGAATCCCGCTGCTCCTCCGCCTCCCCCCGCTCCCCACGGTCCCCCCTCAGGGAGCTCAGGGGGTGTCGGGGCCGATCCCTCCCTGGGGAGAGCCCTGGGCCGGACCCCACCACTCATGGAAGAGGACGGTCGCCTTCATCCGGAAGAAGACTATAGCTAATATCCGCAGGCTGACTTCGCTCGCCCGAAATTACCCGGTTTGCTTTCTCCTTCCCCAAGTTTCAGCACTTCAGGCCGCCCGTCGCGTCGCCTCGCCTCGCCTCTGCTTCTGCCGCCTTTTACACGCGCTGACCTTCTGTGGGTCCTGCCGCGCGTTCCCCGCCGGCGCCGAGACGCGCCGTGAACACCGTGAGACTCGAAACCCTTTAGCTTAAGCTGGTTTGTATTTAAAATTAGCCCTCCGTAACTTTTGGCAGGTTCTCGGCCTGCCGGCTCGGTTGTGTTTGCTGTGCGCTAAACCAGCCGGGGGTGAGGAAGGAAACCGAGCTGTGGTTTCAGAGCCAGGCGTCGCCTGCCTGGGTGTTGAACGGCGTAGGCACCGTAGCCGGCAAACCTCTCAGCCCGGTGTCTCTGCCCTCGCGCCGAGAGACGGCTCCTTCCTGCTCCACGCAGCACCGGCTGGTGCTGCGTGGAGCAGGAAGGAGCTGTCTCTCGGCACCGGTGGGTGTTGCCGTGCCAAAGTGCGGTTGAACGCCCCATTTAACACCTTTTGACCGCAGCTGGGGTTAACGGTGCTTTAATTCCGCTGCCCAAAGTAGCGGCTCCGCCCGTGCTGGGGTGAGAAAATCCGTATCCCGTAAAATTCCTGCTGCGGGTGAAGCGATCCTTGGAAGCAGACTGAGCTTTTGCTCGCCGGGAGCTCGCATTAGTTCTTCCCATCTCATTGTTTGCCAGATCATAGAATCATCGAGTCGTTGAGGTTGGAAAAGACCTTGAAGATCACCCAGTCCAACCATTAACCTAACACTACCAAGTCCACCACTAAACCAGTTCAGGGGAGAGGAATAATTCCATGTTTCCTGGCTCGGTGGCTGGATCATTTATAATGAAAGTAAAAACCAGGAATCACTAAGGTTGGAAAGGATCTCTAAGATCATCAGCCCAACCATCACCCCAACACCCCCATGCCCACTGAACCATGTCCCCCAGTGCCACCTCTGCCCGTTTTTTGAACCCCTCCAGGGCTGGGGACTCCCCCACCTCTCTGGGCAGCCTGTTCCAGTGCTTGACCACTCTTTCCATGAAGAAATTTCTCCCAATATCCAACCTAAACCTCCCCTGGCGCAGCTTGAGCCCATTCCCTCTCGTCCCATCGCTGTTCCTTGGGAGCAGAGCCCGACCCCCCTCCCTGCCCCCTCCTGCCAGGAGCTGCAGAGCGATCAGGTCTCCCCTCAGCCTCCTCTTCTCCAGGCTGAACACCCCCAGCTCCCTCAGCCGCCGCTCCCAGCCCTGTGCTCCAGACCCTGCCCCAGCTCCGCTGCCCTTCCCTGGACACGCTCCAGCCCCTCCGGGTCCTTCTTGGAGCGAGGGGCCCAAAACTGGACACAGCATTCCAGGTGCGGCCTCACCAGTGCATCACCAGATCTTCCACTCTGGTCCAAAGCGGGCTGGCGCATCGTCCCAGCTTCTTCCCCAGAGCGTTTCTTTGGTGGGAAACCACCACCGGCTCTGGATTCCACAGTGGTTGCGTCCTTTCTCTGGCGACAGCAGCTTTACAGAGCACAGGGAGCAGAGCTCGCTGTCTTTGTGCAGCTCCTGCTCTTGCCAGGAGCTCTCCTTGCAGGACAAGGGCTTGGGCGCCGGGGCAGGTTTTGGCATCTGAGGGACCTGTCGGTTCACGGTTTCAGAGCAGCATCTTCGCTCGAGCAGCACAACTGCTCCGGGTTCCTGTTTTATTGCGAACGCTCAAGTTGCCCGGTGCCTTTTGCATCACCGAAGAGGTTTTGGGGAGCGCTGCCAGCCGGTCTCTGTGCTGGGGGGAGGGAGATGCGCTTGTGGCGTGAGGATGCTCCAGCAAATGTTCCGCTTTCTGCCCCTGTACCTTGCGGGTTGGCATCTGATTCCCCAATTTTCCCTTCTCCGTCTTCCCAAGGCTGTTCCCAAGCTCGTTCCTCTCTCCTCTCACTCACAGCAGAGAGAAAAGGTCGGGCCGGTGCAGGGGCTGCTGCAGAAGAACCTGGTTTTCCCCAATGTGGAAGACTGACCTAGACCAGGGGGCTGCGAGACCAAATATCAGTGCTTTAACAAGCTGAAAGCAACCAGAGACCTCACGAAAGCGCGTCAGGGGGGTGGGAACTTGCTGTTCATCTGCGCCTGGGGAATTTCTTTCCCACTTTGGAGGGCTATTGATCGCAAGGACAGCCAATATTTGATGCCGGCCGGGGGTGGTGGAGCCATTTTCTCCTCTCTGGGGTGCGGGAAGAGCCGCTTGCTGCTTTCCCAGTCACAGGATGGGGTGTGGGGGGGTTGCCGGCACCGTTTAGCTCGGGCTGTTCCGATCGGCAGCTCGGGGTTGTGGTAAATGCTGAAGCTGCCTCGTCGAGACGGCGTTGACTTTGGTGTCGCTTTGGTTTGCGCACGATCTGGTCACGTTGGGTAATGTCACGGGTAAGAGTATCCCCGGCCCGGCCACGGCGTTGGTGTCGCGGTCACGCCTGCAGTCCTGAAACCGAAGGGCCGGGAGTCGTTCCTTCTCCGACCCCCTTCCCGAGAGCCCTGGCACCGCTTCCCGAGAGCCCTGGCACCGCTTCCCCGGCTGTTTATGGCTTCTCCTCTTACAATCCCGGAGAGGCCCCGAGCTGGGGAGGGAGCGTGGGCTGGGGCCCGGTGCGGCGGGGAGGCCGCCTTCCCCCTGCACTTACAGCGATCTGCCTGCCCCGTGGGCGCTGCCCCGTGTGGAAATAGTCGCTGAAGGCTGCCGTCCTCCCCGCAGGGAGGAACGTTAACCCGTTAACCGGTTAACCAGTCCCGGCGTCGGTCCTGCTCTTGGCCGAGGGCCTTGAGAGACCGTGGAGGAGCAGCTCCCCGAGCAGCCCTGCCGCCGGAGACCACCCTGGGGCTTGGCCGGGGCACGTCCGCGTCGCCCGCGGCAGAGCGGGTGCCGCACGCTCTTCCCCGGCTTTTGAGGGAGAACGGTCTGGCCAAAAAAGGCCGGTGACCTTCAAAAGCGAGGAGGGGAGCTCGGGAGCTCCCTGGCACAGCACACTGCCGAAGCGGTGGTGAAGCCGGCGGAGGTGATGCGGGCACGACGCCCGGCACACGCTGGGTGCTGCGGGTGAGCTCGCTCTTCCTCACGTAGCCAAAGCGACGCAGCGGCGTGCAGGACGGGATCAGACGGGAGGCACGGGTGCCGACCTTGGGCTGTCGTTGCTTTTTTTTTGTTCCCCCCCGGAAAAGATGTCGGCTTCCTGACTTTCCCGCTGCCCTGCCTCTGCGCTGCCTTCTAGAGTCGTTTAGGTTAGAAAAGACCCTAAAGATCGCCAAATCCAAGGTTCTGCCAGGGCCGGCCAAACTGCAGCCCTGCCATGCATCACGCAACCTCAGCCTTCTCCTTCCCCGGCTGCGAGGATCTTTTTCTTTGCAGGATACGCACACTTTGCAGCAGCTGTTGCGCAGGGAATCGCTCCGGAAGCCAAGACAATGAAGCTGTTGGAGAACTCAAGTTTTGAAGCAATAAACTCCCAGCTGACAGTGGAGACGGGAGATGCTCACATCATCGGCAGGTGAGTGCTGGCAGCTGCCCGCTGGCTGTCGGGGAAGCAGGGCTGCTTTCTCTCACTTTTTCCAAGAGCAGCGTCAGAAGGCGTTGCGGTCCGGCAGCGTCAGCAGTCCGTCCCCGATCCTGCCGGAGCGGAGATCACTGCTCATTCATAGAATCATGGAATGGTTTGGGTGGGCAGGGCCCTTCAGAGCCCCCCCAGCCCAGCCCCTGCAGTGCCAGGGACAGCTTTAACCAGCCCAGGGTGCTCCGAGCCCCGTCCAGCCTGGCCTGGGATGTTCCCAGGGATGGGGCCTCCACCGCCTCGCTGGGCAACCCCTTCCAGTGCTTCACCACCCTCAGTGTAAGAAATTTCCTCCTTAGATCCAGTCTGAATCTACTCTTCTGTAGTTCAAATCCATTATTGCTTGCCCTGTGGCTACAGGCCTCAGTAAAAAGCCTCCCCGCCTTTCCTACAAGCCCCCTGTCAGCGCTGCCAGGCCGCACTCAGGTCTCCCCGCAGCCCCCTCCTCTCCAGGCTGAGCACCCCCAGCTCCCCCAGCCTTTCTCCAGGGCAGGGGGGTTCCAGCCTCGGCTCCTTTTCGCGTCCCTCCCCTGGCCCCGCTCCGACAGCTCCACGCCCGTCCCGCGCTGGGGAGCCCGGAGCTTGGACGCGGTGCTGCGGGGTGGGGGTCTGAGCGGAGCGGGAGAATCCCCTCCCTCGGCCCGCTGGCCACGCTGCTGGGGACGCAGCCCAGGAGACGCTTGGCTTTCTGGGCTGCCAGCGCACGTTGCCGGCTGGCGTCCAGTCTTTTCGCCCGCAATTGTTCTTCTGGTGGAGCTGGGCAATGGGACCTACCAGCGACTCGGAAGAGCTTTGCACGTACAGGGTCCTTCTGGCCACGCTGCACGCGTCGATGCTCAGGAGCTGGCAACCATCTCAGCTCGGGGCAGCAGCCAGAGCTCCTTCTGCGGGGCCAGCTGCGAGGGAGCTGGTCCTTCGCCAGCTGTGGACCTATTTTTGGTCCTGGCCGAAAGGGATCCTTTTCGGGCTTACAGCTGGCATCGGTTTGGCTGGCTGCTGTGCTGCGGGCAGGACACCGCAGCGGCGAGGCCTGCTGTCTGCCCCTCTTTTCGGAGTTTCCCGTGCTAGCGGTGAGGTAGGCTGCGCAGGGGGAGCTTGTTGGGATGGCTCTGATGTCCCTGGAAGAGCAGTTCAGCTCAGCCAGCCTCTTCTGTGCCTCCTTGGGGTAAACATCTGTATCTCCATGCATAGACAGAATCATCGAATCATGGAATCGTTGAGGTTGGAAACAATCTTTAAGATCATCCACTCCAACCGTTAACCTAACACTGCCAAGTCCCCGCTAAACCAATTAAGAGAAGAGTAATAATTAATTCCATGATTCCTGGCTTGGTGGCTGGATTAGTTTTTAATGAAATTAAAACCCAGCAGTCATTAAGGTTGGAAAGGATCTCTAAGATCATCAGTCCAACCGTCAACCCAACACCGCCATGCCCACTAAACCATGTCCCAAAGAGCCACATCTATGCGTTTTTTGAACAAAAACATACATATCTGTATGTAAAGGGGTTTCATAGAATCATCGAATCGTTGAGGTTGGAAAAGACCTTTAAGATCATCCAGTCCAACCATTAACCTACACTACCAAGTCCACACTAAGCCAATCAAGGGTAGACCAGACTAAACCATGTCCCCAAGTGCCACCTCTGCCCGTTTTTTGAACACTTCCAGGGATGGGGACTCCCCCACCTCTCTGGGCAGCCTCTTCCAATGCTTGACCACCCTTTCCCCTCAGCCTCCTCTTCTCCAGGCTGAACACCCCCAGCTCCCTCAGCCGCTCCCCATAAGGCTTGTGCTCTACCAAGTCCACCACTAAACCAATTAAGGGGAGAGTCATAACTTCATGTTTCCTGGCTTGGCGGCTGGGTCAGTTTTTAATGAAAGTAAAACCAGGAATCACTAAGGTTGGGAAGGATCTCTAAGATCATCAGCCCAACCATCACCCCAACACCCCCATGCCCACTAAACCATGTCCCCAAGTGCCACCTCTGCCCGTTTTTGAACCCCTCCAGGGCTGGGGACTCCCCCACCGGTTTGTGGCAGCCCTGCTTGCCTTGCGCAGAGCTAAGCCCAGACAGCGCGCAGAAGGTCGCTCCTGCGGACGGGAGGTCTTTCGGCTGCGCTGCCGCCTTGTCCGAGTCCCCACCGCGGCGGCGGCGCTGGGCCGGGACCTGCGTGGTGCTGCCGGCCGGGTCCCACCGCTGCCGGCTTCATGGCTGGGCTGGCCTCACGCCCGGTGCTGCGTGTTTCCGCAGGATCGAGAGCTACTCCTGCAAGATGGCCGGTGATGACAAGCACATGTTCAAGCAGTTCTGCCAGGAGGGCCAGCCGCACGTCCTGGAGGCCCTGTCGCCTCCTCAGACCACGGGGATCAGCCCCAGCAGGTAGCGCGGGCTGGCGGTGGTGGTCTGCCGTGCTCTGCACCGCAGGCAGCGGCGTGGCTGCAGGGTGGGGGGCGGGATTCGTGGCGGGGATGACCCTTCGTCGGTGGCTCGCCTCGTTTCTGTGGCCCTGGGCTGCCCGCTCTCCTTGTTTGTGGAATGATTGAATCATTGAGGTTGGAAAAGAACCTTAAGATCGTCGAGTCCAACCATTAACCCAACACTGCCAAGCCCACCATGACACCGTGTCCCCATGCGCCGCATCTACACGGCTTTTAAATATCCCCAGGGCTGGGGACTCCCCCACCTCTCTGGGCAGCCTGGTCCAGGGCTTGACCACCCTTTCCGTGAAGAAATTTCTCCCAATATCCAACCTAAACCTCCCCTGGCGCAGCTTGAGCCCATCTCCTCTCGTCCCATCGCTGTTCCTTGGGAGCAGAGCCCGACCCCCCTCCCTGCCCCCTCCTGCCAGGAGCTGCAGAGCGATCAGGTCTCCCCTCAGCCTCCTCTTCTCCAGGCTGAACACCCCCAGCTCCCTCAGCCGCTGCTCCCAGCCCTGTGCTCCAGACCCTGCCCCAGCTCCGCTGCCCTTCCCTGGACACGCTCCAGCCCCTCCGGGTCCTTCTTGGAGCGAGGGGCCCAAAACTGGACACAGCATTCCAGGTGCGGCCTCCCCAGCGCCGAGCACGGGGGGACGATCCCTGCCCTGCTCCCGCTGGCCACACTACCCCTGACACAAGCCAGGATGCTGTTGGCCTTCTTGGCCACCTGGGCACACTGCTGGCTCATGTTCAGCGTTGGCCCAGGCCATGCCGGTGACACCGCTGCCGTTCTGCCTCTCAGGCTCAGTAAAAGTCAGAGCGGCGATGAGGAGGGACCCCTGAGTGACAAGTGCAGCCGCAAGACCCTCTTCTACCTGATAGCGACGCTCAACGAGTCCTTCCGCCCAGACTACGACTTCAGCGCTGCCAAGAGCCACGAGTTCAGCCGGGAGCCAAGCCTCAACTGGGTATGTGAGCCGAAGCGCCCTGAGGCAGGGCAGGTCCTGCAGCCCTGCTCTGGCGGCCTGCCGTGCTGCTTGCTTCTGTCCTGGAAGAAAAAGCAGCATGGATCTGGTTGGGGGGGTGTCTGGTTTTCCGGGGAGCCCCGCGGCGCTGCTGTGATGCCAGGTAACCCTTCCCAGGGCACGCCTCGCACCCTCCTCCGGCACTGTCAGCCCTAGGATGAGGCAGTCCTCATCCTTCCCAGGAAGAGGTTTGCGGGGTGTCTTTTCCAACAGCCGTCCTGGGGTGTTTTCCTTCAGCAGCAGCAGCAGCCTTGCTCTTCGTTGTTCTTTAGGAACAGCCTCTCGTGAGCCGGGTTTTCTGTGCCAGCCTTGGTTAGGCCGCTCTTTCCCAAGGCAGGAATTTGGAGGAAGGAAGGGGAGAGGGAAGCGTCGGTGGCTTGAGTCCTTCCCGCAGAGGACTTCCCGGTCTGCTGCCCGGAGCTTTCATCCCTGTGCCCGTGGTGCTGGTGGCTGGATGCTGCTTCACCTCGCACCGGACAGAGGGGCGGCTCTGCAGGGCCTCCCAGCTTCTGCTCTGAGCGCGCTGTCCCTCCCGGCACGTGCCGGAGCCTCTGTCTGTCTGTCTGTCTCATAGAATCAGAGAATCATTTAGGTTGGAAAAGACCTTTAAGATCATCCAGTCCAACCATTAACCTAACACTACCAAGTCCACTCTAAACCAATTAAGGGGAGAGTAGACTGAACCATGTCCCCAAGTGCCACCTCTCCCCGTTTTCTGAACGCTCCCAGGGATGGGGACTCCCCCACCTCTCTGGGCAGCCTGTTCCAATGCTTGACCACTCTTTCCATGGAGAAATTTCTCCCAATATCCAACCTAAACCTCCCCTGGCGCAGCTTGAGCCCATCTCCTCTCGTCCCATCGCTGTTCCTTGGGAGCAGAGCCCGACCCCCCTCCCTGCCCCCTCCTGCCAGGAGCTGCAGAGCGATCAGGTCTCCCCTCAGCCTCCTCTTCTCCAGGCTGAACACCCCCAGCTCCCTCAGCCGCTGCTCCCAGCCCTGTGCTCCAGACCCTGCCCCAGCTCCGCTGCCCTTCCCTGGACACGCTCCAGCCCCTCCGGGTCCTTCTTGGAGCGAGGGGCCCAAAACTGGACACAGCATTCCAGGTGCGGCCTCCCCAGCGCCGAGCACGGGGGGACGATCCCTGCCCTGCTCCCGCTGGCCACACTACCCCTGACACAAGCCAGGATGCTGTTGGCCACCTTGGCCACCTGGGCACGCTGCTGGCTCATGTTCAGCCGCTGTCGACCAACACCCCCAGGTCCTTTCCGGCCAGGCAGCTTCCAGCCACTCTTCCCCAAGCCCGGAGCGTTGCATGGGGTCGTTTTGCCCGAAGTGCAGGACCCGGCACTTGCCCTTGTTGAACCCCATACAGTTGGCCTCGGCTCATACAGTCTCCTGGCTGTCGGGGTCCTTGCCACAGAGGCAGCCGGAGCAGGAAGCGTCCTCTCTGACCGGGGAAGTTTGCCCTATTTGCAGTGAGCCTTTGAGGAAGCCACCGCGCTCTTGGCTGGGAGAGACGTGGGCTGCGTGCAGCCCGGAGATCCTCTCACGGGTTTTCCCTCTCCGGCCACGTTGCTTCCCTGCTGCCTGTCTCCTTGCTCCCACCTCAGCGCCCTGAACTAGCACAGCGGTGCGTGGCCATCTTGCTTCTCCCCCCTCCACGGTCATTGTCGGGCTCCGGCGTCTCCGATGGAAGAGGGACGGGGAGGATGAGTCGCGTGGAGCGTGGGAGGGAGGTGGTGGGCAGGAGGGGAGGCAGCGGCTCCTCTGCTCCTCTCATGGGCCCTGCTCGGTCTCTCTAGGTGGTGAACGCTGTCAACTGCAGCCTCTTCTCTGCCGTTCGGGAAGATTTCAACGCCCTGAAGCCACACCTGTGGGATGCCGTGGACGAGGAGATCTGTCTTTCGGAGTGTGATATCTACAGGTAAGGGGGCAAGCGCTCACCCCTGGGCCTGGATCCTGGCCCCTTTCGTGCGTGCTGTGGCCTGTAGAGAAACAGAGTTAATTTTTCAATAACTTTTGGCACGCTGGAGCAGGGCAGGGTGTCTCCTCACCTGAATTCGCAGGCTCCCGGCTCCTTGCCAGTGGAAGGGGAACCGCTGCTGCCGTCTCCTCCTATGCAGAACTTCCACGCCCTGGAAATCTGCGCCGCAGGCAGCAGCTGCGCTGGCTGGGTCTCGCCCTCCTTCCAAAGCCAGCCCCGGGGGGCACGGGCTGGTTCTTGCCGCCCACGCAGGCGACTAGTCTGACTAGCCCCGTGCTGCCAGGCTCGGAGGACAGCGACTCACTGCTGCCTGCTCTCTGCCCGCCGAGGCGGCTCCCAGCTCGCCCAGTCTCCCCCTTTTCCTTCCTCCACCGTACAGCTGGGGCGGGAACGGGCTTGGCGTCGGGAACAGAGTCCGGCACGGCGTTTCTCATGCCTCCGCTTGCTGTTGCAGCTACAACCCCGACCTGGATTCGGACCCATTTGGAGAGGACGGCAGCCTCTGGTCCTTCAACTACTTCTTTTACAACAAGAGGCTGAAGAGGATTGTCTTTTTTACCTGTCGTTCCATCAGGTCAGGCCACATGCCATCTCTGAAGTCACCCTAAAAAAGAACTGCCTTGCCTGTTCGCAAGCCGCGTCCCTGCAGGGGAAGAACCTTTGGCCCCCGCTGGCCCCCGGAGCTGGGCGCGGTAGAGAAGTGCTCGGGATCTGCCCTCCCGGCGCCGTTGCCTGCGCGCCAGGTTGGCCAGGGAGAGCGGAGCTCAACCAGAGCCCGGTTCCCTCCGTCTTCCCAAGACACGCGTCACCAAAGGACAAGCCGAAGGGAGCCGTGGTCCCCGGGGAAGGGGTAGGCCCTTCACCTGGCACCAGGCTGCTGCTCGCGGGCATGGAGGGGCACGTGTGGGCGGCACTAACCCCTCGGGGCCAGCCCCTCCTTCCCATGGGCTCGATTTGGATGCGGAGGAGACTCTGGGCAGGGACCTGAGCCCACTGGAGAGCGGAGCGGGACCTCCCCTGCGGCCACACCGTCGCGGAGGGGTGCCGGCTGGGCGCTTAACGTTGTGCTGCCCTTTTTCCTCCAGTGGGTATGCATACACGCGCTCGGAAGCTGGCAATGAGCTGGACATGGATCTTGGTGAAGAGGACGTGGAGGAGAACAAGGATGCCGGCGATACCGAGAGCGGCAGCATCGAGGAGGACAGGTGTGTGAGCTCGGCGCTCCGGCCTGGCCCGGCGTGCCGGCTGCAGGCTCCCGCTCCGAGCGGAGAGGGGCTTCAGCTCCCGTGGGTACGGGGGGCTGAGGGCCCCGGTCTGCTGGGCCTGAAGTTTCTGCTCCGCTCCCTCAGGAGCGCGGCTCGGAGCTCGGTGGGGCCGAGCTGCTCGCACATGGAGCAGCGCCGCTGCTCCCGCTCCCGCTCCGCTTCCTCCTGCCTCAGCGCGGCCGCAGAACAGTAACGCCTGTGTGCTTGGTTACAGGTTGCAAGTTATTTGCATGTGAGTGTCCAGAACCCGCTCCAAGGTGCCTGCCAGCCCCGCCGAACCTCCCTTCTGCCTGCGTCCCGCGGACGAGCCGGCCCCGAGCTCCCGAACTGCCCCTGCCCAGCAGCCCGACACATACACTGGAGTACCCCAGGCATCTCGGAGCGCGACAGACTGAAAGCACCTGCGGCCTCTTGGCCGAAGACGCGTCCCCTCGCTCCGGTGCTGCCAGCCAACCTCCCCTTTCCCCTCGCCCGCGGCTGCTGCGGCGCGGGCCGGGGCTTGCTGGACAGCTGTGTGGGAGCTCCGAGAAGCTTTGCTGCACTTTATCGCTGATCTCATTATTGGCTGCACTGACCTGCAAACTCCTCGTGGCGCTGAAGCCGGGCTGCATTTCCCTCGAGCACTTTTCTGTACTGGTTATGACCCAGCGAACGCCGTCCGTCCACAGCACCAGCAGCAGCGGAGGGATGCCTCTGCCCGGCCGCCTCCGGAAGCAGCGTTTGTTGAACTCCCCACGAACTGTCCTCAGCTCCTTCCCCGGAGAAGAGTCCATTTGTTTCAAAGAGGTTTGCTTTGCTCTTGCCCTCCCACGGGGGTTTTCTCTGGTGTTTTGGGTTTGTTGCTTGGTTTTTTAATCTTTGCTGAGTGGTACCGGCGTCCTGCACCGGGCTTGTGCAGAGGGGTCCCACCGAGCAGCCCTGTGGGTGAAGGCTGGACCGGGTGCCTCAGCCTGCACCTCCCGTGGTTTTCTTTGTGGTTTTTTTTTTTTTAAAAACACAGCTGACTTTTGGCAGTCTGGAGGCCAGAGCAGGGTCGGAGCACGGCGGGGCAGCGGCCGCAGTGCCGGGGCCCGGCTCAGCCCTTGCCAGGGGCCACGGCGTCTGTTTTTGCGTTGGGGGTGAGCTCGGCCGGCAGCGGGAGCGGGGTGCTGCTGCTCCCACCCGCGCTTCGGTTCGACCGCATCTCCCCCGGTTTTCTCCATCCCCCTCAGCCGCTGCGGGGGCGAGCCCCCCTCTCTGCCCAGGTGCCCCGGAGTTTCGGGGGCCAAGTTCCCCCGGCGGGTGCCGGGGAGAGCCGGGAGAGCTCAGCCGAGGGGCGGAGGCTGCCGCAGCAGCTGAGCTGCCTCAAAATGCCTCCCGCCCCCCGAGAGGAGCCCGCCTGGGGCCGCAGGTCCTCGCCGCCCCCCGGGGCTGCCTGCGCAGCCCCTGCCCCTCCCTTGGGGGGTGATTTGGGGGGGGTCTCCCTCTTCCCTCCCGCTGGGGGCTGAGCGGCTTTTGGAAGAGGCTGGCTGGGGAGGTGGAGCGATGCCCCAAGGCTGGAGACCCCCGTGACTGGGGGGGGCTTCCCCACATCCCTGGCCTGGCCTGGGCTTGGTGGGAGGTGAGAGATATTGGGAGACCCGGCTCCAGCCTCCGGCCAGGCAGGGCAGGGCCTGGGGGTGTGGAGGGAAGGCAGAAAGACAGACAGACAGACAGACAGGTACCCCCAGCTCCTTCCCCCGCTGCCAAGCGCGCAGAGGTGGGCGCCAGCAGCAGCGTGGTGTTCCCGGCGGTGGCTCTCCGCAGCTCCTCTCCCTCGCTGTAACTCGTCAGAACCTTGGTTTTAAGTTGGAATTTGTTTCCTTGCGGCTCTTCAGGACAGACGTCGGCCCCGGCCCCCGCTGCCGCCCGGGGAGGGGTTTGCCTTCGGCTCCCATCGCGCTGCTCCCTTTTCCCACAATAGCTCACGGGACCCTCGCACCTCCCTCTGCACCCGCCTGGGCTTCCCGGTGGGATGGAGCAGGATTTGGCCCGGTCCCGTCTCTTCCATCGTTCACCCCTTTACTAGCGCGCTGCTATGGCTGCCTGCCCCGTTTGACCCCTGTCAGGGAACTTGGACTTCACAGCATAGCAATGTATCGTTACACCAATAAAGTTTTTCTGTGATTCGCCACCCCTTCCTTCGGGGACCCCCGCGGCCGCGGCAGGCGATGTCGGGGCTGCGGGAGGTACTGGGGGGTCACATGGATGGGGGTCGTGGTCCTGCCGGGAGCCGGGCTTCCGCCTGGGGATGAGCACCCCGAGCTGCACCCCCAGCGTGGCTGCCGGCTGTGCCCAGCTCCGTGGCACCGCGGAGCTCCCTTAGAATCATCGAATCGTTGAGGTTGGAAAAGACCTTGAAGATCACCCAGTCCAACCATTGACCCAACACTACCAAGTCCACACTAAACCAGTTCAGGGGAGAGTCATAATTCCATGTTTCCTGGCTTGGTGGCTGGATTAGTTTTTAATGAAAGTAAAAACTAGGAATCGTTGAGGTTGGAAAAGACCTTGAAGATCACCCAGTCCAACCATTGACCCAACACTACCAAGTCCACACTAAACCAGTTCAGGGGAGAGTCATAATTCCATGTTTCCTGGCTTGGTGGCTGGATTAGTTTTTAATGAGAGTAAAAACTAGGAATCGTTGAGGTTGGAAAAGACCTTGAAGATCACCCAGCCCAACCATTGACCCAACACTACCAAGTCCACCACTAAACCAGTTCAGGGAGACTCATAATATCATGTTTCCTGGCTTGGTGGATGGATTAGTTTTTAATGAAAGCAAAACTAGGAATTGTTGAGGTTGGAGACGACCTTGAAGGTCACCCAGTCCAACCATTAATGCAACACTACCAACTCCACCACTAAACCAGTTCAGGGGAGAGGAATAATTTCATGTTTCCTGGCTTGGCGGCTGGATTAGTTTTTAATGAAAGTAAAACCAGGAATCACTAAGGTTGGAAAGGATCTCTAAGATCATCAACCCAAGCATCTCCCCAACACCCCCATGCCCACTAAACCATGGCCCCAAGTGCCACCTCTGCCCGTTTTTTGAACGCTCCCAGGGATGGGGACAGCCTGTTCCAATGCTCGACTACCGCAGTCACTGAGGCGAAGGGCTCCGGAGCGGGTGCCGGGCATGGGCCGGCCAAGGCACCTCCGGCATCTCCGGCTGCCCCGTGCCGTGCCACCGACGGGACCTTCCCCACCCTCCCGGCTCGGTCCCTGGTCCCCGCCGCCACCACAGCTTCTGGCCACGCCGGTGCTTCTGCTGGGCGCTGGCTGGGCACCACCTGCTCGCTGTCCTGCATTTAACGAGCAGATTCCGTGTTCCTTCGTTAAGGAAAGTATTAAATACCACTGGTCGGACTCAGGGCAGCGGGACTGACAGCATCGTGGTTCCCAAACGCTGTTAGGAAGGTGCTGGCTAACAAAGACCGCAGCGATGGCAGCAGAAACGGCGTTTTGCCTCCTCAGGGAGCGTGCCCGCCCCGCACCGCCCGTCCTTCCGAGCCCGAAAGGAGCGGCCAGGAGCCCACCACGCTCCACCGGGCCCGAGGAGGGGGCTTTTCTCCCAAAAGAGCGACGCTGCGGCTCTGCCCAGCCGTTCCGGCACAGGGCTCTGCCACGCCAGGGCTCGTGCCGCGGGCTCCGTGCGGCGCAGAGCGCGGTCAGCCCCGGCTGCACGACCCCCTTGGCTCTTCCGACGTGGCCCCCGGAGCGGAGCGCATCCCTGGAGCGCATCCCGGGAAGGACCACGGAGCTGGAGGGGCTCAGCACGTCTCTGAGCCGTCGCCTTTATTGTTCATTACCTGGCGTGAGCCGGGGCGGCCCCGTCCCGCTGGCACGGCACACGGTTTGGGTTTGGTTTTAGAAGCACCTTATTCCGTCCAGCGTTCCTTCGGAGCGTCGTTCCCGCTCCGTCCCCTCCTGAGCAGCAGCAGCGGGCTCCCCCGGCCACTTGGCTTTTGTCTTCACCTCCAGTTATCACTTTATCCTCTATTTTATCACTTTATCCTCCCTTGAATCGGATTTACGGGGATTTTGGCTCTTCGCTTGCTGGATATTTTGTAGGTTTTGGGGCTGAGCTGCTTTCATTTCAAAGGCGCTCTCTAAGCCGGAGTTCACAGTGATGTTCCCGGCTGGCATTGCATCCAGAAATCCCGGCTCTGGCGAAGTCCGTGGTGCACGCCGCGCTGCAGCACGCTGGGAACGCCGGGATCGGAGCAGCTGGCCAGAGACGGGCTCGTGCCATCAGTTGTCGAACCTCAGAGATCGCTTTTTTGGTATTAAACGACTTCTGGCAAGATTTCTCCGCCCGACTGCCACGTTTTTGCTCCAGGATCGAGCCCCCGAGGAGGAACCGAGGCGCCCGTCGCTCTGGGGCGTGAGGCTTCTCCCGTGGGCTCACCCTTGCAAGGGGAGGAAGGGCGGTGTTTAAGCTCTCGTTAGAGCGGGACGCTAACGAGCTGTGCTGCAGCCCAGGCGGCGGGAAGGCGGACGTTGGTCGCTGCTGCGTTGCTCAGGCTGCGGTTTTGGGAGCGCGGGAGCTTCCTGGCGCAACGGCGGCCTGCCGGGCGGCGCAAGTTTCACGGGAGGCGAAAGGACGCAGCTCCCGGGATGGGTTGGAAGGACTGAGGCGGCCTTCGGAGCACGGGTAACGGGGGACCTCTGGTGCAGCCTCGCAGCACAAACCCCTTGCGCCCAACTCCAGCCGGGCAAGCGTTGAAGCGGCAGAGGCACGCAGAAGCAGAGCAGAGGTTTGGCTTTGGAAGATCTACAGGTCTGGAGCACAGGGCTGGGAGCAGCGGCTGAGGGAGCTGGGGGTGTTCAGCCTGGAGAAGAGGAGGCTGAGGGGAGACCTGATCGCTCTGCAGCTCCTGGCAGGAGGGGGCAGGGAGGGGGGTCGGGCTCTGCTCCCAAGGAACAGCGATGGGACGAGAGGAGATGGGCTCAAGCTGCGCCAGGGGAGGTTTAGGTTGGATATTGGGAGAAATTTCTTCATGGAAAGAGTGGTCAAGCGTTGGACCAGGCTGCCCAGAGAGGTGGGGGAGTCCCCAGCCCTGGAGGGGTTCAAAAACAGGCAGAGGTGGCACTTGGGGACATGGTTCAGTGGGCATGGGGGTGTTGGGTTGATGGTTGGGCTGATGGTCTTAGAGATCCTTTCCAACCTCAGTGATTCCTGGTTTTACTTTCATTAAAAACTAATCCAGCCACCAAGCCAGGAAACATGAAATTATGACTGTGCCCTGAACTGGTTTAGTGGTGGAGTGGGTAGCGTTGGGTTAATGGTTGGACTGGACGATCTTCAAGGTCTTCTCCAACCTCAACGATTCGATGATTCTAGGATTCTATGATCCAGCCAAATCCCAGCAAGGCTGAACCTGGCTGGGGTGGGGATGGGCGCTTTGGTCCTCCCTACGGCGTCACCCATGCCGGTACCGTGCCGGCACCGTGCCGGCACCTCTGCTCCACCGAAGGGAATACAAGAAATCCCCAAGGGCGGTGGCGTTCGAAGGCACCGGGGTGCATGGGGGTGTTTGGGGCGTCACCACGTCTCCAGCCAGGATCGAGTTGGAGATTGCCGCAGGTCCCTCCCCACCACCCTCCCACGGACACCCGTGTCCCCTCCCCACCTCCCTCCCACGGACACCCGTGTCCTCCCCACCGCCCTCCCACGGACACCCGGGTCCCTCCCCACCGCCCTCCCACGGACACCCGTGTCCCCTCCCCACCTCCCTCCCACAGACACCCGTGTCCCCTCCCCACCGCCCTCCCACGGACACCCGGGTCCCCTCCCCACCTCCCTCCCACGGACACCCGGGTCCCTCCCCACCGCCCTCCCACGGACACCCGTGTCCTCCCCACCTCCCTCCCACGGACACCCGGGTCCCCTCCCCACCTCACTCCCACGGACACCCGGGTCCCCTCCCCACCGCCCTCCCACGGACACCCGGGTCCCCTCCCCACCTCACTCCCACGGACACCCGGGTCCCTCCCCACCTCCCTCCCACGGACACCCGGGTCCCTCCCCACCTCCCTCCCACGGACACCCGGGTCCTCCCCACCTCCCTCCCACGGACACCCGTGTCCTCCCCACCTCCCTCCCACGGACACCCGTGTCCCCTCCCCACCGCCCTCCCACGGACACCCGGGTCCCCTCCCCACCTCCCTCCCACGGACACCCGTGTCCTCCCCACCTCCCTCCCACGGACACCCGGGTCCCCTCCCCACCTCACTCCCACGGACACCCGTGTCCCCTCCCCACCGCCCTCCCAAGGACACCCGTGTCCTCCCCACCGCCCTCCCACGGACACCCGTGTCCTCCCCACCGCCCTCCCAAGGACACCCGGGTCCCCTCCCCACCTCCCTCCCACGGACACCCGGGTCCCCTCCCCACCGCCCTCCCACGGACACCCGTGTCCCTCCCCACCGCCCTCCCACGGACACCCGTGTCCCCTCCCCACCGCCCTCCCAAGGACACCCGGGTCCCCTCCCCACCGCCCTCCCACGGACACCCGGGTCCCCTCCCCACCTCCCTCCCACGGACACCCGGGTCCCCTCCCCACCGCCCTCCCACGGACACCCGGGTCCCCTCCCCACCGCCCTCCCACGGACACCCGGGTCCTCCCCACCCGCACTAGGACCTGGCGGCGCCGCAGGGCTAGGGGGCGTGGCCCAGTCGGGGGCGTGGTTAGGGGGCGTGGCCGCGCAGCGCGCCGGGCGGCCCTCCATTCCCAGAAGCCCTTTCCCCACCGGGCCCTCCCCCTTTGGCCGCCGCTCCGTAGCGGATTGGCTCAGCTGCGGCGCGGCCCCGCCCCCCCGGCGCTCATTGGCTCTCGGGCCCGCCCATCGCCACCAGGCGTCCCGGCGGTTGCTAGGTGACGCCCGCCATGTCGGAGGCGCCCGCCATCTTGGGGGCTCCGGTCATGGCGGCGGAGGCGGCGTTGGCGGAGCTGGCGGAGCTGCTGGCCCCGGCGGCGGGCGAGGCGGCGCGGACGGGCGCGGCGGAGGCGGCGCTGTCGCTGTCGGGGGACGCGGCGGGCCGGCGGCTGCTGGCGGGGCGGCCGGCGGTGCTGGCGGCCTTGCTGGAGCTGGCGGCGGGGCCGTGCCCGCCGGCTGCCCGCCACGCTCTGGGCTGCCTGGTGAACGTCTCGGCCGAACCGGCGGCCCGCGGGCCGCTGCTGGCCGCTCTGCCCGCACTGCTGGGGCTGCTGCCGGGCGGGCCGGCCTGCGGGCTGCTGGCCAACCTCTGCCGGGAGCGCGGCGCGGCGCGGCGGGTGCTGCGGGGCCTGCGGGAGCGCGGCCCCGGCTTGGCGCCGCTTCTCCAGGCGCTGGGCGAGCCCCGGCCGCCGCCCCAGCTCGGCCCGCTGCTCTGCAACCTCAGCCAGCTGCCCGAGGGCCGCCGAGGGCTCCTCGACCGCTCCCGGTGCGGCCCCGGGGTGGGGGGCGGCCTCCGGGAGGGGTGGCACCGGGGCCGGGGGTCTCCGTGCCGGGGTGACCGTCCCTCTCCCGCAGGTGCTCGGTGCAGCGGCTGCTGCCCTTCACGCAGTACAGGGACTCCGCTGTCCATCGCCGGGGCGTCGTGGGGGCACTCAGGAACTGCTGCTTCGAGCACGGTGAGAGACCCGGGCCCAGCTGCGGAGCCCTGCCCTGGCATGCAGCACCGGCTACCGGGCGCTACCGGGGCACCGTGCCCTCGCCGTGGGCTACCAGCGGGCTCTCCCCCCCCTGCCCGGAGCTGCGGTGCCGGTTCCGGCTGGGCTGGAGCTCGCGTTCCTCATAGCAGCCCGCGCCGTGCAGTGTTTTTGACGGGTGACCAAAGCAGTGCCGCTAACGCGGCCGGGTTTAGCCGGCGCGGGCGACGCCGGCCGGGTTTAGCCAGCGCTGAGCAGCACTCGCGCGGCGTCAAGGCGTTCTCTGTTTCTCCCCGGCGAGTAGGCTGGGGGTGGGCAGGAGATTTTGGGGGGGACGCAGCCGGGACAGCTGACCCCCATGGATCAGAGGGATGTCCCACACCTTACAGCGTCGCGGTCAGCACTAAAATGGGGAGGGGGCCGAAGCAGCTGTTGCGTGGGGACGGGCTGGGCATCGTCTGTGCGGAGTGATCCCTGCCTTGGCATCGCTTTTTTTGTGGGTTTTTTTTTCCCTTTGCTTAATTTCTTCACGGAAAGAGTGGTCAAGCATTGGAACAGGCTGACCAGAGAGGTGGGGGAGTCCCCAGCCCTGGAGGGGTTCAAAAAATGGGCAGAGGTGGCACTTGGGGACATGGTTTAGTGGGCACGGGGGTGTTGGGTTGATGGTTGGACTGATGATCTTAGAGATCCTTTCCAACCTTAATGATTCCTGGTTTTACTTTCATTAAAAATAATCCAGCCCCCAAGCCAGGAACCATGGAATTATGACTCTGCCCTTAATGGGTTTAGTGTGGACTTGATAGTGTTGGGTTAATGGTTGGACTGGATGATCTTCAAGGTCTTCTCCAACCTCAACGATTCGATGATTCTATGATTATTGAACTGACTTTATTTTGACCCACGAGTTCTTGCTTGTGCCCTTCTGATTCTCTCCCCACTGGTTGAGGGGGAGTGGGTGAGCGGCTGGGTGGGTGCTGAGCCGCTGGCCGGGCTCAGCCCATCGCAGGGGGCCCGGCTGGGCTTTCCACCCTGGCTGTGGCGGCTCCTCTGACCCCAGGCTGTCCCCAGAGGACCACGAGTGGCTGCTGAGTGAGGAGGTCGACATCCTGCCCTTCCTCCTCCTGCCTCTGGCAGGCCCTGAGGAATTCCCTGAGGATGAGATGGAAAGTAAGCGGGCGTCAGTGGGCGGTGAGGGTCCGGGGGGTTGCCGGCCGCGTGCCTCCTCCTGAAGCTGCCTCTCCCCCAGGGCTGCCCGCGGACCTGCAGTACCTGCCGCAGGACAAGCAGCGAGAGGAAGAACCTGACATCCGGAAGATGCTGCTGGAAGCCATCATGCTGGTGCGTCCCTCCGGTGCAAATCGCGGCGGGGCTGAGGGCGAGAGCTCGGGTGGGGGCTCCTGGCAATGGAAAGGTGTTCAGGGCTGCCCCAGAACGCGTTGTCTGCCAGCAGAGCCTCACGGAGAAGTGACGGCGTATGGGCTGGACGAGCAGGCGATGAGCTGGATTGAAAACTGGATGGGCCCCGAGGGTGGCGATCAATGGCACAAAGTCTGCTCGGTGGCCAGTGACCAGCATGTGCCCCGGGGCCGATACGGGGTCCAGTCCTGTCCAACACGAGCGGCTGGGAAGCTGTCCGGTGGAAAAGGACCTGGGGGTGTTGGTCGGCAGCGGCTGGACATGAGCCAGCAGTGTGCCCAGGTGGCCAAGAAGGCCAGCAGCATCCTGGCTTGTGTCAGGGGTAGTGTGGCCAGCGGGAGCAGGGCAGGGATCGTCCCCCCGTGCTCGGCGCTGGTGGGGCCGCACCTGGAATGCTGTGTCCAGTTTTGGGCCCCTCGCTCCAAGAAGGACCCGGAGGGGCTGGAGCGTGTCCAGGGAAGGGCAGCGGAGCTGGGGCAGGGTCTGGAGCACAGGGCTGGGAGCAGCGGCTGAGGGAGCTGGGGGTGTTCAGCCTGGAGAAGAGGAGGCTGAGGGGAGACCTGATCGCTCTGCAGCTCCTGGCAGGAGGGGGCAGGGAGGGGGGTCGGGCTCTGCTCCCAAGGAACAGCGATGGGACGAGAGGAGATGGGCTCAAGCTGCGCCAGGGGAGGTTTAGGTTGGATATTGGGAGAAATTTCTTCACGGAAAGGGTTGTCAAGCCCTGGAGCAGGCTGCCCGGGGAAGTGGTTGGGTCCCCATCCCTAGGGGTATTTAAAAGCAGTGTAGACGCGGCGCATGGGGACATGATGTAGTGGTGGGCTTGGCCGTGTTGGGTTAATGGTTGGACTCAGTGATCTTGACGGCCTTTTCCAACCTCAACAATTCTGTGGTCCTGGGAACGGGCTGTGGGTGGCCCTGCTTGAGGACCAGTCGACCTCCAGAGATCCCACCGCACCCAGCCCGTGATTCTGGTGCCGAGGGCCGGCACGCTCCCCTCTGCCACCAGCCTGGGGCGAGCTGGTGTCTCCCTCTCCCCGCGGGCAGGCTCTCCAGCCCTGTTCCTGCGTTGGAGGGCTGTCCCACCTCTCCTGGGGTCCGAGCGGCTCTGCGGCAGCCCCCCACGCCGTGGGGCATTCCATCCCACCCCAGAGGGGCAGCAGAAGCCCAGTGGAGAGGCTGGCCGAGCCCTGCCCTGCGCGGCGTCCCTTGCTGGGTGCTGTCATGGAATCATGGAGTGATTTGGGTGGGAAGGGCCCTTCAGAGCCCACCCAGCCCAGCCCCTGCCGTGACAGGGACAGCTTTAACCAGCCCAGGGTGCTCCGAGCCCCGTCCAGCCTGGCCTGGGATGTTCCCAGGGATGGGGCCTCCACCGCCTCTCTGGGCAACCCCTTCCAGTGCTTCACCACCCTCAGCGTAAAAAATTTCTTCCTTATATCCAGTCTGAATCTATTCTTCTTGAGTTTAAATCCATTACTCTTTGAGTTTAATGCCTTTACTCCTTGGAGTCACGTCACCGCTCTCCTGGCCGCACCGGACTCCGTGCCCACGCTGCTGCTTTCTCTCCTTCCCAGCTCACAGCCACCAAAGCCGGCCGGCGCATCGTGAAGGAGAAGGGGACGTACCTGATCCTACGGGAGCTGCACCGCTGGGAGCGGGAGCCCGAGGTGCTGGCCGCCTGCGAGAAGCTCATTCAGGTGAGGAGGAGGAGGAGGAGGGTCCCTGGGGGGAGGTAGCTGGGTCCTGGGGTGTGGAGCTGCCCTGGATCTGCTCCGAGGGCTCTGCCCTGCATCTCCCTGATGCTCAGGGGAGACCTGATCGCTCTGCAGCTCCTGGCAGGAGGGGGCAGGGAGGGGGGTCGGGCTCTGCTCCCAAGGAACAGCGATGGGACGAGAGGAGATGGGCTCAAGCTGCGCCAGGGGAGGTTTAGGTTGGATATTGGGAGAAATTTCTCCATGGAAAGAGTGGTCAGGCATTGGACCAGGCTGCCCAGAGAGGTGGGGGAGTCCCCAGCCCTGGAGGGGTTCAAAAACGGGCAGAGGTGGCACTGGGGGACATGGTTTAGTGGGCATGGGGGTGTTGGGTTGATGGTTGGACTGATGATCTTAGGGGGCCTTTCCAACCTTAGTGATTCCTGGTTTTACTTACATTAATACTAACCCAGCCACCGAGCCAGGAACCATGGAATTATTCCTCTCCCTGAACTGGTTTAGTGTGGCCTTGGCAGTGTTGGGTTACTGGTTGGACTGGGTGATCTTCAAGGTCTTTCCCAACCTCAACGATTTGATGATTCCACGATTCCCTCGCTCTTTGCTCCCCGTGGTGACGTGGGGCCGCAGGACCCCTCGCGGGGAGCCCTGGGGAGGGGAAGGGCAGGTGTCCCACTGGGCTGCTGCCCCTCCCTGAGCCTTCCTCCCTCCTCATCCTGGGAAAAGGTGCTGATCGGGGACGAGCCCGGCCCGGGGCTGGAGAACCTGCTGGAGGTGAAGGTCCCGGAGGAGGTGGAGCAGCAGCTGCAGCGCCTGGATCGGGAGGAGGAGGAGCGGTGGCGGCGGGAGCAGGAGGAGCGGCGAGAGGCACGGGGCTCGACGCCGCGCCCCGAGGAGCCGGCACGGTGAGGGGCTGCCGCGCTCGCCCTCTCCCAGGCTGGCCGGCTTGCCCATGGACTGCAGCTCCGGCGGGATGCGGCCGGGATCACCCATCGGCGTGGCCGCTCGGCCCCCTTCCTCCCTGCCGCTTGCGAAACGAATTTTTGGGGTCCTGCCAGGGCAGGCTTCCCCCTCTGCCGCTCCCGTTGTGGGACGCGGCTGAAAGACGGCGGGGGGAGAGTCGGGAAGGGGCCGCCGCTCCCCGCCCGTCGCCGGGGGGCTGCCCCACTGCTGAGCCCAGGGGGTCCCCCCAGGGCTGGGCTGCCGCAAGGGGCCTTGCCAAATAAAAGGTTTCCAGCCCAAACCCACTGCGGGCTCGGGGGGAGGCTCGGGGGGGGCTCGGGGGGAGGCGGTGGGCTCGGGCCCCGCTGCTGGAGGTGGCCTCGCCTGCCAAAAGTGGCCCCGGGGCCAGGGCGGCTCCTGGCACAGTCACAGGGGGTCCCCCCTGTCCTGCCCCCCTCCTGGGGTGCTGCGGGGGGGGCACAAGCGCACCCCCCTCCCCTCCCGGCCCCGGGCACCCCCCGTGCTGCCCCTTGCCCCCCATGGGGGCACCTTGGGGAGCCTGGGGAGGGGATCCCCCTCCCGTATCGGGGTGATCCAGGGGAGACGATCCCCCTCCTGTGTCGGGGATCCAGGGGAGGTGATCCCCCTCCCATATCGGGGATCCAGGGCAGGTGATCCCCCCTCCCATATCAGGGCACCCTGAGGATCCAGGGGAGGTGATCCCCCTCCCGCATGGGGGCACCTTGGGGAGCCTGGGGAGGTGTTCCCCTTCCCATATCCGATTAGGAATCCAGGGGAGGTGATCCCCCTTCCATATTGGAGCACCCTGAGGATCCAGGGCAGGTGATTCCCCTCCCATATCGGGGATCCAGGGCAGGTGATCCCCCTCCCATATTGGGGCACCCCAGGGATCCAGGGGAGGTGATTCCCCCTCCCATATCGGGGATCCAGGGGAGGTGATCCCCCTCCCATATTGGGGCACCCCGGGGATCCAGGGGAGGTGATTCCCCCTCCCATATCGGGGATCCAGGGGAGGTGATCCCCCTCCCATATTGGAGCACCCTGAGGATCCAGGGCAGGTGATCCCCCTCCCATATTGGGGCACCCCGGGGATCCAGGGGAGGTGATTCCCCCTCCCATATCGGGATCCAGGGGAGGTGATTCCCCTCCTGTATCGGGGATCCAGGGGAGGTGATCCCCCTCCCATATTGCCATATTGGGGCACCCCGGGGATCCAGGGGAGGTGATTCCCCTCCCGTATCGGGGATCCAGGGGAGGTGATCCCCCTCCTGTATTGGGGCACCTGGGGATCCAGGGGACGTGATCCCCCTCCTGTATCGGGGATCCAGGGGACGTGATCCCCCCTCCCATATGAGGGCACCCAGGGGATCCAGGGGAGGTGATCCCCCTCCCGCATGGGGGTACCCTGGGGAGCCTGGGGAGGTGATCCCCTTCCCATATCCAGTCAGGAATCCAGGGGAGGTGATCCCCCTTCCGTATTGGAGCACCCTGAGGATCCAGGGGAGGGGATCCCCTCCCATATCGGGGCGATCCAAGGGAGGTGATCCCCCTCCCATATTGGGGCACCCTGGGGATCCAGGGGAGGTGATCCCCCTCCTGTATCGGGGATCCAGGGGAGGTGATCCCCCTCCTGTGCCGGGTCATTCCAGGGATCTAGGGGAGGTGATCCCCCCTCCCTTACCGGGTCATTCCAGGGATCCAGGGGAGGTGATCCACTTCCCATATTGGGGCACCCTGGGGATCAAGGGGAGGTGATCCCCCTCCCGTATCGGGGCACCTGGGGATCCAGGGGAGGTGATCCCCTCCCATATCGGGGATCCAGGGGAGGTGATCCCCCTCCTGTATTGGGGATCCAGGGCAAGTGATCCCCCTCCTGTGTTGGGTCATTTCAGGGATCTAGGGGAGGTGATTCCCCCCTCCCTTACTGGGTCGATCCAGGGGAGGTGATCCACTTCCCATATTGGGACACCACAATGATCCAGGGGAGGTGATCCCCCTCCCATATTGGGGCACCCTGGCGATCAAGGGGAGGTGATCCCCCTCCCGTATCGGGGATCCAGGGGAGATGATCCCCCTCCTGTATCGGGGCACATGGGGATCCAGGGGACGTGATCCCCCTCCCATATTGGGGCACCCCAAGGATTCAGGGGAGGTGATCCCCCTCCCATATCAGGGATCCAGGGGAGGCGATCCCCCTCCTGTATCGGGGATCCAGGGGAGGTGATCCCCTCCCTTATCAGGGATCCAGGGGAGGTGATCCCCCCCCCCCCCCCCCCCCCCCCCGGTCAGGCCACCCCCCGCTCGCGCTGCCCGGCGGGGGCGCTGCCGGTCATCTCCGCCAGGGGGCGCCGGCGGCGCGGCATCGCGCCGCCGGCGCCCCCTGGCGGAGCTGACCGGCCGCGGCCCCCGCCGCGCGCATGCGCACATCCCCCCCCGCCCACCAGAGGGGCGTGGCCTCGCAGCGAAGGGGGCGTGGCGAGCGGCGGGGGCGTGGCCGGCGCACCCGGAAGCGGCGCCGGGGGCCGAGCGGGTCCCGGTCCGGCGGCGGCCGCGGTGAGTGCGACCGGTAGCAACGGGGACAGGGCCCGGGGGGCGGCAGGGCGGGCAGGGGAGAGGGGAGAGACCCCGAGTCGTGGGGACCCGCTGTCGCCCCCTCCCCTACCGGCGGGGAGCTCCCTGCCAGCCCCGGGGGGCTCTGGGGCCTGTGGGCCTGGCAGCGGGGAGCGCCAGCTCGGTCCCCCGGCACGGTAGCCCACCCTCAGCGACCTCCCTGCATCCCCCTCCCCACTCCTGCGGTCAACAACCCCGCTGGGACCCCCCCCCATGGGGACCCACCGCTGCGGGCGAAGCTCCGGTGCCCGTTACCGGAGCCCCCGGCGCTGGGAAAACCGCCACGGTCGTAACCCCCCGAGCAGCGGGATTCCCTCCCCGCCTTTCCCGAGGGAAACCGGGGCAGCGCCTGCTTCGCCTCCACCTCCTCCGCCACCTGGCCCCCGCGCCGTAGCGGAGGCGGGCGTGCCCGTGAAGGGCCGCGGTGCCGCGGCAAGGCCGGTGAAGAAACCATTCGGGGCCGGTTTAGCCGGCTCCCTGGCCTGGCCGGGGTGGAGGAAGATTTGTAGGCAGCGTTGGGCTTGGGGCGACGGGGGAAGCCGTGACTGTCGGCCCTAAAATCTTATTTTACAGAAAACTTGTTGTTGTCCGGTCTGGCGGTGGTCAGGTAAAGGCGCCGACCCGACGCTGCCCCAGCGGCAGCGCTCCCGGCTCTTCCAGGCGCCGGAAAATTCGCTGCTCTTCACGTTTTTTGGGACAAATATTTGGGGCACGGCCTCGGCTCCTCCTGCAGCGCGCAGGGGCTCGCTAACGGGGCGCCCGGCTCGTCAGCCAGCGCCGGCTCGCCGAATCTAGGGGCTGTGGTTCCAAATTCCTCGCGATAACCCAAGGGGAAAATAGCCTCGGATGGTTTAGCTTTCCAAGTTTGTTTTGCTGACGTAAAATGTCATCCCCCCCCCCCCCCCGCTTTGCAGGTCAGGAGGGAAGACGTGGAGGGGAGCGGAACACGGGATGCGCTCCCTCCGGCTCTGACCTTTATAGGGACAGGCCCGGGGACCGATGGAAGCGCGGCGCCTGCTGCCTGCCGGCCTCTCGGAAGCGGAGCTGGGGCAGATCCTTATCTGCCTGCAAGGAACCGGTGTTTCGCCTTCTCCGCGGCTGCTGTAGAGCATCTCCTCCGCCTTGCCACGCCCAGCCTTGGCGTTCTGACCCGGACCCAGAACCACAAACAGTCTTCTCCGTGAAAGTAAAGGCAGCGTGTAAAAATAGGTTCCCCAGGGATCCCCGGGTTTGAGACAGAGGAAGCTGCCAACTGCCTTCTGCCGGTGGGGAAGCTGAAAACACGGAGCATGACGGAGTCACGGATAAAACGTGAGTACGGGAGCGCGGTGGGAGCGGGTGAGGGGCTTCGGGGCACCGGCCCTGCCGTGGGAGTCTCCTTCCCTCCGGCCGCAGCCCCGCTTCGCCTCGGGCTGCTCGTTTCGCCCAGCTCCAGCACAGCTTTGCTGCGCCGCTCCCGTGGGGACGGAGCCGGGTGGGAAGCGTCTCTCGCTAATGCGCCTTGCGGTGCCCTGCGGGGAGCTCAGCTCTGCCTCGGCCGTCTGCGGTGGAGCAAACGGCAAAGCTGCCGGACCTGGGCTGCTGTCGCTCTCTGCAGCATCTGGAGGCACGTACCGGTCGGGGACGGGAGGAGGGAGCGGTTCTCCGTGCACAGTAATTCCCTGCCCTAGAAATTAATCTCAGGCCTTGTCTCTGCTGCAAATTGCATAAGCTTAAATAGTCTCTAAATGTTTAAACTGGTGTAAACCCTTGTGCATTTCCTAAATTAATCCCAGCCAGCTTTGAAATGAATCTCTCTTTCTTTTTTTGGTTTTTTTTTTTTTAAGGCAATAAAGAATTTTCTGGTTTAATTAAGCCACAGGGAAGGGGTGGGCTGGGGTGGGAGCAGGGATTACCTTCAGCAGCAGCACCGGCTCACGTTGGCTTTAATGTGACAGCGTGGCAAACGTCTCCGCAACCCCCTGCCTCGGAAAATGAAAACCCCCAAAGCGGGGCAGCTTCGGGCTGTGGGCTGGGTGTGAGCCGCGGGGTGGGACGGGCGGACGGGTGGACGCGAGGACGGGTGGACGCAAGGACAGGCAGCTCCTCCTGGCCTGGAAGCGCTGGCTGCGGCAGGAAGGGGAAGGGATGAGGGACGCTGTCACCCTCCTCGTGCCACCCTCGGTGGCGGCCACTGGTGCTTTCGAGGCAGCACGGTGTCCTGGCGGGTCTTTGCACATCTTCGGGCGAGGGGCCGTGGCATCGCAGAGGCTGCGCGCAGTCGCTGGCCCCACGGCGCTCTACGGGCTCGTTGCAGCACGCTTGCAGGCGGCCTGCTCCGAAACTAATTAACCTCGTTACAACAAAGGCCCTAATGAAAAATACACCGCTCCACGATAACAAGGAGGCGCTGGGAGCAGAGTTGCTGGCTGATGGGTGTGAGGGAGCAGCTCTGGTCCGCAGCCACGGCAGCGATGCAGGCGCCTGGCTGGCCGCTGGCAGGACCTCGGTGGGCTCCGTCCTGCTGCCGGCTCGGCTGTTGGGGCAGCGTTTTTAATAAGGACCCCGTAACCTTGGGCAGTGGAGGGTGCCGAGCCCGGGGACGGCGCGTTGCTGTCCGTGCCCCAGGGCCAGGACAAGGGCCGCCGTCCCCTGTGCTCCCGGGGCTGTTCCCAAGAGGCAGCTGGCTAGCGTGGCTGGAGGGATGGGAATGGGGCACAACAACCCCATGCAGCGCTGCAGGCTTGGGGAAGAGTGGCTGGAAGCTGCCTGGCCAAAAAGGACCTGGGGGTGTTGGTCGACAGCGGCTGAACATGAGCCAGCAGTGTGCCCAGGTGGCCAAGGTGGCCAACAGCATCCTGGCTTGTGTCAGGGGTAGTGTGGCCAGCGGGAGCAGGGCAGGGATCGTGCCCCCGTGCTCGGCGCTGGGGAGGCCGCACCTGGAATGCTGTGTCCAGTTTTGGGCCCCTCGCTCCAAGAAGGACCCGGAGGGGCTGGAGCGTGTGCAGGGAAGGGCAGCGGAGCTGGGGCAGGGTCTGGAGCACAGGGCTGGGAGCAGCGGCTGAGGGAGCTGGGGGTGTTCAGCCTGGAGAAGAGGAGGCTGAGGGGAGACCTGATCGCTCTGCAGCTCCTGGCAGGAGGGGGCAGGGAGGGGGGTCGGGCTCTGCTCCCAAGGAACAGCGATGGGACGAGAGGAGATGGGCTCAAGCTGCGCCAGGGGAGGTTTAGGTTGGATATTGGGAGAAATTTCTTCATGGAAATGGTGGTCAAGCATTGGACCAGGCTGCCCAGAGAGGTGGGGGAGTCCCCAGCCCTGGAGGGGTTCAAAAACGTGCAGAGGTGGCACTGGGGGACATGGTTTAGTGGGCATGGGGGTGTTGGGGTGATGGTTGGGCTGATGATCTTAGAGATCCTTTCCAACCTTAATGATTCCTGGTTTTACTTTCATTAAAAAACTAATCCAGCCCCCAAGCCAGGACACATGAAATTGGTCTAGTGTGGACTTGGTAGTGTTAGGTTAATGGTTGGACTGGGTGATCTTCAAGGTCTTTTCCAACCTCAACGATTTGATGATTCTATGAATACCGGGGAAGACTTTGCCAGGTATTAGCTCCTAACTGACGGCATCCGCTCCCCCCGTAGAGCCTCGTCGGGTGGTGGGATTCAGCAGCTCCTCCAGCCCCTGACCCTCAGGGACGTGCCCTTGGTAGGTCCCATGTCGTGTCAGCCCTGCGCAGGTTTCCCTCAGACGGCGCCGGTGCCCGGCTGTACAGCGGATCCCGTACCCCAGTGCTGCTGCCCAGCCCTGGTCGAAAATCTCCAGCGTAGTAAATCCCTCGTTGTCCATCGAGAAACCTTAGAGCCAAGTTCACCTTGGCTTGGAGGCTGACGTGGTGCTGAGCAGCATCTGTAGAGTCTGCAGTAGAAAAACAAACAAAGTGGGAAGTGTCCAGCCCGGCTTGGGGGATGAGGATGAATGAGCCCTTGGGGGATAGGGAAGGGCTGCGCGCAGGGTTACTTCGTGTTAAGGTGAGTTGTCTTGGATGGCGAGCAGAGAAGGAACGGTTTTGGTAGATGCTTGTTGAGTGGGAAACAAAAGTGCCGGTGAAGCTTAACTTAGATGTGCACGTGGCTCGTGGAAGGACGGATGAAAACGCGCAGCGGCTCTTCGGTTGCTGCTCAGAGAACGCAAAATCTTTGCAACTTGCCTGTCTTGCTCAGGGCTTGCTACGACATTGATGGACGCCACAACGGATAAGGACCCGCTAGTCCAGGAGCAGATCTACAATGCTTTGTGCTACCTGGGGGAATCCGAGCCGGAGGAGATCCTCAACTCCTGTGACGAGTACCTCCGGCAGCATGACAAGGTAGGGGTCTGCTCTGCTCGGTCCTGGGAATGTCCGCAGGATGATTTGGGTTCATGAAAGGCAGGTCCTGCTTGCCCAACCTGATCTCCTTTTATGACCTGGTGACCCGCCTGGTAGATGATGGGAAGGCTGTGGATGTCATCTACCTGCACTTTAGCAAAGCCTTTGACACCGTCTCCCACAATATTCTCCGTGGGAAGCTGGCAGCTCATGGCTTGGATGGGCATAGTCTTCACTGGGTAAAAAACTGGTTGGGTGGCCGAGCCCAGAGAGCTGTGGTGAATGGAGTTAACTCCAGTTGGCAGCCGGTCACGAGCGGTGTTCCCCAGGGCTCTGTTTTGGGGCCAGCCTTGTTTAATGTCTTTATCAATGATCTGGACGAGGGGATCGAGCACACCCTCAGTAAGTTTGCAGATGACAGCAAGTTGGGTGGGAGTGTCGATCTGCTGGAGGGTGGGATGGCCCTGCAGAGGGACCGGGACAGGCTGGACCGATGGGCTGAGGCCAACTGGATGAGGTTCAACAAGGGCAAGTGCCGGGTCCTGCACTTCGGGCACAACAACCCCATGCAGCGCTGCAGGCTTGGGGAAGAGTGGCTGGAAGCTGCCTGGCCGGAAAGGAGCTGGGGGTGTTGGTCGACAGGAGCTGAACATGAGCCAGCAGCGTGCCCAGGTGGCCAGGGTGGCCAACAGCATCCTGGCTTGTGTCAGGGGTAGTGTGGCCAGCGGGAGCAGGGCAGGGATCGTCCCCCCGTGCTCGGCGCTGGGGAGGCCGCACCTGGAATGCTGTGTCCAGTTTTGGGCCCCTCGCTCCAAGAAGGACCCGGAGGGGCTGGAGCGTGTCCAGGGAAGGGCAGCGGAGCTGGGGCAGGGTCTGGAGCACAGGGCTGGGAGCAGCGGCTGAGGGAGCTGGGGGTGTTCAGCCTGGAGAAGAGGAGGCTGAGGGGAGACCTGATCGCTCTGCAGCTCCTGGCAGGAGGGGGCAGGGAGGGGGGTCGGGCTCTGCTCCCAAGGAACAGCGATGGGACGAGAGGAGATGGGCTCAAGCTGCGCCAGGGGAGGTTTAGGTTGGATATTGGGAGAAATTTCTTCACGGAAAGAGTGGTCAAGCATTGGAGCAGGCTGCCCAGAGAGGTGGGGGAGTCCCCAGCCCTGGAGGGGTTCAAAAAACGGGCAGAGGTGGCACTTGGGGACATGGTTCAGTCTGGTCTACCCTTGACTGGTTTAGTGTGGACTTGGTAGTGTAGGTTAATGGTTGGACTGGATGATCTTAAAGGGCTTTTCCAGCCTAAACGATTCGATGATTCGATGATTCTATTCTATGAGACGTAGTTCTTGCCGGCTTGGGGGATATTGGCTCTGTCAGCAAGCGAGGGAGGATCTGGGAGGATCTGATCTGGAAGAGTGGTGGGACCAGCTGGCTGAGAAGTCTGGTCCGAGGCGCTGGAGCTGTGCAGGTGAAGGTGAATGGTATAATAAGCTGTCATGGATGAGAAACGGAGTAAAACTCATGGCGTTTTCAGTGTTGTCCAAGTCCTCACCTTTTCCTCTGCGGGCTGCGTGGTGGAAACGCCAGCCAGTCCCTTGCCAGGTGTCTCTCGGCTCCGGCAGCTCGGGGGCGTGCAGATTTTGCTCGTCCCGGGGCAGCCGCCGTGCCTGTGCTCTGCCTGGCTGACCGGCCGCTTTCTCCGTCCCTTTTCAGCTGGCCTACCCTCACCGGGTGATCATCTTGAAGGCGATGGAAACTGTGGTGAAGAACAACATTGCTCTGCTGGACAAAAGCACAGCGAAGGTGGTTATCTTCCTGGCGTCTAATGAAATGACCAAGTCAAAGGTACGACCTGAAAGCTCCGGCTCCTCCTGTTGTTGTTCTTGACCCTTTCTGCCCCTGATGCCGCCGTTGCAGTAAATGCTGCGGGTCTGGGGCTGCCGCAGCGGTAGCGGTTACTGGGACTGCTTTCGTGGAAGGGAAGGGCTAATTGCGCGCCGTCCTCTGGACTTGGGATGGCGGAGGGAGCCAGGGGCTACGTTCCTCTCTCTGGGGAGAGATCAGGACGGTTTGGCTGACGGTTTTCTTCCAGCACGGCGTGCATACGCAGCTAAATAAAATTCGGATGCCGAAAAGGACCTGGACAGGCAGGTGGGTGTTAGAGCAGGAAGGAGCAGCGCCTTGCGGGGCTGCGGGTCCACGTGGGGAAAAGATCCTGCCTGAATCTCGAGCCTGTCGTTTAGCCCGCCCTGTGCAATTCCTCGCGGCGTTCGGAGCCGGGCGCGACGCGTGGCATTTAAACGAAGCAGAAGCAGCCTCCGCGTGCCTGACGCAGCGTTGTCTGTTCTGACGTGGTTTCCTCCATCCATGCCAGGAGGTGATCCGGGACTGGCAGCAAGCCGCGAGCAACGTCCTCGTTGCGGTGGGGCAGCGCTTCATCAACAAGGTGATGGAGGAGGTGCTCACCAAGTTTCAGCCGGGGATCCTGCCGCACTACTTCGTCATGCAGACGTTTGCAAACCTCTCCGTGTCGAACGGTGAGTTGGCAACCTGCCGCCTCCGTGTGCAGCTCCCGCTCTGCGGTGGGAAGAGCCCTGGAAGCGGTGTGCGCTCTGGGTGTTGTCGCTCGCGCTGTACCCGAAGAGCTGTGCAGTGGGGCACCTCCGCAGTGTCCTGTGTGCCGAGCCAGCCAGCACGCTTCAAAACAAACTTCTCGGGATCTTACAGCTTAGGCGTGATGCTGCTAAATAACTGAGGTGTTTGCTCTGCAAAATAAATTCCTGATGAAGTGCACTGAAAAAGCAGTAAAGAGCAGTATGGCAAGAGGGAGCGCTGTCGGTGGTACCCGGCACGTACCTGGCAATTCCCAGAGTGCAGAGGAGCTGAGCCCCTGTAAAAGTGGGTTTCACAGCTCAGCTGAATCTCTTTGCAATGTTTGCTGCTTAAAAGCAGCAGGGATTGGAGCTGCCTGGCCCTCGTCCTTAGAGAATTCCCTGCTGAGCTCTTGTTTCCAGCCATCCCGGAGAGACCGGGTTTAAAAATGAGAATTCTAGGATGAGACTTCTGAGCAGCAGGAATTGGAGCTGCCTGGCCCTTGTCCTTAGAGAATTCCCTGCTGAGCTCTTGTTTCCAGCCACCCCGGAGAGACCGGGTTTAAAAATGAGAATTCTAGGATGAGACTTCTGAGCAGAAGTCTGGCTGCGGAAAGATCCGACGTTGCCGGCAGCAAGTGGGACGTAGCCTGCAGCTCACCAACTTCGAGAAACGGTTGTGAACTTCAAGGGCTGGGAGGGGTGAGCGGCTGCTGCACTAGAGCCGTCTGCACCACGTGCCGGGGTGGCCGGCTCCCACCTGGGGCTGCTGGCATCTCGCATGTGGCAAAACCGGGCTCCCGGCTGGCAGCGAACGCCTGGATGCAGCGAATCGGGTTTTTTTTTGGGTGCCTGTGCAATCTTTCTGGGTCTGCGTCCGGCGTAGGCTGGGGCAGCTGCAAGGCGGCATTTGTGCGTTCGCTGCAAGTGAGCCTCTCCTGCTTTCTTCCCAGTGTTCGGAATGGTGCCTTTTCTCAACTCCATCCTCGGGACGATGCTGCCCATGCTGGGAATGGCCAAACAGGACCACATGAAGTCTGTCTTCTGCTACGGTAAGGTTTTTCTGGATCTTCTGAGACTGCAGTGATTTTTTAGATGTGTTGTGGGAGACTTTTTCCTTTCCCTGGCAGAGGAGGGACTGTGGATGGGGGCTGGAGAGCTGGCTCGGACGGACTTTTCCCGAACGTCTGGGAACAGGGACCTGGCTGGCTCTGGGGAGGGATGGCTAGCTGTCAGCTCTAGGTCACTGGGATCCAGCAAAAATCCTTCTCCGTCTCCTAGCTGATCCCTGTCACTCCCATTTCGTAGCCCAGTGAGTACTGGTGCCCTTCGCTTTCTCCTCTGGCAAAGAGGACACGGATACTCCAGCGCTGTCCCAACTCAGGTCGAGGTGACCGACCCGGCAGGATGCGCTACTCAAACCCCTCTTATAAACCAAGTTGTCGCTTTTTAAAGACCGTGAACCCGGTGCCTTGCAACAGCGCAAGCGTTAGCCCTGGTAGGAATTGTGAGGAGGCCGGGATGCAGCGGCGGTGCCGGGCCAGCTCTCGTCCAAACCACTTCCGTAATTCTCATGAGCCGCTTTTAGGACGTGACACTTTCGCTGGGCTGGCAGGATGTCACGGGGCTCCCTCCTCGTGACGCCCTCCTCCAGCCCCGGGCTTGCCGAAAGCCGCGCGCTCGTGCTGCGGGATTTGCCGCGGAAGTCCCTGCGTTTACGCAGCTGACAAGCAGCCTACCTGGTTGTCCCTGGGTCTCTCGCCGGAGCCGATCCACCTTCGCCTGGACACGGTGGCCCGGCGTGGTGTGGCTCCTGGCCCGAGCTGCTTTGTGTTTGTTCGCCAGCGAGACGCTCTCCCGGGCGCGGGGCAGCAGTGCCTGCATCTCGGACCGTGGGACGGCGTGCGGCCCCGAGCAGCTTAACTGCAGGGAGCCGGGCGCGACGCGACGCCCTTATGAATATCCAGCAGAGGATTCCTCGGGATTTGTGGTTTTCTTTCCATAGCTGGGCAAAAATAAAAGGTGGTCTGGGGGAGTGCGGGTTCAAGGGCTCTGGCAGATAGCGCAGGAGCACGCCGCTGCTGCGGCCGCTCTTATCTCTTGCTGATAGTTACACCCAAGGCCTGGGAATGCGGGCTCTGTGCGTCAAGGAGTAAATAGGATGAGTGGGAGCCTCCCGAGCGGCCCCGTAAACTGCAGGGGTGGATGTAGGGCTACGTTCGGCAGCATCGATTTCATAAATCATGGGATGGTTTGGGTGGGAAGCGACCTTCAGAGCCCCCCCAGCCCAGCCCCTGCAGTGCCAGGGACAGCTTTAACCAGCCCAGGGTGCTCCGAGCCCCGTCCAGCCTGGCCTGGGATGTTCCCAGGGATGGGGCCTCCACCGCCTCGCTGGGCAACCCCTTCCAGTGCTTCACCACCCTCAGCGTAAAAAATTCCTTCCTTATATCCAGTCTGAATCTATTCTGCTGTAGTTTAAATCCATCACCCCTTGTCCTGTCACCACAGGCCTTGCTAAAGCTCGCCCCCCCCCTTCCTGCAGCCCCTCTCAGCACTGCCAGGCCGCACTCAGGCCTCCCCGCAGCCCCCTCCTCTCCAGGCTGAGCACCCCCAGCCCCCCCAGCCTGGCCCCGCAGCAGAGGGGCTCCGGCCCTCGGGGCATTTCTGTGGCCTCCCCTGGCCCCGCTCCAGCAGCTCCGTGTCCCGTGCTGAGGGCCCCGAGCTGGGCGCAGGGCTGCAGGGGGGTCTGCCCAGAGCGGGGCAGAGGGGCAGAATCCCCTCCCTCGCCCCGCTGCCCACGCTGTGGGGATGCAGCCCAGGACGGGGTTGGCTTTCTGGGCTGCCAGCGCACATTGCCGGCTCGTGTCCAGCTTTTCACCCCCAGCACCCCAAGTCCTTCTCCGCAGGGCTGCTCTCCATCCCTCCATCCCCAGGCTGTGCTGATAGCGGGGGTTGCCCCGTCCCGGGGGCAGGACCTTGCCCTTGGCCTTGTTGAACCTCATGAGGGTCACACAGCCCCACCTCCCCAGCTTGCCCAGGTCCTTTTGGGTGACATCTTGTCCTTCTGGCGTGCCAGGTTTCTCCTGGAAACAATGAGCTTTGTGTCTGAAGTCGTTACTGGCGTCTGCTGCAGTCTGCTAACAGTTTTACAGTCGGACGTGAAGGGCCGATTCAACCTTAAGAGCTCTCGTTCTGTTACGTTGAGCTGCAAGCAAGAACGTGCAGCTCTCGAGCTGTTTCTGCACAGGCGCCTTCGCAGAGAGCCAGAGCCAAGGTCAGGCAATCTCCGGGAATACGAAGCGTCCTCCTTCAGTCAAGTGCAGCCAAACCCCTGGAGCGGGTTTAGCCGTGGGGGTTGTTGGTGTCAGCCGCTCAGGTAGTTTAGGCTGGCTGCGGGTGATGGCAGATAGCGGCTTCCGTGTTTATAGACGGGAGGTGTGCTGCTATTCCTGTCCGCGATGGCTTATCGGCCGTGCCTGGCCCTGCGGGGAAGGGATCCTTCTGCCCGGGCACGGTGGGGAGGACCAGCGTGGCTCGTGGGGCTGGTAAAACTTGGTTCTGAGGTTTGGGTGGCTCCTTCCAGAGCAGCCTCCTGCCGTCGGCAGCTCTTTCTCCTTTATCGCTTCCAGCAATCGCTTCTTTCGGCTTTCTGCTCCCCGCTCTCCCCTGCTCGGTCCCGAGAAGCGTGACGCCCCGGCTCCGCACGTGTTCCTCCCAAAACGACGTCGTAGCTGCTGCCGCTGAGGCACGGTCGCTGCGTTGCTCTTGCAGAGCACTTGCAACCTCTTAACTCGTATCCCAACGCGCGTGAAGTCTCCAAAGCGCTGGGGAGCGCGGGGGGATGAGCATCTTTAAGCAGCCTCGTGCGGGTCTGGAGCAGGTGCTGCCCTGATCCCCAACACCCTGCCTCCTCGCGACCACTCCTGTCCGCCGCTGACCTCGGAGCGTGTGGAAAACCGGGCTGAGGGCTGGGGCACGGGTGGACGTGCCTCCCCGGACCCTCCCGAAAGCGCGAGGAGGCTGCGGGGTGGCTCTGGGGCTGCCAGGAGGGGATGCCCCGTCTCCGGCAGCTGCCTGCTGCTGCGAAACTCGGACGTCGCCTGCCGGCGTGCTGGATTTCTGGCTCTGTGTGCTTTCTGTATGATTTTTTTGCCAAAGTTTTCAGTAACTGAAAGGCAGATGAGGTGACTGTGGGGTCAGCACAACTGCGGGACGCTGGCAGGTCTTTTTGGGGTGGTTTTGCTGTTCCATGGTGGCCCAGCACAGGGGGACAGGGACGGGGAGGTACCAGACTGCTGCGTAGTTACACGGAGCTTGATCTGGGCTGAATGCGGGGATGGAGGGGCGGATCTGGGGATGTGATTCTGGTTTTACTGCTCCGGAGGAGTCAGCGAGGTTCTGCTTTCTGACTTGGGAGCGGTGCTGCCCTCAGCAGCCCCGCTGTAGGGAAGGGAATGCGCTTCCCAGCCGCGTCCTAAAACCTTGCTGGCTGGGGTAGCTATTGCGCCCGGGCTCCTGGCTACAAGCTTTTTTAAAAAAAAACAACCAAAAAAAAGTAACACCAGGCGTAACATCGCCCGTTGCCCTTGCATCTGCCTGGCTTTAAGCTGGGGGAGGACTTTTAGGCGATGTTTTTGGCTAGACGTGTTCACTTTTGTCGGGACAAATTTGTCACAGAAACTTTAGGAGGACTCAACCTAAGCCAAGGGTGTTTTGACTCCAGCCTGGAGATGGATGAAGATGGGGTCTGGATTTCGCTCCCTGCTCCAGAAAGGTGCTGGATGTGGCGGGGGTGAGCTGGGGACCTTCCTGACCCCCCTCCCCAAAGTGAGCATTGATGGGAATTCGCAGTTTCTGCCCAAAAAGCAGCCAGACCCTCCCTGCCGTGGATGGTTTCTCGGCAGCACAAGCTCCACCGTGCAGCCTCGGCCCCTTCTGCTGATGCTCCGTCGTCCCCGTGTCCCCTCCGAGCCCTTCCCGTCGGTCTGAGCTGTGGGGAGCAGCTTGGGGGGGGGGGGTCTGGCCCCCCATTAAGGAGACCAGGGCTCGGCCCCGAGGGCGGTGGTCTCTCCCAGCAGGCAGGGCAGCGCTTGCAGCGCTCCTTTCGTGCGTGCTGGCTCGTGGCGAGGGTGAGGAGGCACGTGATTGAGATGATCTGGCTTCGGCACGAGGCTGGGGAGTGATTCAGCATCTCCGATCCTACCGGGCTGAAAACAAACAACTGCAGCAGGCGAGGAGGGAGGGGAGGCTGCGCAACCCTCGCCCCTGCCCCATCAGCCCCGGTGCACGGCGCCATGGGGCAGGCAGGGTCCTGGGCTCTTCCCTCCGGAGCCCCCTCTCCTCCTCCTCCTCCCATGGGAATCTGCTTCCTCCTCTGGGTGTATCGAGCTTATGGGGCGAGCTCGCACGCCCTCGCATCATCTCGCGTCCTCGAGGACCGCGTCGGCCTCTCCGTCCCACTGGCGTGAGGTCCCGTGGGCATGAGGGATCGGGCCACGACTGGGCTCCGAAATCCCCGGCTGATGGCGTGGGCGCAGGTCAGGCGGCGCCGGGCGGTCGTTGTGCCGAAAACGCTGCGCTCCTCCGTCGCGTCTTGCTGCGACGTGGGGACAGCCGCTTGCTTCCTTCAGTTTTCCATCTTCTGCCACAATCTCACTGCGGGAAACCTCCAGCCCAGGGTGCCGGGGCATTGTGCGTGGTTGTTTTCTTCGCCCCGATGGTGTGGGATGTGGCTTGCGAGCTCTGCCCTCCCCGGAGGAGCCGAGCAGGCTCCCGCTGAGCGACTTTCTGGCAGGAGCGGGGCTGTCGTGCCTGGGGAGGAACGGCTCAGTCCCATGGGTATCCCACGGGCGCAGCGGCCCCTTCCCCGGGATGCTGCTGTAGGACCGTCCGCGGGAGCCGTCCTTCTCTAGCAGGAGAAGGGCTGATGACCTGGGCCTGGGCACGCTGCTCCAGGTGGCCCACGGCTTGGAGGTGAGCTCCGGAGGTGCCTCCACCCTTGAGCACACCGTGATCCTTCTCCTCTTCCCTCGTCTCAGCCTCACTGGTCCCGCTCTGGTGCTCAGTGGCCCGTGGTCATGCTGGCAACCAGGGCTCTGGACCCGGCCGGGTTGGTGGCACGACACCGGCTCCGCAAGCCCCAGGCTGCTTCCTTCGTTAAGAAATGGCTAGCAAAGAGTGAGAGAGCTAGAAGAGCCTCACTGCGCGTTAATGGATTCAGGGAGGGAGCACACGCGTGCCCCCGGCAGCACGTGGAGGGAAAGCGGCGTCCGTGCATGGTGCTCTGGTGCCTGGGGGTCCCGGGGACGGGGCTGGAAGGAGCTGAGGGTCGGGCAGCCGGGTGCGCTGGGGCCGGCAAACCTGCCCGGAGCACTGGCAGCCTGCCTGCCGCATCCGTGTTCGGCAGCAGCTCCGGAGGCTCAGCCCGGGGAGGTTCCTGCTGAGCATGCGGACCAGCGTCCCGCGCAGGAGCTCCGGAAGCTGGGAGCCTTTTCGGTGTGTTCCGCTGTTGGATAACTCCTGAAGTAAAGCTAGGGGAGTGTTTGCAGCCCTTGGGAGCTGTCAGCTGAGAGCTGCTCCTGGTGTTAAATGATCCCTCGGCTGCCCGGGGAACCCCCCAAAGCCGCGGGGAACCCCCCAAAGCCGTGGCAAAGGCTTCCTCGGGGGGGAGGAGATGGAAGATGGGTGTCCCCTGTGGTCAGCGGGCTCGAGCTGAGCCTTGTGTCTGAGCGAGGACGCGTGCCTTTACGCACGCGTGCCCTCGTCACCGGTCCAATTCGCAACAGGAACAACAACGTGCGCTCACACGCAGCGCTTGCTGGCCTGGGGACCGGACGAACTCGTCGAGGTGCGGTGCGCTGGCTTGCCCGTGGCCGCGAGGTTGTTATTCTTGGCCGCCCTAGCTGCTAACGAAGGCGTAGAAATAACCCGTGTGGCAAATCCAGGCTCCCGTGGGTCAGCGGAGCTGGGTTTCTGGAGTTGGTTATATCAACCCTGGCCCAGGAAGCACAAAGCGGCGTGTATCTCTGGCGTGGCTACCTGCCAGGATCCCTCGTAGCCAGGGCACCTCGCGGGAAGTCTCTCAGCCTGCCAGAGAGAGTCCCGGTGCATCTGCTATCCTTTGAGATGCTGCCCAGTAAAACAGCACGTCAGCCATCTGCTTTCTGGAGGGGCTAAAACAAACACCGTCTTGTACGCGCGGGGGGGGAAAAAAAAATCTAACTACGCGATCTGTCTCGTAGCTCTGCAGCACTTCAGTGAGAGCATCCAGGAGTACTTGGCGAACTTGGACAAGGCGCCGGACCCCACGGTCAGGAAGGACACCTTCTCAAACGAGATCTTCAGTGCGTACGAAGTGCTCTTCAACAGCTGGCTGCAGCACCGGGAAGCCAAGGTGGGGGGACGGGGGGACCCCCCTGGGTGCGGAGTGGGGGGCTGTTAGCCTGACGTCGGCCTCGCAGCATCTCAGCTGCGCCCTTCCCTAAGGACGTGGCCCCCAGAAGAGCAAGCCCCCGGCTCTGACTTAGGGCTGGATGCTTTTCTCCGTGTGCTCCGCAGCTCTGCTCGGTTCCCTGTCCTCCTGTCCGACACGTATGGGTCGCTTGCTCCCCGTTGCTGGAATGCAGAGCATGGGGTGCTTCTGCAGCCCGTTGGGGGACAGGCTGGGCATATAGAATCGTGGAATAGAATCATTGAATCGTTGAGGTTGGAAAAGCCCTTTAAGATCACCCAGCCCAACCATTAACCCACACTACCAAGTCCACACTAAACCAATCAAGGGTAGACCAGACTGAACCATGTCCCCAAGTGCCACCTCTGCCCGTTTTTTGAACCCCTCCAGGGCTGGGGACTCCCCCACCTCTCTGGGCAGCCTGGTCCAATGCTTGACCACCCTTTCCGTGAAGAAATTTCTCCCAATATCCAACCTAAACCTCCCCTGGCGCAGCTTGAGCCCATCTCCTCTCGTCCCATCGCTGTTCCTTGGGAGCAGAGCCCGACCCCCCTCCCTGCCCCCTCCTGCCAGGAGCTGCAGAGCGATCAGGTCTCCCCTCAGCCTCCTCTTCTCCAGGCTGAACACCCCCAGCTCCCTCAGCCGCTGCTCCCAGCCCTGTGCTCCAGACCCTGCCCCAGCTCCGCTGCCCTTCCCTGGACACGCTCCAGCCCCTCCGGGTCCTTCTTGGAGCGAGGGGCCCAAAACTGGACACAGCATTCCAGGTGCGGCCTCCCCAGCGCCGAGCACGGGGGGACGATCCCTGCCCTGCTCCTGCTGGCCACACTACCCCTGACACAAGCCAGGATGCTGTTGGCTACCTTGGCCACCTGGGCACACTGCTGGCTCACGTTCAGCTGGCTGTCAATGCCGCAGCTGGGAGACGTTTGGCCAGGTTTTGTCCTCTGCAGGCACGGGTGACGTATTTCGGCGTCCCCCTTCTCTGCTGAGCGCTCCTTGCGCTTAGACTGGCAAAGCCGGGCGAAACGCTGTCCCCGCCTCTGCTCAGGGGCTGCTGGAAGCATCAGGAAGAGCAGCTCCGTAGCAGCAGAGCGCCGCTGCGGCAGGCCTGTCCGGCCGGGCTCTGATGCGCGATCTCTCCCTGCAGCTGAGACTGGCCGTGGTGGAGGCTGTGGGACCTATGAGTTACCTGATGCCCAGTGAAAAGCTGGAGGAGCAGCTCCCTAAGCTGATTCCAGGCATCCTCGCCCTCTACAAGAAGCACGCGGAGGCCTTCTACATATCCAAGGTAAAGCAGCTCGGAGTGCTGGTGTCGCTGGCCGAGGACCCGACCCCAGCCCCGCTGGCTGGCAGCCTTTGGGGGTGTAGGGTGGGTAGCGTACCTCTGCCCACCGGCCGCGGGTTGTGCTGGGGTTCAGCGGTGCCAGCGGCCATCCGTGAATGCAGGAGGCACGCAGAGCAGCGGCTCTGCTCGTCCCAGAGAGCAGCGGCAGCAGCAAAGCGCTCTTAGTCCTTCCTTTAACCGCGGTGTCACGCAGCTCGTGCCATGCCTCCGCCCAGCTGGACTGCGTTTTCCACCCGAGATTCCCTCTCCCTGCATCATGATCCCTCTTGCTACTGAGCTAAAACCACCTGGGAGGTGATGCCCAGCGATCTGGGAGGATGGAGCGGGCTGCAGCCCGTCTCTGCTGCCACCTCTGCCCTGTGCCTGGTTCTCGCTCTGCGCCCAGCCGTGGCTCGCAGCAGCCAGCGTGCCTCTTCGTGGCCTCCTGCCGCGGCATCGGTGGAAGAGGCAGCTCTGGGGAAAGCCGAGCTGTGCCCCCCACCCGTGGAAGATGGGTTTTGCTGCTCGCTGCCGCTGTGGTGGGATCGTGATGGCCGCTCTCGCCGGCGGTCCCCTCCCCTTGGGCTGGCGTAGCGCGGGGGTCACCATCCTCTGTCCTCCTCTGGAGCCCGAGTGTTTTTCTGATGCAAACTCCAAACCGGCCTCTTGCTTGCAGAGCCTCTGCCAGATCCTGGAAGCTTCTGTCAACATCGGCAGCCGCAGCCTTGATGTGCAGCTGGACTCTCTCCTGGGCACCCTGCACCCTCAGGTAAGGGCTGGGCAGAGAGCAGCCGCCCTCAGGAGGGTGCTGGGGGGGCAAGGGGGGCTCCTGGCGGGGCGTAACGCCGGAGCCTGGCCGTAAGCTCGGTCTGCAGGGCTCGAGGCTTCCCCTGGACCGGCCCGAGATGGGGGCGTGCAGCCTGCTCGGCTTTTTTATCCCCTGGTCGTGCCCCTCTGAGGCTCTCGGCTTCCCTGCTGCTCGCCAGCGGTGTTGCCAGCTCTCAGGCTCCGGTGTCTGATATATTAAAGGAGTCACACGCACAGGCGAGTCATCTGGAGTGAGAGGAGCTCTGGCTGCGCAGTTATGCCGCGGATTGAAAACAAACACCTCGAAATCAATGGGCCTTTTAAAAAGTTTGCTCTTTGAGAATAAGCGCGGGCATTGACTCGCCACGGAGCAGTGACCGTGCAGGAGCCCTTCTCGGGCTGCCAAGCCCGGACTCCTCCTCAGCCGTTCTTCAGCCGCAGGGCTGCAAGGTCTGTTGTATTGCTAAACTCTTAAGATCGCGCTCCCGGGGCTGAAAACAGGTCTGAACAGTTTTTTGGTTGGTTTTTTTTTTTTCTAATACTTAACTGAGTCTGAGTCTTGGAAGCGTCCAGCAGGGAGGCTGTGCTTTAAAATACACGCTTTACCAAAGCGATTCGTAACAACCGAATAAAATAACCGTGCCCTTGTGTAGGGACCGCTTCTTGATGACGGGCTTCGACGGGCAAAAGCTGCTCGCGGCTGCGGAGGGGCGGCTCTGGGGCTGGCCTCACACAGCAGCTCTGGCTCAGTTGCAGACCGAAGCGTCTTTTTGGCAGATCAGAGTAAGCAGACGCACGTTGTCCTTGCTGCAACGTAAATTGAATTAAGAGCCTGAATTTTTTTAGTAGCACCCGGAAGGGTTGACTCAAGAGGTTCCAGAGGAGGCTGGTGGTCCCGGTGTTTAAACAAGGAATATCCTGCAGCTCCTGAGCAGGCACCTCCTTCCCTCCTTCCCCGAGATGACTTAACCTGCTGCGAGCGCAGGCAGAAAGCACCGCTCCGGGCATCCGTGTCGTGGGATGCTGTCACCCACCAGCCCAGGGCTTTGTCTGTCCCGAATCTCGGCACCGCGCCTGTGCCGAGCCCGGCTCTGCCTCTCCAGGGCTGGCTCCGCAGCCTGCCAGTGCCTGCTCCGGGTAACATCCCTGACCGCTGCTGTTTCTCCAACAGATCTGTGCTCCTGCAGATCCATCCGTCCCCCTGACTGTTAAAAATCACACGGAGGTTCTGCGATGCTTCACCGTCCTGGGTAAGGGATGGCGCGGTGTGGCTGTCCCGCAGCCGAACCCCTTGGAGTTCGGTTTTCCCGAACCTTGGGCTGGTGGTTTTCCTGCCGTTTCGTGGTCCTCTCCAAGGAGTTGTGCGTGGCGAACGGATGGAGGGGTTCGTTCCCCCTGGTCTCAGCTGGGCTTGGGGGATACGGTGGACATCTCCCACCTCCCCACGTGGCTAAGAGGGAGGGGAGGGCGATGGTTTCCGTCCCGGCTCTAGCCCGCGGCGTCAGGCTTGCAGGAGGCAGGAGCTTTGCGTGTCCCTAAAGGCTGGCGTCCAGGGAGAGCGTCTCTCGCCGGAGCTCCTTGAGGAAGAGCGTGGGGCTGATGCCGCTCCCCTGGAGCTCGCTGCTAGCTCGGGCCCGATCATCCCCTTCCGGGGACCTTCCCAAAGGCGCCTGGCTCCGTTTCAAAGGTTTCTTCAGAGCCTTTTGAGCTGTACCAGCCCACTGAGACCTCTCGAGCCGGCTTCTGCAGCAATGCCGTGCCCGTGGTCGGGGCAGCTAGACGTCGTTTGACTTTGGGGGTACCCTGCTCACCCGTACTCCTTCTTGCTGTATCCCGTACGGCTAATGCGGATGAAATTCCGGGTTCCTGCAAACGTTTGGAGCACAGTGGGGTCCCCTACGGTCAAACTGAGGGGGATTTGCGGGCCGACCCGCGTGCCCCCAGCCTGTGCGTGGGGCTCTGCGGCTGCAGCCCCGTCTCCCCCCGTTTCGGCTCCCCTCGCCGCGTGGCTGTGGCACAGACGGAAGCGTGCGCAATTGCCAGAAGAAGAGCGGTGGCGTGACAAGCTGCTGCTGAGTCACAGTTGGGCGATGTCCCTTTCTTGCTCGCGGTCGTGAAGGCAAACCTTCAGCCCAGCTGCCTTTGCCTGAGCCGTTTTCGGGCTACCCTGCCTCGGAGCAGCCCGTCCCTCCCCAGCCGTGCCTCTCGAATGCCCGCGAGTGTCGCTCCAATTTTGGCGTCCATAGACTGGTTTTATTTTTAACAAGCCAAATGTTTTGACAGACGGGGCAGCACTTGTTGGAAGGTACAATTTAAACTCCTCCGGCTCCCTAAAGAGCGCGGGGAATTTGCTGAAAGCACCTGAGAAAAGCTCAGGTCTGGATGTGAAGAGCAGGATGGGCTGGTTGGCCTGGCTGATGGGGCGGCACGGCAGCGGGGAGAGGAGGAGCGGCGCTTTCCAAACTCCCCGTGGTTTGATGCAGCAGGCAAAGCCCGGCCGCGCGTAGCGGGCATGTGGGGATATACGGGGCGGGATGCCCCCGCGTAGGGGATGCGGTGCCTGCATCCCGAATCTCTAGGCTGCGTGCTGTCCCCGGGACGATGCGCGTCCGTCACGGTTGGTTTGGCTTTCCGCAGCCTGCTCGTTCCCTGACCGCGTGCTGGCCTTCCTCCTCCCGAAGCTGGAGAGCAGCAACGAGAGGACCCGTGTGGGGACGCTCCTCATCATGAGGCAGATCATCAACAGCGCCCGTGAGTACCGGCGTGGCTGCCGCCCAGCCAGCCACGCTCCCTGTCGGGGTCTCAAAGCAGGAAGGATAGGTTTAGACTGGATCTAAGGGAGAAATTTTTTACGCTGAGGGTGGTGAAGCACTGGAAGGGGTTGCCCAGAGAGGCGGTGGAGGCCCCATCCCTGGGAACATCCCAGGCCAGGCTGGACGGGGCTCGGAGCACCCTGGGCTGGTTAAAGCTGTCCCTGGCACGGCAGGGGCTGGGCTGGGTGGGCTCTGAAGGGCCCTTCCCACCCAAACCATTCCATGATTCTCTGATTCTAAAGTGCGGAGGGGCTCCAGGCAGGCTTTCCATGAGTCCCCTCATTCCCTGCTGGGACCTGGGATGAGTGGGACGAGGACATGAGCCCGTCCTTGGCTGCAGGGTCAGGGGAGGAGGAAACCAGTCTGGCGGCCCAGCCAGCTGGGAAGGGGGACAAGGGACAAAGCCTTCCCTGTCGGGTAAAGGGGATGTTCGGGATCAGCAGCTCTGTCCTTGGCAGCTCAAGAGCATCAGCGAGCTTCACAGTCTGCCCTCTTTTTTTTTTTTCTTTTTCAGCCTCTCAAATGGAGATTAAAAAGCCCTTCATTCTTTCATCTATGAAACTTCCTCTGCAAGACAGCAACAATAAGGTAAGCCGACCTTCCACTCTTCTGCGGCGTGCTTGGGGGTGGGGGTTTATTTCTGGGGCCCTGCACAGCCGTGCCCCCTGCCTCTGCCAGCCTGGCTGCCCTCCGCCGCCTCCCGTTGCTCATCTCTCTCCTGGTCGAGGTTTTGGCAGCTCTGCCAACACGCCCAGAAGATCCTGGTAACGGGGGGAGCACACTGGGCCTCGTTTTTCGTCTGTGACCCATGCAAAGAGCGTGTCCGAGCGCAGGCAGCCCTGCGCCGCTGCGAAGCGTGGCCCCGCCTGGAGTGCCGCATGTAAAGAAAACGCACGGCGCTGCCGGCAGCGCCAGGCTGCTGGTGACTCGGCTCACGCGGTCACTTAGCGCGTCCCGCTTGCAAAACGCAACCTTTGCTTTGCCAGACGTAACCATGTGCGGTGGGTGGTGTGGCCCTGGGCTCCTGTCCGGTCCCCTCCAGACAGCCCCACGGACGCGAGCAACGGGCAGCTGACCCCCGCTGTCCTGCGCGGCGCCCGGCTGCTGCTGGCAGAGCCCAAACCCGCTTGCAAGGCTGTGTGTAAGACCCGTGATAACATTCCCCACTCCCGAGAAGGAGGAGGGCAGCTGTGAGGAGGACCCTGCAGCAGGCGGACCCCCGCCCTGCGCGCTGCTCGCAGCTTCTTCCCTCCGCCCTGCACCCATGGCTGGTGCCGCTGCTCTGCCCGTGCAGGTGAAGCGGGCGCTGGTGCAGGTGATCAGCGCCATGGCTCACCACGGCTACCTGGAGCAGCCCGGCGGGGAGGCGATGATGGAATTCCTCGTCCGCCAGTGCGCCCTTCCCTCGGACGCGGTAAGCGCATCCAGGTGGGGTAAAACTCCTAAAGAAAGGTACGTGGGTGGGAGCGGGCAGGTCCCCGTCTGTAGCTGAGCGCGCCTCTGGCTCTCCCCAGCGCCCGTTTAGGCAGATCCGTGGTGGCAGCAGCCCGGTACCCAGCTCGGCAGAGCTGCAGCGCAGCCTGCAGAGCTCTCCCATCCAACCTCTGGCCACCGCTGTCCTCAGTGGAGCGGCGCAGCCGGCAGCAGCGTGCTTTGCTTCGTTTCGCCTGCGGCCTCTTGACCCTGAACCCTCCCCGGGGCAGCCCTCGCTCTAGGACCAAAGCGTCCGAACCGAGCGCACCTCCGCCGCTCCGCGCCCGTGCAGGCTCCCTGCCTCGGAGCCTCGGGGTGTCCCCCTTGCCATCCTGTCGGGGTTCAGCCCCAGGCAGCGGCTCAGCACCACGCAGCCATCGCTCACTGCCCCTGCCCCGGTGGGATGGGGGAGAGAATCGGAGGAGTGAGAGTGAGAAACACTCCTGGGCTGAGATAAGAACAGGTTAATAACTGAAATAAAGTAAAATAGTAATGCTAATAGTAACAGTATAATAATGATAATAATAATAATGATATCCAAATCAAGTGATGCCCAATGCAATTGCTCCCCACCCGCCGACCGATGCCCAGCCAGTTCCCAGCAGCGATCGCTGCTCCCCGGCCAGCCCCCCCAGTTTCTATACTGCCCATGACGCCGTATGGTATGGAATGGCCCTTGGGGCAGTTGGGGTCAGCTCTCCTGGCTGTGCCCCCTCCCAGCTCCTTGTGCCCCTGGCAGACCAGGGGAAGCTGAAAAAGTTCTTGACTGGCATAAGCAGGACTCAGCAACAACTAAAAACATCAGCGTGTTATCAGCATTCTTCTCCTACTAAATCCAAACCACAGCACTGTGCCTGCTGCTAGGAAGAAAATTAACTCTGTCCCAGCCAAAACCAGGACACCTCCCCAGCCCTCATGCGCCAGCAGCTTCCTCCCCGAATTTCCCCTGATGGCGTGTCGCGGTGCCTGCCTCTGGGGCAAGCAGGAGCAGGGGCAAACCTCAGGAGCAGGAGAGATGCCGTTGGGACGGCTGTCCCTGCATTTCCCTGCATCCACATGATGCCAGCCAGGATCTGGGGGCTGCGCTGGCAGGACCTCCGCCTCCCGCCAGCTCTGTGCCCGCCGTGTCGCCAGGCTGGGTCAGGCTGCTGCCCTCTCAGCGGGGGAAGCTGCGGAGCCGTGGGCACGACTAAAAGCACCCTGGGGCTCAGATCACCCCTTTCCCCCTCAAAGAGGAGCAGGGGTGATGATTTGGGCTGTGGGAGCTTTGCAGCCCCTCGGAGCTCCATGGGGAGAGCTGGAGCACGTGCTGGAGATGGGCCGTGAACCAGGAGGCTTTCGGGTTCTACCCGTTCCTTCCAGCACGTGGTTTGCCAGGCGTGCCGTCTCGACGGCTTGGGAAACGTGTTCGCTGAGGGAGTCACCCAGAGCTGCTCCCAGCTGCAGCATCCGCGCTGACCTGCGCTTTCCCCCTCCTCCAGCAGCCCAAAAAGCAGCCGCCGGATGCCGATGACCTCGCTAGCGACAGCGTCCAGAGCATCAGCGTCAATACGCTCTTTCTCCTCAGCACGACGGTTGACAGGATGAACGACGTGAGTCCGCACGGTCGTCTCTGCCTCTGCGGTGGTCGGTGCCGCTGTCCGGGGACCGTGCGCTGGGGGTCCTGCGCTGCCCTCGGCACAGCCCGCAGCACCCGTGCGACGTGCGGGATGCCCCATATGCCAGGCGGGACGGGTTGTCACCTCTCCCAACCCTGGTAGGAGCTATTGCCACCATCCCCATCCCTCCGAGAGCGGGGCGGAGGTTTGGTTTGGGATGCTGTCCTCCCAAGGACCTGTGTGTACCCTCCCCACGAGCTCCTCCAAGGCCGGAGCAGGGCAGCGGTGCTGGAAGTCCCCGGCGCAAGGAGGACATGGAGCTGCTGGAGCGGGGCCAGGGGAGGCCACAGAAATGCCCCGAGGGCCGGAGCCCCTCTGCTGCGGGGCCAGGCTGGGGGGGCTGGGGGTGCTCAGCCTGGAGAGGAGGGGGCTGCGGGGAGGCCTGAGTGCGGCCTGGCAGCGCTGACAGGGGGCTTGTAGGAAAGACGGGGAGGCTTTTTACTGAGGCCTGCAGCCACAGGGCAAGCAATAATGGATTTAAAGTACAGAAGAATAGATTCAGACTGGATATAGAGAAGAAATTTCTTACACTGAGGGTGGTGAAGCACTGGAAGGGGTTGCCCAGCGAGGCGGTGGAGGCCCCATCCCTGGGAACATCCCAGGCCAGGCTGGACGGGGCTCGGAGCACCCTGGGCTGGTTAAAGCTGTCCCTGGCACGGCAGGGGCTGGGCTGGGTGGGCTCTGAAGGGCCCTTCCCACCCAAACCATCCCGTGATTCTATGAAAGGGAACACCCTGGGGCTGGTGCTTCCGTGCTGCTGGAGCAGAGCGCAGGCAGCAGATGCCCGTCCCTTCCTGAGCGACAGCGCTGCCTAAAGGGACTCGGGGTTTTTCCTTATCAGCAAAAGGCGTTGGACCTGGCGTCTCCTCCTCCTCTCCCTCTCAGTCCCATGCTCCGGCGCAGGGTCTCCATCCCGCAGCCGGGCTCTTGCTGGTTGCCCTGCGCCAGCAGGCAGGGCGAGTGCCGTGCTCCCCTTCTCCCGGCAGGTTTTGTGGCCGTACCTCCTGGAGTTTGTGACCCCCATACAGTTCACCAATGCCCTGACCCCGCTCTGCAAGAGCCTCATGTATTTGGCCATGAAGAAGCAAGAGGAGGGAGAAAACGCGTCCCTTATCCGTTACGACTTGAATGGTCAGTGCTGGCTTCCGAGGACGGACGCTGGGGGTGCGCGAGCTTGGGGCTCGTCTGCAAGCCAGGCAGTCGCCGGCCTGCTTCGTGGGCGCTCGGTGGGAGATGCCGTCTTATGTTTTTTTTCTCTTCTGTTCGTAGCAAATCTTCCTTCGCCCTATGCTCTAACGACGAGACTGCTGGTAAGTTCTTCTCCCAAGTAGTGAGCGATAGGACGAGAGGAGATGGGCTCAAGCTGCGCCAGGGGAGGTTTAGGTTGGATATTGGGAGAAATTTCTTCACGGAAAGGGTGGCCAAGCATTGGAACAGGCTGCCCAGAGAGGTGGGGGAGTCCCCAGCCCTGGAGGGGTTCAAAAAACGGGCAGAGGTGGCACTGGGGGACATGGTTCAGTCTGGTCTACCCTTGACTGGTTTAGTGTGGACTTGGTAGTGTAGGTTAATGGTTGGACTGGATGGTCTTAAAGGTCTTTTCTAACCTAAATGATTCAATGATTCTGAGTGGCCTGGAGGCAGAGCTTTTCCTTTCTCTGGTTACCGGCATATCCAAAGCAAAGTAGAAAAGTTGCTTTTCCTAAGATTATTCTTGCAGAGGCTAGATACCACGGAGAAGAACTGTTGACTACACTGTGTGCTTCTCTCTCTCAACCTGGGATACTTCTCTCCAGTCAATATACAAGGGCTCAGTTTTGCCTAGTCATGACAAAGTTTTTTTTTGATCACTGTCACCCTTCAGGAGCTTTTTCTGAATGATTGCACCATGGTCTCCCCTCCCCTTCCCCCCGAAGAGCAATACGCCTGTAAAAGCAATATTGTCTAAAACCCACATGCGCATCGCTTACTATGACCGTAGTTTGGGAATGACAAAAGTAATCTACAGTAAAACTATGGATTATTTGCAAGCAAAATTCCCCGTAAGGCTCCTGTCTATTATTGTCTTGAGATCCTGAATTCCAAAGATGGTCGAAACAACGCTGTCTGACATTGCTAGGTTTCTCTCCCTCCCCTGTCCCAGACGGACTAAGAGAAGGGGCAGCTTGCGTTGTGCTGCCCCGAGCCTGCCCCAGCAAACGGGCAAAAATGCCCCGTTTGGCCCCGCTGCTCCAGGCAGAGGTGCCCGTATCCAGACCCTCTTGGGTTGGGTGCGGCCCCATCCCCTCCGCACACGGGAGCGTCTCCGTCTAGGTTGTGAAAGCTCAGACTCCCTCTCGGACCCCCAGAGCCGCGCAACTGGGGTGTGCTGCAGCGCGGATCTGTTCTTGCAGGGCTTTGAGAAGCTGTTCCTCAGCCCTGGGGAGGCTGGGGCTTGCTCCCCTTTGCCCAGGGATGAATCCAGGGTAGGGAGAGACGTTCTCTCCTGACAACATTTCTCTATCGACAGCTGGAGCAAAAGGAGGAAGCTTTAGTTTCTTTGAGGTGTAGCATTCAATGCTTCCCAGTATTGCATTCCTGTGTTTTGTCTCGGATTTTCCGACTCACAACCTGGAAATGACTTTCTCCGCACTAACGCCCCTTGTTCCACCCCCAACCTTTCAGGTTGTGTCTTCCCAGCCGTACGTAGGAGACTGCCGGGGGACGGCTGCCCTGCGTCTGCTGAACGTGTTGCATTACAGCGTCCACCCCGCGCTGGAGCAGCTTTGGGACAAGCGGGTCCCTCTCTTGGTGGAGCACATAGAAGGTAGGAAGGGGCGGCTTCTGCTCGGGAGAAACTCTCTGCTGGAGTCACCTTCTCCAAACCGGACTGCGTGTGTCCGGACACTTGGTAGCATCCAGGAACAGGGTGGGGTACTTTGGGACATGATTTAGTGGGCATGGGGGTGTTGGGGTGATGGTTGGGCTCATGATCTTAGAGATCCTTTCCAACCTTAATGATTCCTAGTTTTTACTTTCATTAAAAATAATCCAGCCCCCAAGCCAGGACACATGAAATTATGACTCTGCCCTGAATTGGTCTAGTGGTGGACTTGGTAGTGTTGGGTTAATGGTTGGACTGGATGATCTTAAGGGTCTTTTCCAACCTCAACGATTCGATGATTCAACTGCCCACATGCCCGATGACCCTCAGTACGCTGAAGATCTGTGAAGAAGTGCCGTTTCCTATTTTAATACGGACTTTCATCACCCTGGTGCTACTAATCCCTACCAGGAGTGCCTTTCTGTCTCAAGTGGTTAGCCCCGCCGTGTCAACTACAGGACACGGAGCATTTGAAGAGCTGTCCGCCCCTGCTGCCTGATGTACAGCGAGGATGAGAAACCGGTGTAAAAAAAGAAAAATGTGCTTTCTCCTAGAGAACACGGAGAAGTCCCTGTCCCAGAAGGAGTGGGAAGAGAAGCTGCTGATGGTAAGGGTCGCTGTGCCGGGGAGGCGACGGGGCGGTGGGAGGGCAAGCGGCAATGGACTCAGAGCTCCCCTCGGCTGGGCTCGCCAGCGCTTCGCGTGCCGGACGGCAGCGCGGCCTGGGTCTGCAGAGGTGGATGCTTGCCCTCGCCCGCCCTGACTGCGGTGGCGATGGCCGCTCGTTGTCACGCTGCCGCGTCTTGTCTCTTCAGAAGCAGAGCTGCGGGTCAGCGCGGAGGGTGACTTGCGGTTCTTGCAGGGAAAGTTAAAAATGAGCTTTCGGGCTTGCTGGTGGGTCAGAGAACAGTGGTCCCAGGAGTGTCTCCCCGCTTAATTGGAGAGCCTTAAAATAGGGCATGGAGAAGCAATTAAAACCGGGCAGGGCTCATCCTGCTCCTCTGATGATGGCAGTGTTACTTGGGTGCAGTTTTATCTTGGAAGAGACCCGACCCTGAGGAAAAAGGCACGTTTCGGGAGCGGGGGGAAAGCCTGCGTGCTGGCAGGATCCGCTCTGGGGTGGGCAGCCTGCCTTCCGAAGGGCCGGGCAGCCTCCCGCGGTGGTCTGGGGAGTGCAGACAAGGGGCCGCGGAGGTCTGACACAAGCCCCCCATGTTTTATTTATTGCACGGCTCTCGCCCCTCCCGGCTGGGGCTCCTCGCGTAGCCAGGAGCAGGTTTGTCAGGACGCCTGCGGCTGACGGCTCTTCCTCCCGCAGTTCCTCCAGGAGACGCTGGCGGCCGTTTCTGACAACACGTGGATTTGCCATTTTGTCACGGAGATGTGCAGGCAGCTGAACAGCTACAACGGCTTCCCGCTGGAGAAGGTGATCGCGGCGGGGAGCAGCGGGGGATCGACGGGGCTGGCAGTGCCCGTCCCGCCGCGGCGTGTTAGCAGGGGCAGGGCCCATCCAGCCCTCGATGCTTTCTGAAAGCGTCATCCTGCCAACACCTTGGCGCTGGGAAAGGGGTGGTAGGGGGGAAGAAGAAATAGCAGGAGGTTAGCGAGGTGGCTGGGCAGGCTTGAAAATGAAATATTGGCCGGTCCACGGCTGAATCGCTGTCGCGAGAGGTCCTGGCCAGGCTGCGTTGTTCTGCCTGTGCCGGTCAGACCCAACTCATGGTCTGCGCAGCTTGCGTTACGTCTGCTGCGAACAGGCCTGTGGTTAAGCTGGGCGAGAAGCGAGCCGAACCGGGAAAAGATCTCTCCGGCGTAGAAGGGAAGGAGCCAAATAAGCCATTTCTGACTGCAGCGGTGCAGGGGTGGGCTGCGAGGTTGTAACCTCCAGGCTGGCGAGGGCAGAGGACAGGGGAGGTCGGGGAGGAAGCTCAAGTCTCCCACGTGCAGGTGGCTGCAGAAGGCCTTGGTGTTTCTGCGGGGACGTAGGAGCAGTCGGAGCTGAGCCCGGCTTGGCCGGTCACCAGGGGCTGTGGAGGCATCGCTGGAAAATGCGTCTTTGTGCTCCGTCGCGGTGACTTTGTCTCTCTCTGGGCAGGAACAAGGGTTTCATTATACCTGTTCCTGGCTCCGGTGAATGCGGTTGGCTCAGTGCCCTTCCGGGGTTAACGGTGTATTCTTGCCGCTGAGCTGCTGGGTCAGGTTTAGCGGAAAACGCCTCGGTGGGGACGCTCTTCCTTGGACCGAACGCCGCTCTGCGGTGGGACTTCTATCCCGGTGCTCCGAGTGTCCCAGCTGCTTGCGGCCGGGCTCTGTCCTGCACCTTTGCTTTAGGGACACGAGCCTCCAGTGTGCTGCGAGGAGCAATCTGTGCGTGACCAAGCTCAGTCGGCCTCCAAGGGCTCGGCAGGGCTTCACCGGGTGGTAACGTTCCTCTTGCTCTTCCAGAACTTCCTGTATAAATGCATCGGGACAACGCTTGGGGCGTGCACCAGCAAAGACCTTGTGCAAAAGCAGCTCCAGGAGCTCCTGGAAACGGCCAGATACCACGAGGAGGCAGAAAGGGAGGTGAGGAGGAGTTGTGCCAAACATCCCAAGGGTCATCCTGATGGATCAGGAGAGCAGTCCTACCGTGCTGACCTCTCTTTTCCAGTCCCTCCATGCCTGGCCTGGGCTTGTGCCTCCTGGAGAATGGCTTGTAGGGTAGGTTGCCGCATCCGGGTGAACGAGCCCGGAGAAGTGAAGAGAGCCCACCTGCAGCAACCCAATGGCAGGAGGGCTCTGAAGCTGGCTGAGATGCAGGGGGTGCCTTGGGACACCGTCTCCAGGGACGTGTGGCCCCAGACTGGGACAGGGGGCTGTTTGCCAGCCCTCAGCGTGCTGGCGGAGCTCCTTCCTTGGGAAGATCATAGAATCGACTCATAGGATGGTTTGGGTGGGAAGGGCCCTTCAGAGCCCACCCAGCCCAGCCCCTGCAGTGCCAGGGACAGCTTTAACCAGCCCAGGGTGCTCCGAGCCCCGTCCAGCCTGGCCTGGGATGTTCCCAGGGATGGGGCCTCCACCGCCTCTCTGGGCAACCCCTTCCAGTGCCTCACCGCCCTCAGTGTAAGAAATTCCTTCCTTATATCCAGTCTGAATCTATTCTTCTTGAGTTCAAATCCATTATTGCTTGCCCTGTGGCTACAGGCCTCAGTAAAAAGCCTCCCCGCCTTTCCTACAAGCCCCCTGTCAGCGCTGCCAGGCCGCACTCAGGTCTCCCCGCAGCCCCCTCCTCTCCAGGCTGAGCACCCCCAGCTCCCCCAGCCTTTCTCCAGGGCAGGGGGGTTCCAGCCTCGGCTCCTTTTCGCGTCCCTCCCCTGGCCCCGCTCCGACAGCTCCACGCCCGTCCCGCGCTGGGGAGCCCGGAGCTTGGACGCGGTGCTGCGGGGTGGGGGTCTGAGCGGAGCGGGAGAATCCCCTCCCTCGGCCCGCTGGCCACGCTGCTGGGGACGCAGCCCAGGAGACGCTTGGCTTTCTGGGCTGCCAGCGCACGTGGCCGGCTGGCGTCCCTTTTGTCGCCCACCGGTGTCCCCGAGTCATAGAATCATAGAATCATGGAATCGTTTAGGTTGGAAAAGACCTTTAAGATCGTCCAGTCCAACCATTAACCTAACATTACCAAGTCCACACTAAGCCAATCAAGGGTAGACCAGACTAAACCATGGCCCCCAGTGCCACCTCTGCCCATTTTTGAACCCCTCCAGGGCTGGGGACTCCCCCACCTCTCTGGGCAGCCTGTTCCAATGCCTGACCACTCTTTCCATGGAGAAATTTCTCCCAATATCCAACCTAAACCTCCCCTGGCGCAGCTTGAGCCCATCTCCTCTCGTCCCATCGCTGTTCCTTGGGAGCAGAGCCCGACCCCCCTCCCTGCCCCCTCCTGCCAGGAGCTGCAGAGCGATCAGGTCTCCCCTCAGCCTCCTCTTCTCCAGGCTGAACACCCCCAGTTCCCTCAGCCGCTGCTCCCAGCCCTGTGCTCCAGACCCTGCCCCAGCTCCGCTGCCCTTCCCTGGACACGCTCCAGCCCCTCCGGGTCCTTCTTGGAGCGAGGGGCCCAAAACTGGACACAGCATTCCAGGTGCGGCCTCCCCAGCGCCGAGCACGGGGGGACGATCCCTGCCCTGCTCCCACTGGCCACACTACCCCTGACACAAGCCAGGATGCTGTTGGCCACCTTGGCCACCTGGGCACGCTGCTGGCTCATGTTCAGCCGCTGTCGACCAACACCCCCAGGTCCTTTCCGGCCAGGCAGCTTCCAGCCACTCTTCCCCAAGCCTGCAGCGCTGCATGGGGTCGTTGTGACCCAAGTGCAGGACCCGGCACTTGCCCTTGTTGAACCTCATCCAGTTGGCCTTGGCCCATGGGTCCAGCCTGTCCCGGTCCCTCTGCAGGGCCATCCCACCCTCCAGCAGATCGACACTCCCACCCAGCTTGGTGTCATCTGCAAACTTACTGAGGGTGTGCTCGATCCCCTCATCCAGATCATCACCAATTAGCATGGCCGAATCGTGAAACCATCCCATCTTCTGCAGCGCTGACTTGCATCTCCGCTGTCAACTTTTGCTCCCTCGGACCCTCGAGGTTGCCCCGTCCCTGCGGCAGGGAGGGGACCCAGCTCTTCCCGCTGCTTGGGGCCACCGAGCTGCTGTCACCCTGGGGGCTGCGGCAGCGCGTCCCCCTGCTCCCCACAGCATCTCCAGCTGGTCAGACGTTTCTCCGGGCTCCAGCAGCTTGTGGCTGCGCCAGGATGCTCTGGTGACATCTCTGCTTTCCTGTGCTGTGCTCCACCGAGCCTCGCGCCCGCCGTAACGCCACAGACCTGCTGCTGCCTTCGCTGGAGCTGCTGGGGATGCTGGGCCACCTTCCCTGGGCCACCTCCAGCTCATGTGCTCCAGTCATAGAACCGCCGGATGGTTTGGGTGGGAAGGGAGCTTTGAAGGTCATCCAGTCCGACCCCCCTGCAGTGCCAGGGACAGCTTTAACCAGCCCAGGGTGCTCAGAGCCCCGTCCAGCCTGGCCTGGGATGTTCCCAGGGATGGGGCCCCCACCGCCTCTCTGGGCAACCCGTGCCAGTGCTTCACCACCCTCATTGCAAAAAATTTCTTCCTTATATCTACCTTCTTTTAGTTTAAAACCATTACCCCTGGTCCTATCGCTACAGGCCCTACTAAAAGTCTGCCTGTGGCTCCTTTGCGGCATTTTCTTCACCGCCAGCTCAGACCCTCCTTCGCTACCCTGGAGCTGAGGTTGGGGTCGAGCTCTTCCAACCCATCCTGGCCAGACTCGTGCTCCGGCTTTCCAGACTCCTCGGCTTCCCTTTAAAGTTGGCCGAGCCCGCGCTGCTCTGCCCGGCTGGATGGCCCCGCCGCCGAGCGCTCCCCCCGCCGCTGCCTTTAAGTGCAGTGCAAACACAAGCTAACGGTGCCTGGCTTTGCTCCAGCTTATGCAACTCCGTCAAGGGCTGCTCTTGAATAAACTGTTTATGGAGTTTCAGGCCAGCTTGCGAGACCTCCTGGAGGTAGAGCAGAAAGGCAGGACCTGCTAAGCCTGCTTTGCTCTCGCTTCCAGCCGGAGCGCTCGACTGGGCTCCTGCCTCCCGCAGCGCGGCCGACATCTGCCCGCTGGAGAGCGTGCCGTGCCTGTCCCTGCCCCTGCGGCTCCTCTCCGAGCTGTGGGCCAGCCTGTCACCCGGACAAGGACAGCGTTATTGTGCCCCATAGCCCCCGGAGGCAAGTCCCTGCCCCGGGAGAGGGGAGTGCTGGCTGCCAGGACTGCTCCCAGCTGGGCACGGCTCAGGTGCTGGGAATTAAACTAATAAACAGGCTCTCTGTAAGTGTCAGCTGGGGCTGGTGAATTAATAGCTTTCTGCTAATGTGTTTTCTCTGCTTCCTCCAGGGACTCGCTTCCTGCTTTGGGATATGTGCAATAAATCACCTGGAGGAAACCCTGGCCAAGCTGGAAGATTTTGTTAGGTCTGATGTCTTCAAGAAATCTGTGGGACTGTTCAGTATCTTCAAGGTAAGAGCCAAAGGGACCCTGCTGCGACACAGCCGGCAGCAAAAGGCTTGTGCAGCCTTTTTCAGATGCAGCGTGTGCTGGAGCGGTCCTCAGGAAAGGAGTTCATTTCCTGCCTCGGAGCGTTTGGCGGGGGGCTGGGGTGCCCTCCACCTCTCCCGAGAGCCGCTCTTGGCACGAGCAGCTGCTTGGCATTAGCTCCTCGCTCTCAGCCGTACGCTGCCCGCAGACTCGCGTCCCGGTGAAGCCGCTGGCTCGCTGGGTGGGCTCGAGCAAGCCCTAACTTGGCTTCATGTGTCCGTCGGGGGACCCCGGCCTGATGTGGGGCGCGGTTTGGCCGTCACCCACGTCGCTGCTTGATGGCGATCCCCGAGCGGCTCCTGCAGCCGCGCGCACCCCCCGGGAGACGGGGGCGTTTCACGCCCCCAGCGCTGGCAGCAAAAGCCTTTCCTCAAATTTGCTGACCCAGGCAGCTCTTTTAATTCCCAGTCTCTAAGACGGGATGTTTGAGGGACAGGATTAGTGCTGTGCGGACGTGGAAGAGACCCTGGCCCACGACAGAAAGGTGCCTGGAGCTTGGGAGCTGCCCGAGGAAGCAGCCCTTGTCTCTGCCCTGCCCCTCGGGCCACAGACTGCTCCCTGCGACGGTGCAGGTGAAACCTTTCGGCAGCGCTGGTTAACGGGCAGTGGATGCTGATTTCTAGCAGGGTAGTTAACCCAGCAGTTAACCTGGTTAACCTGGCCGGGCTGGGGCTCACTACTTGTCTGGAGAAGAGGAGGCTGAGGGGAGACCTGATCGCTCTGCAGCTCCTGGCAGGAGGGGGCAGGGAGGGGGGTCGGGCTCTGCTCCCAAGGAACAGCGATGGGACGAGAGGAGATGGGCTCAAGCTGTGCCAGGGGAGGTTTAGGTTGGATATTGGGAGAAATTTCTTCACGGAAAGGGTGGTCAAGCATTGGAGCAGGCTGCCCAGAGAGGTGGGGGAGTCCCCAGCCCTGGAGGGGTTCAAAAAACGGGCAGAGGTGGCACTTGGGGACATGGTTCAGTCTGGTCTACCCTTGACTGGTTTAGTGTGGACTTGGTAGTGTAGGTTAATGGTTGGGCTGGGTGATCTTAGAGGTCTTTTCCAACCTCAATGATTGGATGATTCTATGATTCTATGATTCTACTTCCCCGCGGGGCTCTAAAAGGTAACGCTCGATGGCAAACCGGGGCTGGTGCCTCGGACAGAGATGCGCTGTTAGTGCAGCTCACGCGGCGACGCCTGATGCTCCATCAGGGCTCTGGAGGTTGCTGCCACCACCAAAAGGATGGGAAGCGAAGGTCTGAAACCCACTCGGAGGGGCCCTGTCTTCTAGGAGGCACCTTCAGCTGGTTGGGCAGACCCTGCAGAAACCACCTCCCCGTGAGACCTGGGACGAGCCGGCCCTGGCTTCCCCACTGTTCCCCCCACCGTTAACTTTCTCATGTGCTGTCGCAGGACCGTAGTGACAACGAAGTGGAGAAAATAAAGAGCACTCTCATCCTCTGCTACGGATACGTAGCTGTGTATGCGCCCAAGGAGCTGGTGCTGTCCAGGATTGAAGCAGACATCCTGAAGAACATCTTCCAGTACTTTAACACCAAGGTAAGCTTCTGGGATGCCCCAGGGGTGGGAGAGCACACCTGGGTGAGCTGGATAGGATGAGAGGAAATGGGCTCAAGCTGCGCCAGGGGAGGTTTAGGTTGGAAATTAGGAAAAATTTCTTCATGGAAAGGGTGGTCAAGCATTGGAACAGGCTGCCCAGAGAGGTGGGGGAGTCCCCAGCCCTGGAGGGGTTCAAAAAACAGGCGGAGGTGGCACTTGGGGACATGGTTCAGTCTAGTCTACCCTTGACTGGTTTAGTGTGGACTTGGTAGTGTAGGTTGATGGTTGGACTGGGTGATCTTCAAGGTCTTGTCCAACCTCAACGATTCGATGATTCGATGATTCTGTGCTCTGCCTGAAGGGTCCTGCTGGGACCCGCGGGCAGCCCCGGGAGAAGATCATTCAGTGCAGAGTCCGCTCACTCGTGCGATGCTAATGTGTTTTGTTTTTTCACTTGTTCAGGTTCTGGGAATAAAGGTAGAAACCAAGGTACAGTGTGAGGCATTAAATCTGAACTGCTCTCTGCTCTTTCCTACTGTCTCTGTCTGCCTCTGGCTCTGGGTTGCCCTCGAGAGCAGCCCCGTGCTGCGCTCGCAGCGCTGCTCCTCTGCCCGTGGGGACCGGGAGAGCCGCGGGAGCGGCTGCTCCTCACCCCGAGCTCCTCAGCCCCGTCCTTCGTGCTGGAACTGTTGCCTGAAAGTGCCAAAACTCACAGCAGAGGGGAGGAGAAAAACACAGGACAGGAGCTGTAGGTGAAAGCATGGCTTGGGTGGGCACCACCGTGGTGAAATGCTGAGCTGACCAAAGGCTGCGCTGGCCTCCCACGGGTGCCTGCGGCCGAGCTCGCTGCCCGCAGGCAGACCTGAGCCTGTCGCTTTCCGCCCGTTCTCCCGAGGCCATGCCTTTCCTGCGAGCTCTGCGTGGCCGGAGCTCGCAGAGCCGTCCCCAGGAGGGAGCGTGCCGGTTTGGCTTTGCGCTCGTGGCAAGACGAGCCGTGCCCGCCCTGGGAGGCGAGGGCTGGGGATTCCTCCCCGGAGCCGCTCGGGGCTCTGGTACGGTGCGGTGCTCGCATCCCCTGCCCGCAGAGAGGGCAGGCAGCCCCGCCGGCTCCCCGCACCCATCCTTGGCTGGGGAAGCTTGGGGACTCCGGAGAACAAGCTGCAACTTGCGGCTCCGCTAAAATCCACTAAACTAATTCTCCTGCTTCCCTTTGGAACAATCATTCAATGGGCAGATATTAAAATCCAGATTACTGTCCCGGGGACGAGGAGGGGCTGTATTTTTATATTTCTCTTTTTAAAGGCTGAACGAGAAAAATGGCATTTGTCAAGTTGAACTGTCAGGCCAAGGACTCCTTCTCTGGGCTCCACTAATGCGTTTTCCTTCTGGGCTCCCGCTGGCACTAACAGCTTCTGCAGAGCATCTCGGGCCCCCGAGCTGGGGTCCTTCTCGCTCAAACCCTCCCCTGGCTCCCTCCCCTCCTGAGGGCTGGGATGAGGGGAGCGCTTTTCATTGGGGGGTACCTCCTCCCGACCCCGCATTGACCGTCCTAGCCCCCAAGCTGCGTAGGAGGAAGAGCTCCTGGCAGCTTCTGGAGGTGATCATCCACTTGTGCTCAGGGTGCTGCCTTGGCAGAGAGGAGGGAAGCCTTGGAGGACCATCCTCTTCCCACGTGCTTCCCACGTGCAGCTAGCCTGCGACACCGGGGTGGCCAGCGGGGACAGGGTGTTCTTCTGCTCCCCGGTCACCAGAGAGCCCAAAACGTGGATAAAGAGCAGAGAGCTGAGCCCACACGCTACTAACAGCGCAGATCAAGCTGTTGTGCTCAGCCTGAGCACCGGTTTTCTTGGAGGGACACCGGTGCTGGGTGGGATGACAAGTTCTGGTTGTGCAGTGAGCCTGGTCTTCACTTCTCACCCTGGGTTCTGCTCTCAGGACCTGACCCTGAAGCTGTGCCTCATCCGGAGCATCTGCATGATCAGCCAAGCCATCTACAAGGGCGTGAAGTGCGGGGACTTCATCTTCTCCCGCAAAGCTGAGCTTGTGGCCCAGATGGTGGTAAGAGCATGCCCTGGAGGGTGGCCTGGCTTGGGGCTGGTTTAGAGGACACCGGGGGAGGTTCCCGACCCACGTCGCTGCGGGTTAAGCGTAGGCGTAGCTGCTCCATCGCTGGAGCTGTGGTCTGGGTGCTTTGAGGGAAGGGCGGGTATGAGTTTGCCCTGCTGAGCCCTGTCCCCGTGTGTTTGCCGGGCTCTGCCGGGGCCGGGTGCTGACCTCCATGGACCTGCGGTCTGGGCTCTGCCTGCCCTTCGAGAGAGGGCAGGTCCCAGCAGGGAGCTGAGCGGTGGGAGGATGGCTTGGTGCGAGCAAAAGCAGACTTGCAGTGAGCGATGGTGCTGTAAAGACGAGAGGAAATGGCCTCAAGTTGCATCAGGGGAGGTTTAGGTTGGATATTAGGGAAAATTTCCTCACAGAAAGAGTGGTCAAGCATTGGAACAGGCTGCTCAGAGAGGTGGGGGAGTCCCCAGCCCTGGAGGGGTTCAAAAAATGGGCAGAGGTGGCACTTGGGGACATGGTTTAGTGGGCATGGGGGTGTTGGGGTGATGGTTGGGCTCATGATCTTAGAGATCCTTTCCAACCTTAATGAACCCTAGTTTTTACTTTCGTTAAAGAATAATGCAGCCCCCAAGCCAGGACACAAGGAATTATGACTCCCCCCTTAACTGGTTTAGTGGTGGACTTGGTAGCGTTGGGTTGATGGTTGGACTGGATGATCTTCAAGGTCTTTTCCAACCTCAACCATTCGATGATCTCCGTGGCCGCTTTGCCCAAGGCGTGGGGTGGTTGTGTGGCATTTGGGGTGTTGGGCTAATGCGGTGTGGCTCCCGGCTTGCTGTCTTGGGGAGGCTGAGCTTCAAGGCAGCAACCACTCGAAAGCTTGGCCCAAGCCCAGAGCGGGATGGAGGTGGATGTGACCGTAACCGTGACCTTGTTCTGCCTTCCAGGAGTTCATAAAAGCAGAACCGCTGGAGGCGATGCGGACGCCGGTTCGCCAGCGGGCGATGATCACCTGCACTTACCTGGTGTATCCTTCCTCCGCGCCCATCCCTGCGGGAACGCTGCTTGCAGGGCAGCGCTCGCCGGAGCTGCTGCGCTGGCAGAGCCTGACCCTGCTCCCCGCTTTGTCCCGCGGGTCTGGCGGCAGAGCCGAGGCGCTCTCCCCCGGTGGGCACGTTCGTAGAGCTGTGCTAGACACGGTGAAACTGGGCGGTCTGGTTGGCACGGCTGCCAGCCCGCTTTCCCCAGCGCGCTCGGGCTCGGTTCTCGTTGGACTCTGCAGTAAATGTTCTTTCGTACAAAGCAGAGCCAAGGGCACTGCACTCTCAGTTATGCAAAGATGACTTCTGAGCTCCGGTTAAAAATATCCAGCACGTCACAGCTCCTGACACAGATACTGGGAACACTCTGCCTGCTTCCGATTAAAGCCGGTGCCACTTAGTATGGAGTCAAGTCAGCAGGAATGCCTATTAAAATCCTTGTTCCCTGCTTACCCAGGTGAAAGGCGCTCCCGTAGCGCTCGGTGCATCCGCGTTGCTTCCTTAACCTGGGATCAGCATCCTGGAGCCCCACCTCAGTGACCCCGACAGGACAGAGCTGATTGATACCTGCCTCGCCAGCGTGCTTGCCCTGCCACCGCTGGAACTGCTGAAGGAGAGGGATGAGAACGGAGGCGACGCCTTACCCAAGGAGGTGCGGTATCCAGCGCCACAGGCCGAGGCCGGCGGGGAGCTGCCCGCGCTACTCCCGCTCCTGCCCGCCTGCAGCTAGCGCTGGCAGCACGAAGCCGACGCGGAGCTAACGTCGGGTTCGCTCGCGACCCGGCGGGGCGATACGGCTTTGTTCTCCGCGGAGCGGGAGCTGCGGTCACGGCTGCTCCGGGACAGTGGTTTCGGGGCAGCGCACAGATGCCTTTTCACGGTCCCGTGAGCCGTCGGGTCCTGTGGCCCCGGCATCTCCCTGGCAGCGGATCAGCCGTGGGAAAGGGCTGTTTTCCATTCAGCTGGGCACCTCGGGGGAGGGAAGCAAGCTGCGCCGTTTCCTCTGCTCGCTTACCTCCTGAAAAAGCCTGGCCCTTCTGTGCACTGATAGCAAGTGAGAAAATATGAGCTTATCAGCAAGTCCAAATGCTGCTAATAAGAGCATGAACTCCCTTGAGGGAAAAAATCAAATGATCCTGGAAACCCTGCAGGGTAGAAGGGGCCTTTACATAACTAGCTTTTGAAAGGCTGCAGCTGCTTCTCAGTTGTGGTTGAGTGCTTAATGAATGAAAATAACACGCTGCTAATGAAGTTGTTGCAGCTGCTGGGTGGCTGCAGAGCAGCCCTGTGCTCCACCGTATCGCCTGCCGCTGCTGCGGCTCCTCAAGGTGAGCTGCGGAGCCGGAGCCCGGGGCTCTGGCTGTCCCCGGCCAGTGTTTGCAGGCATCTGGCCTAAAAGTTTAAGTTAATAATCCTTTTCTTCCATCCTGTGAAGCTTTGTAGTTTTTATTTTTTGGAGTTTATCCCAAAATAACTCCTGGAAGGAAACTGTAAGAATCTTCAAAGGGCTCGTTCAGGTTGGGCTCGCTGGAATTTATCCCCAAGCAGGAGAAGGACCAAATTCCCTTCTGGAAAGTTTGTGCTGAAGCATCTGTGCTGGCCTGTGCTAGCATGCTCGGCTCTGGCTAGCTGCTGGCACTTGGCGCAGATCACGGCCACCGCTGTGCTCCCACCGTGTGCCCGGCGCTTCCAGCGAAGGCGGATTTGGCAAACTGGGTTTCCGTCCCTGCTGCGTTTTCCTGCTAAGCTGGAGGTGGCTGCATCTTGGCACCCAGCGCCCGGGAGAGTCCTACAAGCTGAGAATAGGCGCAGAGGGAGATCTCTCTCCCTCCTTGCGTGCCTGGGATCTGGGATGAGGTGCAGTGCTTGCGTAGCCTCTGATGGGTCTTTCCTCCTTAGATGCTGTATGGGGACACCATCAGTGCCCTTAAGGACCTGCTGAAGAGTCTCCTGCAGAGGAACTTGACCCCCCATGGGCTGCAGGACATGTTTGCGGTAGGTGCAGCCTGGCTTTGGTGGGTTCTTCAGGGAGAAGCAGGGAAGCCAAGGTGCCCGCCTGCCGACCAGAGGTCGCAGAGACAGCTTTGGACCCAGAGCAGGAATTAGTGAGACTGGTCCTCGCTTCTTTAACCTGCGTCAGGGGAGGTTTAGGTTGGAAATTAGGAAAAATTTCATTACGGAAAGGGTGGTCAAGAATTGGAACAGGCTGCCCAGAGAGGTGGGGGAGTCCCCATCCCTGGAAGCGTTCAAAAAACGGGCAGAGGTGGCACTTGGGGACATGGTTCAGTCTGGTCTACCCTTGATTGGTTTAGTGTGGGCTTGGTAGTGTGGGTTAATGGTTGGACTGGATGATCTTCAAGGTCTTTTCCAACCTAAACGATTCGATGATTCTCCGATTCTCCATGTGACGTGAGGTCCAGCGTGACCCTACTCCCCCTCCTGCGGACGCTGGGCGTGCAGCACGGCTGCGCTGGTGCGGTGCTCGTGCTGCGTGCTTGGAGCAAGGTCCCGAGCGGAGGAAGCGCGCGATTGCCCCGGTGGGCATGCCCGCTGTTGCCCGAGAAGGGTGGCCAGCACGTGGCCAAGGAAGAGGTCTCTGGTCGCGGGGGGAGCACGCACGCAGCCTCCCCAGGAGGCAGAGACCCAGCGCTGTCCTGAAGATGAGCTGGGATAAGCTGGTGGGGTCGGGGCCGTAGTTCCCACAGCCCACGCGTGCACCACGGCTCGCTGGGCTGAAGGACGCCTTGGCTGCGCACGGCAAAGCGGCCGAGCTTCTGCTCGCCTTTCTGAGGTGATTTCTTCTTGCAGCCTTCCCGTGCTGAAAGGGGCTGATAGGAAGGGTGGGGGCAAGCTTTTTAGCAAGGCCTGTTGTGACAGGACAAGGAGTAATGGATTTAAACTCAAGAAGAATAGATTTAGACTGGATATAAGGAAGAAATTTTTCACACTGAGGGTGGTGAAGCACTGGAAGGGGTTGCCCAGCGAGGCGGTGGAGGCCCCATCCCTGGGAACATCCCAGGCCAGGCTGGACGGGGCTCGGAGCACCCTGGGCTGGTTAAAGCTGTCCCTGGCACTGCAGGGGCTGGGCTGGGTGGGCTCTGAAGGGCCCTTCCCACCCAAACCATCCCGTGATTCTACGTTGCTTTTCTCCTGCAGCATTTAGGCCCCTGGATCAAGTCTAGCAAGGAGCACGAGCGGCAGCGAGCAGTGGAGGTCAGCGCTGCCTTGCTGGACTTCTACCTGACCAAGCTGAACGTCAGCGTAAGTAAACCCAGTGCTCGAGCGTCTTTCTTCCTGCTGCTGTCGGCCTTGCTGGGGCTCATGCGTACGTCCCTCCCCGCGGGCGCATGAAGGTGGGCTTCGTGGCAGTAGGAAAACGCTAGAAGCGTCCCCGTGCTCTCCTTGCTAGTGTCGCCTGTGTTTGCCCTGCAGACCGTCATCCCCTTCTACAACCTCGGTGTCCTGATCGCGCTCTTCTCCCCGCGCTGCTCGGACTCCCTGGCCAGCGTTCGCCAGCACGCCGTCGACTGCGTCTACTGCCTGCTCTACATCCAGCTGTGCTACGAAGGTGGGCGTGCGGGTGGCGGAGGGTGGTTTTGCCGCGCGGGCAGGCGGTGGGTGCTGGCAGCGGGAGCCCCCTTCTCCGCAGCTGGGCAGAGGGGTGCGGATCCCATCCCTCCATATACGTCATCCCAAGGGAGCGTCCTGCAAATGCGGTTTGCCGCAGAAGCAAGGCTGGTGGGGAACATCGCTGAAGCGTTTGGGTTTCAAAGGCTCTCTCCAATGCTTGAGTGCGGACGAGCGGGTTTCCGAGCCCGCCGTTCAGCCTGGCATTCTCCCTCTCTCCAGGAGAGGTCAGTCCTCCACTTCGGATGGAGGCATTGAGACGAGCACAGCCCCTGCAGTGCCAGGAGAAGACTTTGGGTCCTGCTCTCCAGAGCAGCGTGGCTCCTTGCAGGGCAAGCTCTTCTGGCCCTTGGCAGCAGCTTCGGTTTCTTGGCTCCTTCCTGAAAGCTGGGCCGGCAGCTCGCGAGTAAAACCGAGCTGCCTGCAGCGTGGGGGTGTAAAATATGAGGAATGCTGTTCGCTGAACGCTCCCTCTGAATCCAGGCTTCGCCCGGGATCACAGAGATGAGATGGTGGAGGGGCTGAAAGCTCTGAAGAAAGGCCTGGAGGAGCCCGACTTCACCATTCTCTTCCATACCTGCAACAACATTGCTATGGTAAGGTGGAGGGCAAATCCGGCGCGGCCCTTGTCTTTGCGGGGTGGTGGAGCTATGGAGTGGGTGCTGCAGAGGACTTGACGCCTCGTCTGTTCTGACCAGCCACACGGTCTGGAGGCTGCTGGGGAGCCCCACTCTTGCGCCGGGAAGCCACCGCAGTCTTCTCCTCCAGCTGGAGAATCCCCCCAGCCTGGCCAGGGGATGCTCAGAGCATCTCGCTCCCGGTGGGAAGCTGCTGGTCCCCTCTTTGGGCACGAGGGCCCCAACGAGGACATCCGTGCAGACACTCTGGGGGTGCAGTGGATGCCGGCAGGGACTCGTGCCTGGCTGTGCTGTGGCTCAGTGCGTCTGTTCAGAGGTCTGATGGGCAGCCTGAACCCTTCAGACATCAATGCTCCCAGCGCTGGGCTCAAAAACTTACTTTGCTGTAGATAACGCAAGTAGTTTCTGTCCGTGTCGCCTAAAAGCTAAGGTGGAGGTGGTCCAGCTCAGCCCTAGGGGACCTGCACGGGGCCCCAGCATGTTCTGGGGTGGAGGCTTTGGTACGTTGTGCTCCGCAATGGAAGCTGCTGGCTGAAGGAAGGTCTTGAGGTCATAGAATCATTGAATCGTTTAGGTTGGACAAGACCTTGAAGATCATCCAGTCCAACCATTAACCTAACACTACCAAGTCCACACTAAACCAATCAAGGGCAGATTGGACAAAACCATGTCCCCAAGTGCCACCTCTGCCCGTTTTTTGAACGCTTCCAGGGCTGGGGACTCCCCCACCTCTCTGGGCAGCCTGTTCCAATGCTTGACCACCCTTTCTGTGAAAAAATTTTTCCTAATTTCCAATCTAAACCTCCCCTGGCGCAGCTTGAGCCCATCTCCTCTCGTCCTATCATTATCTACTTGGGAGAAGAGACCAACACCCACCTCGCTGCCACCTCCTTTCAGGCAGTTGTAGAGCGATCAGGTCTCCCCTCAGCCTCCTCTTCTCCAGGCTGAACACCCCCAGCTCCCTCAGCCGCTGCTCCCAGCCCTGTGCCCCAAACCCTTCCCCACCTTCGCCCAGACACCGCCAGCTCCTGTCGCTGGCTGCGCTCTCCCGTGGAGCATGGGGTGGTTGGCTCAGGAGCTGCAGCCGCTGGGCTCCTGGCTGCCTCCCAGTATGGCAGCGGTGTTGGTAAAGCTGTTCAGTGCGGCTTCACGCCCAAAAGGGTCCAAAAGTGGCTCTCAGTTCACCGTGATTTGAATGATGTGGGCAGCAGCTGGGATCTGGTGCTGAGGGATGGGATGAGGGGTGAGCACTCGGCTCTTGAGAGCCGCGCAGGTGAACTCCTCCTTGATGGCCATTTTCTGTGCCGAGAGCTCTGCAAGCATTGCTCCAGAAGGACTTGGATCTGTAGAGAAGCTGGTAGTATCTTTTCGTCCTGGAAAAGCTGCCATTCCTCAAACGTTGTCACTCCGGCGGACATTCTCCCTACTAACTAGTCTACTCGGCAGCTTATTCCACCGTCAGGTCTGGAAAGGGTGAGGAGACCTGGGGGAGCATCCTCCCAGCAGTTGGGTGGTGGCCGGAGCAGAGTTAACGGCTTGGTTGTGCTGTCCCAACCCATCCCAAGAGAGCCCCAAGTTATCCGGCCACGCTGGCCAACAGTGCGGGGCAGGTGGCCTCTTGCCTCCTTCGGGGCTGTGGCCTGGCCCTTGCTCCCCTCCGTTGCCACGGATTTGGGCTCCTGGCTGATGCTCCTGCAGGGCACCGAGCCGAGGAACAGCCGTCCTGCTGCCTGCAGCTGGGGGCCCTTCGTCCGGGCTCTGCCGGTGTCATCGAAGGGACCGCTCTCTTCAGAGAGCGACAAAAACCCGTTGCTTAACTCTGCTTGCCCTCTCCCTAGGTGATTGGGAAGCGCGTCCCTCCGGACCAGCTGATGAGCCTCCTGCTCGCCATGTTCGAGGGGCTGGCGGACCCTGATAAGAACTGTTCCCGAGCAGCCACCGTCATGATCAACTCCCTCCTCAAGGAGCGCGGAGGTGTCTTGCAGGAGAAGGTAAAGCTGCTGCTGCTGCTCGGCCTCGCCTCCGCGGCCCGAACGCAGCCCTGGAGAGGCAGCTCCAGCCGGGTCTTGCTGCCTCCCTTCCTTCCCACGTGCGTAGCCTGATAACGTCCCGCTTGCAGCTCCAGCAGCTGTTTTTTTGGGGGTGATGGGCGTCTCTGCTGCAGGCAGGGATACCCCAGTAAGGGGCAAGCCCTTGGCGGGAGAGCGATGCCCAGCACAGGGAGGGGTCCGGCCCCGATGGAAGACGGGAGGCGTTTAACCCCCGTCTGAAGGGACGCCGTGTCATCTGCCGCTGTCACGTTTCTGGCCAGGGGAACGCTTGCCCCAAAGCTTTCGGGGGCTGTCGCTCCTGACCTTGCCCGTTTCCCACGGACGCGTGCGCTCGGGCTCTCCTCCTCCGTCCTCGCGGCTGGGGAAGGCTGCTGTGGGGTAGGAGGCGGTGGCTGCTGGCGAGGCCAGCTCCGGTCTGGCTCTCGCTCGGGTTGAGGAGTTCAGAGAAGCTCACTTTACCAGAAGGGCTCAGGCTCCCTGTGAAACCTTTGCAAGCTCTGGGGGAGCCCAGGGTTGCTGGCTGGGAAGCCAGTCTGAATGCTTGCAGGGCTTAGAGGTGCTGGACACAGAAGGCTTTTTTGTCTAATCCACTACCTTTAGGGCTAAGCTCCCCCTTTCTCTTGCAGTAATTGGAAACACCGGGTCTCTAGCTCCTCCTTGGGCTTTCTTTTGCGCTAGAGCTTCTGCTAAAGTCCTGCTCGCTACCTATTAGCCTCTATCCTACGTGGGATTGCTCCAGCTTACATGACTCACCTTTTGGGCAGACCCAGTCCAGCCCAGATCCTGAAATCTGAACTGATGCTAAGCCTCGGAGTCTGTGGGGCAGACCCAAGCGCAGCTGGGGACGGAGCGCTCGGCTGCTCTGCACTTAATCTCGGGAATTTGCTGCCAGGCCTGGGCTGCGCGTGAACTTCCTATTTGTCTTAACGTGCGTTTTACGGCTTGCAGCGAGTGCCGAGGTGTCTCCCTGCGTTCAGCTTGAGTTCCTCTCAGGAACTCGCCTGCTGAGCTCCTCTCGCTGCACCCGTGTCGAGGCCGGGGCTTAGCGCGAGTTCCTTGCCGGGAGGCTATGGCTGGGGGGTTGAGCGTGTCCTCGCTGGGTCCTCTTTCCCCCGGGAATACCCTGCAGCCTCCTCCGTCTCCTGGGTGGCAGGGTGGGGAAAGGATCCTTTACTTCCAGAGAGGTCTGTGGTTCTGCACGCGCCTGGCGAGCAGGGAGACTTCCCTCAAACTGCCCTGCCTGATGGTCTGCCCACCCGCGTTGTCTCCTGAAGTCCCGTCACCCGCCTGGGCTGCGATCGAGGGGAAGGGACTCGCGCGCCCTGGCTCCGGGGACTGTCTGGCGGTGATCCCAAGTGCTCGGGCACGTCCTGGCCCTCAGCCGGCCGCCGCCGTCTCCTCTTCCCTCAGGTGCCCGACATCATGAGCATCATCCACAGCAAGCTGGAGGAGGTGGACGAGGAGCACATCCGGAAGGCGGCCCAGCAGACGGTTTACATCCTGGCCTCCCAGCACAAGAGCGTGGTGGTGTCCAGCCTGCTGGGCAGCTCGCTGCCCTTCGACAGGTCCTGCCCCGCTCTGCCGCGGTGGCCCGGCGCCTGCACGTGCTCTCGCGGTGCCTGGGCTTCGGAGCGGCTTTTGCCTAAGCTGCGGCTAATCTTTTGGCTCCTTACCCCAGTAATCGGACCCTGCTGGAATTTCCTTGGCACGCTCAAGGATCAGCACGGCCGCTTGCTGCCGGAGCTGCCTTTCGGCGGGGGTTTGCCGGCCTTCGAGGCGCCGGCAGCGGGAACTGGCAAAGCTGGCCCCGGAGCGCCGAGCGTGGCTGGGGTGCTCGGTGCCGCTTTGCGGAGCAGGCCAGCTACCCCAAAGCTGCTGGACGAGCCGGCGCCAGCCCTGGGCTGAGCCTTGAGCAGACATTGCTCTCCTCCTCCTCATAGCTAACCACCGCTCCACTCCTCGCATGGCACGCGGGCTTGCGAAGCGCGCGGCGCGAGGCAGCAGCTCGCTGGCTGCCGGTCTCGGGGGAGCCATGGGGTTTTTTTGGGGTTGCGGGGCAGCTCCGGGTGTCGTCCACGAGCAGCCTCAGGGTGAGGGTTGTGCGGCGCAACCTCCGCTGTCGCAGGAGGCTGCCATTGAGCCTTCCCCTGCACGCAGCTCCCGTGAGCCGCCCAGGTCGGCTCTCCCGCCGGGGCTTGCCGTTGCAGGCTCCTGCTCTCTCCGCCGGCTTTGCCGGCAGTGAGGGGCGCGAGCTGCTGAGCCAGGTGGCTCCTGGCCGGCGGTGACGCGGTGCTTGCCCACGTTTCTGCGCGGGCCGCTGACGTGACCCAGGTGTTCCCTGGCGCGGGGAGGGGGCCACCGCTCGCCGCCCCTCAAAGAGGGGAGCGAGTTAACGACGGCAGCCGGTGCCAAAGCAGCGCTCCCCTCCCTCCTCTCCTCTAGCCACACGTGCACTATGTGGAGGTCCCTGGCCACCGAGCCCACCCTCACCTCGCAGATCCTGGAGCAGCTCCTGGAGAAGGTGAACAGGGATGTCCCGTACAAGGAGAGCAAGTGCTTCCTGCTGGGCAGCGGATCCGAACGCATCGCGACCCCTCTGCCCCTGGCCGTAAGTGTCCTGCTGCCCCGGCCCCGCGGAGGATGCCGTTCTCCGCGCCAACACCTGGAATGCTTTTTTTTTTTTTTTTTTTTTTATTTCCTCATTTCCTTGGCTTGGGGGTTTGTGCCAGGCGCGGACTCTGGAAATAACGCATCGCTGTGTAATGCCTATTAGAGCTAATCCACAGGCTCGTAAAAAGCCTCTCAGGTGTCCATCCTCAAGGGAGACCACTTTGCATTTTATCCCTTCAGAAAAAATAAACCCAGCTTGGCAGCTTTCTAAGCAGTAAAGCAGCTGTGAAAATTTCCTCCTCTGAAGGACCAAATGCAGATGGTACAGAATCAGCCGCACCGAAAGCAAACCCTCCTCCCCTCCCCGCTCTGTTTTTAACACCCCTCTATATTGTGCTGGGTAATTACGGCTTTTCAAATTGGCCGGAATAGGGCTCTGCGAAGGGCTCTGTGCGCGCATTGTCTTCCCGACCGTAAAACCTGAGCTCTTGGATCTGCTCCCCTTCCCCAGGTACAGACTTCAAACCTCCCCCAGCTGGAAACACCCAGCTCTCCCGAGGAGCGGGGCTTTCCACAGCAGCTGTAGCTCCATCGGAGCTGCGTGTGGGATACGGAGAGGTTACGCTGGGGGTAGATGCCAATGCTTTGTTAGCCTTGATGCTGCAGGAAGGAGGGAAAAAAAAAAAAACCTTCTCGCTGCCTCGCTGGGTTATTTACTAACAGATATCAGCGTGGTGCAGGAGATCCCCTCCTAATCCTCTTCTCCCGCGCGTTCGCTCTCTCTCCAGGCCACATGTGCTTTGTATGAGATCATGTCTGCTCCGGAGTCTGGGGCAGCGGTGCTGGGACTCTACCCGCCGTTGTTTGTGACTCTCCTGCTGCGCGTCAGCTGCACCGTGGGTGTTCAGCTACCAAAGAACCTGCAGAGCAGGGAGAGGAGGAGCAGCAGCCACGGCCCGGCGCCCCGGAGCCTTCATCCCTGCAGGTACGGCAGAGCCGGGGTGCTGGGCAGCCGGCGCAGAAAGAACGCGTCTACCTGCCATGTGGAACTCATTTTTGTTTGTACAAACACAACAGCGCGTGCTGCGTCTGCAAGCGGAGGGCTGGCTAATAACACCTGGGCCGGCTAATAACACCTGGGCCGTAACGCCTTAGGTATGACGGCCTGACCTCTGGTGCCGCTGGCGGTTTTGGGGGCGGTTTTTGGTGTGTTTCCTTCTGCAGAACACAATCTCTAAATTGGGAAGCATTAAATCAGCCGCCTCTGCAGCCGCAGTGAGAGATGTGCTTTTCCGAGCTCGGGCAGCAACGGTGCCAGAGCCCTGCCGGATTGGGTTACTGCTGCAGCCTCCCAACAAAGCCCCGCTGGCTTTCGGGAGCGGGTCTCGGCAGGGCCCCCCGGGGCTTGCTGGGTACGCCGGGGGCGGAGGAGCATTTCTTGGGGAGGGAGGATGGCTCCGCTTCCATGAAGGATGAGGAGGGGAAGCTGGAAAGAGGAAACTTTTTGGCTTCGTCGTGTCGATGGCTGCAGCACGTCTCGGTCACGCTGAATTGCTGCCCGTCGAGCGAACAGAGCCGGGCCACGATGCAGTCTTCTCTCACGTAGAGGTGGCAGTGCCGAGCCACCGCATCTGCCTTGTCCTCCTTCGGTGCTTTCAGCCCGTGGTGGCCCTCACTGCTGAGGAGGAGACCCGAGGGTCTGGGGGGGAGGGCTCGAGCCCCACACAACCATTCTCCAGCTGCTGTTCCCCCCACCTGGTTGCGGCAAGCTGCCCGGCCCCTGCTTCTGCGGACGCTTCTGGCTTGTTCTGCGCCTGCTTGTTGGGGCTCCTCTGGCAGAGGGCTTGGAAATTAGTGGTGTTGCCTGTCACCAGCCTTTAACGACCTCTCCCGTTACAACCTCCCAGCCTGCGCGTGCATCTGCGGTGCTGAGGATCTCCGTGACAGTGGGAGTTCCCTTCGTGTGCAGAGAGCCGCTGCTGGCAGCTTCGCCTTCCCCTGGCTTCTGCCCGCAGCATCCCAACTTACAATCATCATAGAATCATTGAATCATGGAATCGTTGAGGTTGGACAAGACCTTTAAGATCACCCAGTCCAACCAGTAACCCAACACTACCAAGTCCACCACTAAACCAGTTCAGGGGAGAGTAGCAATTTCATGTGTCCTGGCTTGGTGGCTGGATTATTTATAATGAAAGTAAAAACTAGGAATCACTAAGGTTGGAAAGGATCTCTGAGATCATCAGCCCAACCATCAACCCAACACCCCCATGCCCACTAAACCATGTCCCCCAGTGCCACCTCTGCCCATTTTTTTGAACACAAACACACGTATGTGTAAGTAAAGAGGTTTCATAGAATCATCGAATCGTTGGGGTTGGAGAAGACCTTGAAGGTCATCCAGTCCAACCATTGACCCAACACTACCAAGTCCACACTAAACCAATTAAGGGGAGAGTAGCAATTTCATGTTTTCTGGCTTGGTGGCTGGATTATTTTTTAATGAAAGTAAAACCAGGGATCACTAAGGTTGGAAAGGATCTCTAAGGATCTCTAAACACTTCCAGGGCTGGGGACTGCCCCACCTCTCTGGGCAGCCTGTTCCAGTGCTTCACCACCCTCAGTGTAAAACATTTCTTCCTTATACCCAGTCTAAATCTATTCTGCTGTAGTTTAAATCCATCACCCCTTGTCCTGTCACCACAGGCCTTGCTAAAAGCTTGCCCCCCCCTTCCTGCAGCCCCTCTCAGCACTGCCAGGCCGCACTCAGGCCTCCCCGCAGCCCCCTCCTCTCCAGGCTGAGCACCCCCAGCCCCCCCAGCCTGGCCCCGCAGCAGAGGGGCTCCGGCCCTCGGGGCATTTCTGTGGCCTCCCCTGGCCCTGCTCCAGCAGCTCCGTGTCCTTGTGCTGAGGGCCCCGAGCTGGGCGCAGGGCTGCAGGGGGGTCTGCCCAGAGCGGGGCAGAGGGGCAGAATCCCCTCCCTCGCCCCGCTGCCCACACTGTGGGGATGCAGCCCAGGACGGGGTTGGCTTTCTGGGCTGCCAGCGCACTTGAGCAAAACCGTAACAGTTTGGCTACCTCCCACCAAATCCGTACCCAACATTAATGCTCTGTTGTCAAAGGTTGGTAGGTGGCCCTCACAGGGTAGCAGAAATACGCTCGTCCCCTTCGGGCTTGGCTCACGGTGGAAGGGATGGGGCCTCGCAGGACCCTCGCAGTACAACCGGGCTGGGGTATCGGCTGGCCAGGGCCGTGCTCCTCCCCGGCACGTAGCATCGCCGCATCTTCTGGTCCTAGCAAGCGCCTTCAAATAGCTGCATCGAGTGGTGATGCCACTCGATAAACTAAAGGAGGGGAGATTTAGACTGGATGTAAGGAAGAAAATTTTTACACTGAGGGTGGTGAAGCACTGGAAGGGGTTGCCCAGCGAGGCGGTGGAGGCCCCATCCCTGGGAACATCCCAGGCCAGGCTGGACGGGGCTCGGAGCACCCTGGGCTGGTTAAAGCTGTCCCTGGCACTGCAGGGGCTGGGCTGGGTGGGCTCTGAAGGGCCCTGCCCACCCAAACCACTCCATGATTCTATGATCGCGCTGTGTTGGTGCGAAGCGCTGCTTCTCCAGCTGTTGCCCGTGCCCTGCGCGGCTCCGTCCGGCGCTCCCGCGGGAGCCTGCCTGTGCTGAGCAGCACTGAGGTGTTGCTCTTCTCTCCCGCGCCGCTGGGCTACCGTGGGGATCTGTAGCAGAAAGGACCACGGCTTGTCTCTTCAGCCTCCATGTGTGGTGTGGCTGTGAATAGGATGCAATCATAGAATCAGAGAATCATTTTGGTTGGAAAAGACCTTGAAGATCATCCAGTCCAACCATTAACCTAACATTACCAAGTCCACACTAAACCAATGAAGGGGAGAGTAGCAATTTCATGTTTTCTGGCTTGGTGGCTGGATTATTTTTTAATGAAAGTAAAACCAGGAATCACTAAGATTGGAAAGGATCTCTAAGATCATCAGCCCAACCATCAACCCAACACCCCCATGCCCACTAAACCATGTCCCCAAGTGCCACCTCTGCCCGTTTTTTGAACGCTTCCAGGGCTGGGGACTCCCCCACCTCTCTGGGCAGCCTGTTCCAATGCTTGACCACCCTTTCCATGAAGAAATTTCTCCCAATATCCAACCTAAACCTCCCCTGGCGCACCTTGAGCCCATCTCCTCTCGTCCCATCACTAACTACTTGGGAGAAGAGACCAATACCCACCCTGCTCCCGCACGCAGCGACTCTCCCTGCCCGCGGACCCTCATGGAGCTGCTCCGGGGCTGGGCTGGGTGCCGATGCGCATCAGCCACCCCGGCTGTCCACGCTGCCTGCGCTGGATTTAGTGTCTGAAACAGCGCTGGTGCCCCTCGGCCTCCAGCCCCGCTTCTGGTGCCTTCTCTTCCGTGGTGTTGCGACCGCGGGCGCCCTTGACCTGCAGCGAACGGTCTGGCTGATGAGCGGGTGCCTGCGTTTGCTTTAAAGCACTTTAAGTTTATGGGGATCATCGAATCGTTGAGGTTGGAAAAGCCCTTTAAGATCGTCCAGTCCAACCATTAACCTACGCTACCAAGTCCACCGCTAAACCAATTCAGGGGAGAGCAGCAATTTCACGTGTCCTGGCTTGGGGATGTTGGGGTTCAAGCCGCATCTGAGGCAGCAATGGCAGGAGGTGCTGCCGGCTTGCCGGGCGATCGGAGAGCAGGGAGCCCTTCTCTGGAGCTGCTTCTCCAGCCGTCTGCTTGCTCCCTCCACCAGCTCAGTGCCCAAAGGTTCTCCTGAAGCTTGGGTCAGCCCGTGGGGAGGAAGCTCTGCCCTGATTTTCAGTTTTATTCTCTTGTGGGTTTCCAGACTTGGGTTTTTTGCGGGCTATTATTAGTCTTAGGGGGGGAAAAAAAAAAAAAAAGCTTGGAGGAACCCACAAAGACAGCAGACAAAGTGGCAGTGAGCTAAAAGGGGTCTAGCATCACTCGACGGTTCGCTCGTCAAATCCCAATGGTGAAGAAAAGCCGTTTCCTTACCCCGAGTGGGGCGACTGGGAACGGCGGCGCTGGGCACACGGAGCGATACGCGCCGGCTGCCGCCGTACCGTGGTGGGCCCTGTCGTCATCTCAGAAAGCTGCTGCTCACGCAGAGGGTGACTTCTCCAGCAGGGAGATGTAATGAGTGGAAACAGGTTGTTATGCTGCATGGCAGGGCTGCTATCTGATTAGTGTTTTATTTAGACCACATGTTAGAATAAAACTAAACAAACCCAATGCGCTGGAGGAGCGGGATGGTTCACGCCGAGCGTGGGTTTCCCCGCGGCCATTCTGGCGCTGGCGGCGTCACTGCCTGAGCTTGGGGCGTTTGCCCCGTCCCCTCGGGGCGTTTTGCACGGCAGCAGCCGCGGGTCGGGGTGGCTTTATGCAGATTCCCCCAAAGGGAGCGGACGCTCGCGCTGCCTTTGTGGCTTTGGGCTCGTGCAGCCAGAACTGTCTGTTCTCGTCATGCTCTTCCCCCTTAACGACTCCTGGAAGAGAGGCACGAGCAGATCCCGGCCAGACCCCGGACCATAACACGGGGAGTACTGAAGGAAACTCGAAGCAACTGGTTGCTTCCCAGGGAAGGAGACGCAGGAGCCAGAAATGACTGCTCTTCCTCCAAAAGCGTCTGGCCTCCAAACAGTGTTGGGGACACAAACCAGAACCCGCTGAACTATTTTGCCGGGACCGCCGCTCCATCCGCGGAGCGGGGCTGGGTGAGCCCGCGTGCCCCCCGAGGCTCCTGTCTGGGTGCTCCCGTGGCAGCAACGCAGCTGCTGATCCCGAGAGCGAACCTTCGGGGTGCGAGAGTCCCTGGATCCTTGTGGCCGGCAAAGCCGATGTGCCGGCCAGAAGATGGGTAGGAGCCAGCAGCTCTTTGACACCCGCATCCCGGATTTGGGATGGCGGAGCCCCCCCGCCCCTCTCTGGCAGCCCCCGGGGAGCAGCTCTGCCCGAGGCTGGCTCCCTCCTGGGCTTTGCTGGGTGAAGCTGGGCAGGATTGTACCGGAGGGGGTTTTTTTGCTGGTCTGAGCCCGTGGCTTGTATTGCCAGGTCTAGTCCAAAGGCGGGTGTGCCGGTGATGCTCCGCTTCGCTCCCTTGGGACCACAGTCGGTGGCTCACACGCGGCACCTGCGTCCTCAAGAAGGGAAAAAGGCTCCTTCGTTGCCGCTCCCCAGACGTGGCCGGCACGCGTGCGCCGCGTTGGGTTCCTCAGCACCGCTTCTCAAATCTCCGCTTCATCGTGCAGGTGTCGGTACAGAGCAGCCATGTCCTGGCTGTGCATCGCAGCTGCGAGCCCCCGGTGACGTTGCCCGCTTTTGGGGAGCGGGGAGAGGGGCTGCGTCACGCCGGCTCCTGCCAGAAATCTCCAGGGATTGACCGGAGGGGCAGGGAACGGCAACGTGGTTCTGCTCCGAGCCCCGTTTCTGCTCCTGCCGCGCGTGGGTGCGGGCAGGTAGCCGGAGCTGCGCGTCCACGAAGTCACCGCTGATTGATGGAGGGGGAACAGTCTTTGTCCAACGCGCGGAAAAAACGCGGGGATGTGAAATTCCAGCCTCGTCCCAGGAGCTGGTTACAATATCAAAGTAATTTCCTGTACGCGTTTTGAATTCTAAGTCTTCATGATATTTAAATGCCAAAGAGAGATGGTAAAGGTGAATATGATAGCTTGGCAGGAAAGGGAGGTTGGAAGACACGGGCTTTTGTTGGAAAGGAAGGAAGTGTCTATAGGACACTGTGGAAAAAGCAAACCTTGTGAATGAACAGCTTTAACCATCTGTCTTTGCAGGAGCAGCCTCTGGTTGTGCGGGGGCTAACCCGCCGCGCTCGCTCCGGGCTTTTTAGCTTTCGGGAAGGAGCAGGAGAGGCTGGAGCTGCAGGCTGAGAGCCGAAACCTCGGGGAGCTTCGAGCGGAACGGGAATCCCGCAGCCGGCGCGCGGGGGCTTTGTGGGGAAGGGTCCCTCCTGAGGAGCCACCCGCGAGCACCGGGCCGGTGCCGGGACGTTGCCTGTCAGACCTTGCCCACAACCGAGGAGCTGGTGGGAAGCTCCTCGGCCTTCACTGGCCTCTCTTGCCTGTAAGCATCTGCCAGGAGGCTTTTTCGTTGCTGTTTTCTTATGCTGCAAGAAAATAAATCCCACTGCAGCTTTCTTGGACTAAATTACAGGTTCAGCTGCGTGCAGGCTTTCAGTTTGGAGGCTTACGGAGTTTTTTTTGCTCTGCAGAAATGTTAGCGGTCTAGGGATGCTGCGGGGGGGGGGGGGGGTCGTTGATCGCAGCAACCTCGGTTTAGATTGGATATTGGGAGAAATTTCTTCACGGAAAGGGTGGTCAAGCATTGGAAGAGGCTGCCCAGAGAGGTGGGGGAGTCCCCAGCCCTGGAGGGGTTCAAAAAACGGGCAGAGGTGGCACTGGGGGACATGGTTCAGTCTGGTCTACCCTTGACTGGTTTAGTGTGGACTTGGTAGTGTAGGTTAATGGTTGGACTGGGTGATCTTCAAGGTCTTTTCCAGCCTAAACGATTCGATGATTCTATGAAAGCTGGAGTGGGATTCAAGTTAGGCTTTGGGGGTGGGGGGCTCCCTGCCAGCGAGGGTGAGAACCCCCGGAATGGGCTGAGAGGACTGGAGACGAACCGGATAAACACGCCGGGATTAGGTCAGCCTTGTTTTGGGGCAGGGAGACTTGGCTCAATCTTCTGGGGCTGGACAGACCAAGAGCTGGTAAATGCCCGGTGCCGTGGCGGTGCGCGGTGATGATTTCTGCCCTACGGGGAGCGAGAGCACGGCGATGGGCGCGCCGTAGGCAGAGGTGCGGCCGTGTATCTGCCGGGCGCCGGGGCTGGAGCCCCTGCAGAGCTCTGCTGCGTTGCACCAGGCTGCAGGGCCGTGCTCGGCCCCGGCCGAGGCTGGAGGCGGATGCTCGGCTGCCGGGGAGCTGAGCTGCGCGCTGCTGGGCTGGCAGAGCTGGCAGGCGTCTGGGTCTCCTGCTCCGAGCGGGCGGGAGTACGTGAAGCGGACGCTGTACCTCCCCGCCGAACCGACTGCTGTAAGGAAAAAGGAGCCTGGGTTTTTATGCCAGGCTGCAGGAAGGGATATTCGAGGGCAGGGACTTTGCTCTTGTGGAAGGACCTCGCTAAACAGAGACTCTCTTGCGTGTCACTTAGTAATTTCAGCTACAGCTGACGGAAAGGAAGCACTGCAGCCGGCTCGGGGGAGCCGCACGCGCTGCAGCGGCTCAGGCTGTCTCTGAAAAGTGGTTGAAAAACTCCAAAGACCTGTGTGGCCGGACTCCAGAACAGTAAAACCAGGACTATTACGTATACCGGCAGATTGGCGTGGACAGATGGTGCAAGAGTGCTTCTGCCTAAGGTTTTCGTTAATTAGTAATTAAATTCTTGTTGTCCTTGATGCAGGGATGCTTAAAGCACGCTGAAAGACTCTCTGCCAGTCTGGGCTTTTCACAAGAGCTGAGCAAGCTAGCTCAGCAAGCGTTCGTGGTCATGCTTTTCTGTTTGCCGTCACTAACGGAGCCAGCCCGATGGCTGGGTGGGTTTTGCCGGGCAGATTTGAGGCTTCTGCACCGTCTGCCCCACGGGTCCAGATCTGTGCTGCCTGACCGGCCGCTGTGTGCCCCGTGCGTGGGACCAGCAGCTTCTGCTTGGGCGATGCAGCCGAGAGCTCTTGCTTTGCACGCTAGACGTGGCTGTGCCAAGCAAAAAAGCAAACCTGCGTTCTGCTTAGAATCATCGAGTGGTTGAGGTTGGAAAAGACCTTGAAGATCACCCAGTCCAACCATTGACCTAACGCTACCAAGTCCACCGCTAAACCGAGTAAGGGGAGAGTCATAATTTCATGTTTCCTTGGTGGCTGGATTATTTTTTAATGAAAGTAAAAACCAGGAATCATTAAGGTTGGAAAGGATCTCTAAGATCATCAGCCCAACCATCACCCCAACACCCCCATGCCCACTAAACCATGTCCCCAAGTGCCACCTCTGCCCGTTTTTTGAACCCCTCCAGGGCTGGGGACTCCCCCACCTCTCTGGGCAGCCTGGTCCAGCGCTTGACTACTTGTCTCTGTTTCTGCTCCTTGTGCTTTTGCTGTGGGCAGGTGCTCAGCTTTGGCCCTTAAGGATGCTCTGCTTGTGTGAGTGAGTCCCCCGGGCACTCGTCCCTGGAGGAACCCCAGCCCCGGCTCCTGATAAAACACGGACAAGTTGCAGTACAAAACTGCCGAAAGCCTCAGGTCTGGCACGGCAGGGTGTGTTTTCTGTGCGTACGGTGGGTCGGTGTTTATTTTCCGCCGTTAGTCGCAGCTTTGGAGGTGCGAGAGGCGTGGTTGGATGCCCTTCGTTAAGGCAAGCCGGGCTCTCTGGGGCTCCTGCAGCTGCTGGAGGACGTGGCTGCGGCGAAGCCCCGCGGGTGCCCCCACCCTGCAGCCTCCTGGGGCTGCCGGGGGGGTGACGGTCCCTCCGAGCACCGGGCCCTTGTCATTGCAGCTTGGTCCATCCCTACGAGAAGCCAAAATAGCAGGAACCCAGGTCACGAGCTGAAAGACCTTTGTGCCGAGACGCTCTTACTAAATTATGTTTTCTTTGTGTGTGTGGTGACTGCGTTCCTCCTGCTTGTATTGAAGGCTAAGATTTATCCATCGCTAATATTTGTTTTGTTTTGACAGGATAATGTATGTTTCCCATATGTTGCTCTGTGCTTGCAGCAAAATAATCCCTACCTATAAAATATTAATGCAAAAAAAACCCCTCCTTAAAGTAGTTCTGGACTTCTTTACTTTTCAGTCTATTGTCTTGGATCACTTTAACGGCAAACGTCACGGTGTAAATGGAAGTAGCAGTGAGTTATGGGCTCGTCTCACTCCAGCTAAAGCCCTCGCATAACTCATCCCGTCCTCAAGCACCCGAACGCCTCCCGCGTCTCCCAGCGCTCCCTCGTCTGCCGCCCTGCGACCTGCCAGACGGGCAGGGCTGCGGGCAGGGCAGGCAGCCTGCCCTAACCCTAACCCTAACCCTAACCCTAACCCTAACCCTAACCCTAACCGCCGCGCTTCTCTCCCCAGCTGTGCCGTGGAAACGCTGAAGGTCATGCTGGTCCGGGGGGGTAGCGAGGAGGTCGCCAGGGCCGTGGGCAGCGCCGGCGGCTGGGAGCTGATGGCGAGTCCGGAGAGGCACCACGACGGGATCGCCGTGCTCGCCAGGTAAGATGCTGGTGCCGCGCACCGGTTCTCCGGTATCTCCTTGAGCTTCGGTGCAAGAGCTGCGCCGCGGCTGCTGGGCGTGGGACAGCACCCCGTAGCGAGCGGGGAGGGAGCGCGCTGTGTCGCGGGGAGCTGCAGCGCGTCAAAGCCCATGGAGGGTCGCGCCGGCTTCCCGCAGCATCACCGAGGGACCGGTGGCGGTGGGGCTCTGCCATGCTGCCCACCGGCTCTGTCCCCAGCTCGCTGGAAGCAGCCCGGGTGGGGAGCCCAAGGGGGACGAGCTGCGTTCCTGGGAGCGCGGTGGGGCTGGACGCAGCTGGGGGCTGCCGTCGGCCCCGCTGCGGTGTGCCCGCTGTGCCGCGCCTCCCCGCCGTGCCGCTCTCACTGGGGCTGTGCAGCAGCTCTGCAGGCACATCAGCCAAACCTTTGCTGCTATCAGCTGCTTCGCTGCGCTCCTGTCAGGGCTCAGGCTCGCTGTTCCCGTCTAACCAGGGTGTAGAATCATCGGATCGTTGAGGTTGGAAAAGACCTTTAAGATCATCCAGTCCAACCATTGACCCAACACTACCAAGTCCACCACTAAACCAGTTCAGGGGAGAGCAGCAACCCCACGCCTCCTGGCTTGGTGGCTGGATCATTTATAACGGACACCAAAAGGTCTTGGATGGAATTTTTTTTTTCCTTTTGCTGCCGCTGAAATGTCCTCGCAGCTCATCGGGTATTGCGGCAGCATCCAGTCCCCGTAGGCAGCTGGCTGGCAGCTGCCTGTCCTTCCCGCGGCGGCTGCGCAACCTCGTGCCAACGGCAGCGAGTTTGGCGTGAGGCCGCGAGGCCGAGGGACGGCCGCAGCCCGCGGTCCGGTTCGGCGGAGCCTGGTTCAGCTGGGGACTTCACTGTCCCTCCACCCAGTGCCATTAATAGCTCTTGGACGGCTGCAGAGGAGACGAGCGGTTTGGGATTTTCCAGTATTTGCAAAAATGCTTTATTGAACCTCCCAAACACTTGAGAGCGTCTCATCCAAAACAAAAACCGTCCCTCCTGGCCAAGGTCCGCCGGAGCAGGCTCCTGCCCGGGTGCCCTGCACGCACCAGGCGTGGACTCGGTCCTGCCCTGCGCTTCGTCCCCAGGTGAGTGGGTGGCAGGAGGGGACAACGCCAGGCCAGGGCCACCGGCTTTTCTCTCCTGGATGTCAACATGCTGGTTCTGCACAGCAGCAGGACGCCGAGGCGCGGAAGACGGGCAGCGCAGGCGGCTCCCGTGCGCTGGCAAGCGCGGGCAGCTCGTGCGCGTGGAGCGACGGGAGCCGCCTGCGCTGCCCGCTCGGCTGCCATGGCCCCGCTGCCGCTCGCGGTGCTCAGAGCACCCTGGGCTGCGGCTGCCCGTCCCGCGGCACGGGGGGAGGTGGCACGCGGCAGAGGCACGCCGTGGCGGCCCGCTGACGCCCCACGGCGCGGGGGCTCTGTGTCAGCACCTCGCTGCGCTTGGTGGCTCGCAGACCCCGGGGCAGAGGGGCTCGCCAGCTTCCTCGAAGCCCCCCGCCGGGGTCCGGGGGCCGTCTGTAGCCCTTGGCGTGGGCAGCCGGCGCGGGTGACGCGTGCCGCTTCTGTTCGCAGCGCGATGGCGCGACACGCCGGCCCCCGGCTCCCCCTGATCGTGAAGAACCTCATCCCAACGCTGAGCAGCGTCTTCGACAGCCAGAGGATCACCACCACCGCCTTCTTCGCCGAGGTGAGCCGGGGGGTGTCGCGGGGAGGAGCGGCAGCGCGGCCGAGCCACCGCCGCAGGCTGGCTCCTGGCTGTCCGTTCGTCTTTCCCTGCCCGGCTGGAGAGCAGCCGGGATGGGGGTTAGGCTGCAGCAGGGCTCTGCCTGTCCTCCGCGGCTTCCCGACCCTCTGGTAGAGGGGATGGCAGCGAAGCGCTTGCAGGAGTCCAACTCTGAACACATCACCGCCATGAGCCAGCAAACCGTAACTCCGTCCTTACGTACCACCCCGAGGAATGAAGTGACTCAAGTCCTTTCCCCTCGCCGGCAGCGCAGCCAGCAGACTGTAACACTATCTCCCCGTACATACCACCTTAAAGCCCTGGGCCACTCGAGGAGTTTTTGTTACATAAAGGAGCACCTTATGCCAACAATGCAGAACTATATCCCCCCTTATAAACCACCTTTTAAATTCTCAGCTGCTTAAGCAGCCTGGGATTAAGGCACTGTTTTTATTTTCTGTTTGGCTGGGGGAGCTGCCGGCCCGGCTCTTGGAGCCTGTCCCAGAATCTGCTTTAGTTTTGGAGTGTGGTTGGCTCTCTGCATCCTTAAAGGGTTTAAAATAGCAGCTTTGCCTCACCGTGGAGCTGGAGGGGAAGGAAGCAAATGCCTGTGTCTCCCTCTCTCAAAACTGATGAGGTGAGAGCTCAGTCCCTTTTCTCTCGGCCGTGCCAGTGACGGAGATGACAGAGGGGAAGCGAGGAGGGGAACGGCCACTGGGCTGGAGCAGCAGGAAGACGGGCAGCGCGGGGCCGGTGTGCGGCGGCCTCTGCTTCCCCGGCCTCCGCAGAATCCCCGGGACGGCGGCAGAGGCGCAGCCGCTGCCCCAGGATGGCTGTCACCGCCTCGTCCCAGCGGGACGGCGGGGGCTCCGTGCCAGCCCCTGGGACCCAGGGGCAGCTCTGGGGTGCTGTCGGTGCCCGCATGCGGCTACCGGCAGCCCCTCGCTGCCCAGGGGTGTCCGGCCCAAGCTCTGTGCCTGCACCGTGGTTGCTGGCATGCGGATCGGGCTCCGGGGTGCTGGCTCTCGTATGGCGGGGTCCCTCTCAGCCCTGGGGCCCCTGGCCTCTCTGCAGCGTTGGTAGGCGACAGTGGGTGCACGTGGGGAGCCCCCCGCCGCGGCTGGAGCCTGCTGACCCCCCTGCCCCGGGGCCCGGCAGCGGCAGAGAGCCGGGCTCTGCCGGAGAGGAGCTCAGCCCCAGCGCAGCCGCGCTGGTGGTTGTTAACCCAGAAGTGCCCCATCGGCGCTGGGCTCCTGCCGACCCCGCCGCTGCCAGCGGTTAAACCTCCTTTCCGTAAAGCGGAGCCTGATCCGTGCAGGATGAGCCGGGCTCCACCGGGGAGGGCCAGCAGCGCTCCTTGGAGCTCGTCCCGCTTCCGTACGTGGCTCTCCCCACGACCCGGGGGCTCGGTTAGGAGGGTCAATGGGAGAGCAGCCCTGCCGTCTCCCTCCAGCCAGGTCTCCTTGAGTCTCTGCCTGGCCGGCTCCTCCCAGCGCTGCTCTGAGCGCTCCGGCAACGAGGAGCCGCTCACCAAAAGCTCCGCTTCTGCTGCTGGGGATGATCCCAGGGGTTCTGGGGAAGACGGTGGCTCCGGGTGGCCCTGCACCGCTCTGCTCTGCAGCCCGGGGGATGCACTTTGCCCCCCCCCATCCCTGTAAACGATTTCTTCGTAGCCCGCCTCATCTCACCTGGCAGGCGATCGCAGGGGCGAGGATTTAGTTTTTGGAGGATTTAGTTTTTGTGTAGGTTTCAGTGGGTTTCTCCCGGCTGTCGGTGCTCGTGCGGGCTTCCCACTTCTTCCCAACTTGGGCTCCTCGGTTTTCTCGATTTACGTGTTACAGCTTATTGCAGGTTCCCCAAATCCCAGTGCCTGCCTCGGCGTGCAGGGAGCTGAGGGCTCCCCTCGCCCTGTCTCGGGATGGTGTGGATATGGAGTGAGGGTCTGAGGGGAGCCGGGGGGCAAATGGAGTCTGCTGGGGCTCTTTCCCCGGTGTAAAGAAATAAGAGCACCTGAAACACAGCCACCGTCTCCCTCGTGGTTCGCGGGGCCCCTGTCCTGTCGGCGCTGAGGCTCTCTTCTGCTTTAGCTCCTCAATAGTAACGTGGTGAATGACCTGATCCTGCTGGAGACCATGATGGATAACATGACGGGAAGGCAGAAGGACGCCTGCATGCTGGTGCGGATGCTGGCTCTCCGGGGCCTGGGCAACATCGCCTCCGGCTCGCCGGAGAAGGTGAGAGTGAACTCCGCGCTGCTCGGCCTGAGAGTCCTGGCCGGGTGGGCAAAGGGAGCGCGTAGGCAGCGGGAGATGCTGCTTGTCAAAGACGGGGTGGGTCTTTAGACGGGACAGTCGGCCACCTCCTCGCCCTGGTGACGGCACCTCCAAAACCGAGGTTGGTTGGCAGCTGTCCGGTACCTCACCGCCGCTGCAGGCAGGCACCGCGGCACTGCTCTGGTTCAGACTTCTTTAGGAGGCTCCTCTGTAACAGCCTGGCTTTGGAGGAGAGCCTGGCATCCCTGGGGGAGGCTGGCTGGCCCGAACGTGCCAGGTCACCTGCGGGGCTGCCCGCGCAGGCAGCAGCATCGCGCCTGTGCAAGACCTGGGAGCCCAGCGCTCTTTCCTGCTGCTCCCACTGGTGTTGCCAGCTGACAAATGGATCCTTAAAAGCAAAGGATCCTTAAAAGCAGAAGGGTCTGGAGCACAAGTGCTGGGAGCGGCGGCTGAGGGAGCTGGGGGTGTTCAGCCTGGAGAAGAGGAGGCTGAGGGGAGACCTGATCGCTCTGCAGCTCCTGGCAGGAGGGGGCAGGGAGGGGGGTCGGGCTCTGCTCCCAAGGAACAGCGATGGGACGAGAGGAGATGGGCTCAAGCTGCGCCAGGGGAGGTTTAGATTGGATATTGGGAGAAATTTCTTCATGGAAAGAGTGGCCAAGCATTGGAACAGGCTGCCCAGAGAGGTGGGGGAGTCCCCAGCCCTGGAGGGGTTCAAAAAACGGGCAGAGGTGGCACTGGGGGACATGGTTTAGTGGGCATGGGGGTGTTGGGGTGATGGTTGGGCTGATGATCTTAGAGATCCTTTCCAACCTTAGTGATTCCTGGTTTTACTTTCATTAAAAGAACTAACCCAGCCACCAAGCCAGGAAACATGAAATTAATTATTATTCTGCCCTGAATTGGTTTAGTGTGGACTTGGTAGTGTTGGGTTACTGGTTGGACTGGATGATCTTCAAGGTCTTTCCCAATCTCAACCATTCGATGAGTCTATTCTATGAAGGCGGTCCCCTGGCCGACGATGGGGTTCAGGCAGGCAGGAGTCGGTATCCCCACTCCCCGAAGCGCTGCGGTCGGAGCAGTTTGTGCTGGAGCCTCGTCCGTGGAGCGGCACGCGGGGAGGGCAGGCACAGGGCGCTCTGCGCTCGCAGCTCTTCACCCTGAGGATGCGCAGGGGCGGTTGGTCCCCGCCGCACTCCAGATGCACCTTGCAGCCGGGAAGCGGCAGCTTATAACCCCTTTCCTGCCCGGGAGAGGAGCCGCCGCCGCAGACCCCGCAGGCGTGGGAGCATCGGGCTGCCTGGGGCTGCCGGCCTGACCCCGCAGCTCTCCGTACCTGACGGCTGATCGGCAGCGACGCGGGGGCTTGGCAGGCGCCCCGCTCCTCTGCTTGCCCGTGCCAAACCCCGGGAAGGGGTCACGGGCGGGCCAGCCCCACGAAAGACAATACACTACCGTGATCTGCTGCTAAAATATAAGTAGCTACTAAAAATACCATTCTGCTGGCGTAGCCCGGTCGGAGCCGCTGCTCTAACAGCATCCGGCACTCTGGGCTGCGCAAGCCGGAGCGCTGCCTCGGGGAAGCAAGAAACCAGCAGCGCTGACAGCGCGGCCCGGCGAGGATGAGGAGGGCGGCGACGAGCCCGTGCAATCAGGGCGATGGCGGAGACGAGCTGTTGCCGGCTCCTCCGCTCACCCCAGCCCGAGCGCAGTGAGCGCAGCTGGGTTTCCAGCCCATCAGGAGAGCTGCTCCCCGGACTGCGCTGTGGATGCTCCCGTCCCTGATCTGCTAGCGCAACCCGGAGCGACGGCAGCCGCTGGCGAGGCTGGGCAGGCATGGGTCTGGGTGGGCTCCTACCGTCCCGCGTGGCTCAGGGACAGCAGTCCGTCTGTCCGTCCTTGCCCCTTCCCAGCTGGGCTTTGCAAGCCACGCCAGGTAGCGCGGCGTAGTTTGCAGAGCTGAGCGCTCGGAATTAAGTGATGGCAGACTTAACGTGGCTTACGCAAACTTAATTTCCCCCTTTGCTGTGTATACACGAGCTCTAATTACTCAGTGAATTACTGCGTTGATGGTTCCAGCGGGAGGGGAACCGGTGACTGCGGTAAGCAGTTACCGTGTGCGATGACTGGCCTGTGCCGAAGACGCTTTGCCCACGGCGGTCGTAATTTCAGTCTCCTTCCAGCTCTTTCTGGCTGGAAGCGCGGCGTGGGGCAGGAGCCTGCTGCAGGGCACCCAGGGGACGCGTCCCTGCCAGGCTCACCCCACGGGGAACCATTTGTCTCCCCGCTTCCCTTGCAGGTGAGGAAGCACGGAGCCAAGCTCCTGGCATCCATGGTCAACGGCATGGATGACAAAGACGACCCCCACAACCTGGTTGCGCTCGAGGCCATGTCCAGTCTCTCCAAGCTCCTGGATCACGTGGAGGAGAGAGACATCCAGTCCATGCTCCTCCACATCGCCATCAGGATCCGGCCCTTCTTTGACAGCGTAAGGCAGCACCCTGCGCCAGCGAGGCCGAGCGCGTGTCTGAAACGGCTCATCTGCCGAGCCGCAGCCTGCTTAACGCAGGGGATGCGTGTGGGAAGAGCAGGAATCCGCTTGGATGCGGCGGGGCACGTCCCTGGGTGCAGGCAGCGCCGCGGAGCCGGGGGAAGGAGGTCGGGGCGCCGCGTCCCCGGCTGGGAGCTCAGCGCAGGCTGCATAAGAACACGGCGTGGCCGGGAAGCAGAGGTGCCCCTTGCGTTCTCTGCTTGCACCGCGATTCCTCCTGGGCAGCAGGAAGCTCTGGGCGCGGGGCCGAGCCAGAGCTGCGTGACGTGGGTGCCCTGGGGTAGGAGCAAGGGCAGGGCGAGGCCAGGGGGAGCGGGGAAATCCCCCGTGGGTGTCTGTCCCGGCGGGGTTTTTGCTGCCTTTAGCATTCTCTGTTCACCCCCAAAACCCCTCCAGCATCACCGCGGGGAAGCTTGACGCTTTAACGCTTCTCCTGCTCAGCTTGCAGCCCGTCCCTGGGCCTGAGCCTTGTCCTCTGCTCCTGCACTGAGCTGCTGCCGTCCTGCCGGGAGCATCCCGCCTTGGCCAGGTCCTTGCTGCGCCCCGTGCTCCGGCTTTGTGGGTGTCACCGTCGCTGCTGCTCCCTCTGCCCTGAGCAGAACTGCAGCCGGGAGTTCCCCGGCTCCCTCCCCAGCTGCATGCGACTGCTCTGCCCCTTCGAACGGCTGGAGCTGGCTGCAGCGTGGAGACCCCCGTCCCCAAGCTCGGTCCCCAGCACCTCCCGGGTGCTCCGGACCAGCGGGAGCAAACAGGGATGATGGTGGCTGAAATATGGGGTGAAGAGGTGGGGGGGGCTGTGTTTTTGTGGAGTCATTAGGTGGGAGCGAGTGAATTTACACCCCCAGCAGAGCCTGTCCTCAGCCCATGGCTGGTTTTGTTATTTCCTGGTGAAGAATCGTCTAAGATGGTTTTCAAAACCGAAAAAAAAGCTGACGTCCTGCAGCTGAGGACCAGGGCAGCCTGGGAAGGAGGTGCTGAGGGTTCGGGACAGACGGCAGTGTTTCTCTTGCTGCTCCCATGCCCTCCAACCTGCGATGCGAGGCGGTGGGCTGTGGGAGCAGCGCTGCCTGGTGCGTCCCCCAAGGCGGGAGATGCCCGGTGCGGGTCGGTTCCCGCTGAGCCCTGCTCGTCCCCTCTGCCCGCAGGAGCAGCCAGACCTCCGCCGGTCGTCCATCGTGCTCTTCGGCAACCTGACCAAGTTCAGCGAAGGCAACTGCGAAGTCTTCTTCGAGCAGATCCTCAACGGGCTGGTGACACTGCTGCTGCACCTCCAGGACCCAAAGCCGGAGGTTGTCAAAGTGAGTGCCCCGCTGCCCGTGCTGGCCGGCAGGAACGGGGGTCCTCTGCCTCGGCGTGGGGATCCTGCGAGGTGCTGAGCTCCGGAGCGCACGCTGCAGCCTCCCCTCTCTGTGCCGCAGGCCTGCAAGTTTGCTCTGCGCATGTGCGGCCCCAACATGGGCTGCGAGGGGCTCTGCGACATGTTCCTCAACCACCTGCGGGAGGACAGGAGCTTGCACTACGGGGAGTTCATGAACAACGTCTGCAAACACCTGGTGAGTGGCTGCCAGAGCGGTGGCACCGGTGCCGGCACTGCCCGCGGGGCTCGGTGCAGCCCGGCGGGGCTCGGGCGGGGGCTGTTGGTCCATAAGTGTCAAGTGTCAAGGGCAAGTGCCGGGTCCTGCACTTGGGTCACAACAACCCCATGCAGCGCTCCAGGCTTGGGGAAGAGTGGCTGGAAGCTGCCTGGCCGAAAAGGACCTGGGGGTGTTGGTCGGCAGCGGCTGAACATGAGCCAGCAGCGTGCCCAGGTGGCCAAGGTGGCCAGCAGCATCCTGGCTTGTGTCAGGGGTAGTGTGGCCAGCAGGAGCAGGGCAGGGATCGTCCCCCCGTGCTCGGCGCTGGGGAGGCCGCACCTGGAATGCTGTGTCCAGTTTTGGGCCCCTCGCTCCAAGAAGGACCCGGAGGGGCTGGAGCGTGTCCAGGGAAGGGCAGCGGAGCTGGGGCAGGGTCTGGAGCACAGGGCTGGGAGCAGCGGCTGAGGGAGCTGGGGGTGTTCAGCCTGGAGAAGAGGAGGCTGAGGGGAGACCTGATCGCTCTGCAGCTCCTGGCAGGAGGGGGCAGGGAGGGGGGTCGGGCTCTGCTCCCAAGGAACAGCGATGGGACGAGAGGAGATGGGCTCAAGCTGCGCCAGGGGAGGTTTAGGTTGGATATTGGGAGAAATTTCTTCACGGAAAGAGTGGTCAAGCATTGGAGCAGGCTGCCCAGAGAGGTGGGGGAGTCCCCAGCCCTGGAGGGGTTCAAAAAACGGGCAGAGGTGGCACTTGGGGACATGGTTCAGTCTGGTCTACCCTTGACTGGTTTAGTGTGGACTTGGTAGTGTAGGTTAATGGTTGGACTGGATGATCTTAAAGGGCTTTTCCAACCTCAACGATTCAATGATTCTATGATTCTATAAGGTCCTCTGGGTCCTGTCCCTGCGTCCGCATGGGACAGTTCCCCGCCGGCCCAGGTGCGTTCCTGGCCTGACCTCAGCCTCCCTAGGAGCTGCGGGCTTCCAGGAGATGGTGCCAGTGCTGCAGGCAGCCGGCCTCGTGTTCTGCGTGACTTCCGCGGCCGCTGTTTCTCTCCTAGATGCAGAGCTACCCCGAGATGCTGAACCGCCTGATCTTAACCAACCTGTTCTACTTCAAGAGCAACTGGGTGGACATCCGAGCAGCTGCGCCCATGTTCATCGGTAAGGCTGCTGGGGTCCTGCTCCCAGGCCGCTCCTCGGGCTTCGCGTGGGTGTCCTCTCCCTGCGTACCTGTCCCTGTTGTCCTGGGAATGCTTTCCGTCCCCGCTCTGCTGGGAGAGCACCGTGGGCGAGCAGGGCTGCTGGAAACGGCCAGGTCATCTGGTGCCTCCGTGTCCTGCGGAGCACCGACCTGCGCCTCGCTGTAGAATCAGAATCGTTTAGGTTGGAAAAGACCTTTAAGATAGAATCATGGAATCATGGAATGGTTTGGGTGGGAAGGGCCCTTCAGAGCCCACCCAGCCCAGCCCCTGCAGTGCCAGGGACAGCTTTAACCAGCCCAGGGTGCTCAGAGCCCCGTCCAGCCTGGCCTGGGATGTTCCCAGGGATGGGGCCTCCACCGCCTCGCTGGGCAACCCCTTCCAGTGCCTCACCACCCTCAGCGTAAAAAATTTCTTCCTTACATCCAGTCTAAATCTATTCTTCTTGAGTTTAAATCCATCACCCCTTGTCCTGTCACCACAGGCCTTGCTAAAGCTCGCCCCCCCCCTTCCTGCAGCCCCTCTCAGCACTGCCAGGCCGCACTCAGGCCTCCCCGCAGCCCCCTCCTCTCCAGGCTGAGCACCCCCAGCCCCCCCAGCCTGGCCCCGCAGCAGAGGGGCTCCGGCCCTCGGGGCATTTCTGTGGCCCCCCCTGGCCCCGCTCCAGCAGGTCACCCAGTCCAACCTGTGCCCAGGCACACGTGCAATGTCCCCAGGTGGTCCCAGCACCCCAGGAACTTTTCTCCAGCCACTTGCCACTAGCGCTGGCTGGATGCGCGGTCTCTGCCGTGACCAGCTGAGGTGGACGGCACGCAGCCAGGTCATGCCATGGTTTGGGTGCCCACCCGCCCCGGGCAATGCCTGTACAGACCTGGGTTTGCAGCAGCAGTGGGCTGCCTGTGGGCTGCAGACGATGCCCGTAACGGGGCCTGGGCCAGCTCGGTCCATCGCTTTAAAGGTCTCCAGGCTCAGGGTGCAGCGTGCGGGTGAGGTTACGGGGAGCTGCACAGCGCACCCGCAAGAGCTGCCTGAGCCCCGTACCCCCAGCTCAGAGCATTTCCGCAGTTCCTCCTTTCTGAGGAGGCTGGCTAGCGCCCAGCCTCGCTTTTACCCCTTGAAGATTGCACGTGGGGAGAGGTTTTGCTGCTTTCGGCGCAGACCTCGGCCGTGCTGCGCTCGGATGCGCGCAGCGATGCTTTAGGACAAGTTACCGGAGCTGCAGGAGGCAGGAACGCTGGCAGGTGACTCCTTAGGGCGCACGGTAGAGCGAGCTGGGCGTACAACACCGACGGTCGTCCTCACCTGAGCGGTTGTTGCGGGGTTTCCGTTGAGACTCCGCACAACGCGCTGATGCAGGGACGAGTGACCCGGTGCCCGGCGGCGTGCCGCCGTTACCCGTCTCCTCGGATGCGGGGCTCCAGACCGAGCCTTGACTCTGAAATTCTTCCTCAGGCTTCCTCGTGCTGCACGTGGACGAAGACCACTGTCAGCAAGTGGACCTGGACCAACTCATTTCGGGTGAGTACCTGCTGCCGCCCGCGGCTTTCACTGTTGGGGAGCGGGGACTCGCCTCTGCCCGCTGGTGCCGGAGCTCAGCCCCGCGAGATGGGGCTCCCCAGCTTCTGGCACTGCTGTGCCTGAGGCTCCTGCTCGGCTTGGGACGCCGGGGCATGGGCAGCACCCGAGGCCGCCTCCCGCGGGCCCCCGGGGCCCGGCAGCGCAGGGGCTTTAAGCCATCGCAGAGGGACGAGGCTGCGATGGGATCCCGCTCCCTCCCGGATGCGCCGAGGTGGTGAGATGAGCATTGCTCCCAGGCAGCAACCTGGCTGCGTCCCTGGGTTTGCTGGGGGACACGGGCAACGTCCCCGACCTCGTGCTCAGCCCGCGAAGCCGGAGCTGTGGCCAGGGCGAGCCCGGCGCCTGCGGGCAGCGCGCACGGGGGGCACCTGGGCTGCAAAGCCGAGGTGCTGCGAGGGGCCGGGCGGTCGGCGTGGGGATGCCGAGATGGCGTTTGCCTTGCACCCCGCCAGCGTCCCGGGGCCGAGGTTGCAGCTCACCCGGGAGCGGGGTGCTGCTGGTGGGTGCCGAGCGAACCCTGAGCCCCGCATGCGAGCACGGCCCCACCGCCGGCAGCTCGCGGGGCATTTGCAGTGGCTTAGCGTAAGCAGGAGGGGACTTGCAGCGTTTGTTTGTGACGTGTTAACCGTTAAAAGGCAGAGTTAAGGCTCGTTATGAAGGGCTAATAAAAAGTCGACTTGAAGCTGGTGGCATTTTGGAGCTGAGTTAAGTAATTTTCCTGGATTTCAGGGATTTTTTCCCTGTCACTAGTGACCTCATAGTATATAGTAATGCATGGAAACTTTTGGATTGTTCCAAGGGAGCTTAAAAAACACTAAAAAAGGAAAAACTATCTTTCCGTTGGCTCCCCGAGCCCTTCCAGAAGAAAGAGGCCTGTCTGTTTGAAACAAGTGAAAGATAATCTGCCTGCGTGTGAGTAATCGCTGGAGCGAGCAGGCCTGGATTGGGTTGCGCGAGCTTCCCGTGTTGAGTAGCTCGGCCGCGTGGGGTTCGGGGGGGGCTTCGGCGTCGCAGCCCCCGCCCCGGGGCACCCCCACGGCTGGGCCCGGCGGGGCACGAGGATGCTGCGAGCGGGCACGTAAATCAGGGGAGCCGCGGGAGCCCGGGGCGGGGGGATCGGGAAGGAGGCGAGGGCTCTCCTGCGCCGGGTAAACAAGCTACTGGAAAAATATTATTATACTTTTACTGCTAGGAAAAACTACCTGGAGTGTTTTCTTACTACCGGGAGCTGTTCCAGGCATTAGGAAATCGTGCTGATAGGGGAGGCTTGGCCCGGCGAGCGTCTGCCCGGCCCCGCGGGCCCCTGAGGGCTCAGCTCCCGGCTCCGCTCCCCTCCCCGGCCCCGGACCCCCACGCCGGGGCCCTTCCCCTCCCCAGGGGGGTGCAGGAGGAGCCCCGCCAGCTTGAGCCCCCTGCGCCCCAGGGAGCCCTCCCGGTCCCACCGCCCTGGGGCGCGGGGCCAGCAGCCTCCGCAGCAGCATCCTGCTGCCGTGGCGTCGGTCCCCTGGGCTGCGGAGCTGGGGGCTCTTGGGGGGCTGAAGAGGATTTAGGGTGCCTGTCCCCCACCCCGGGGTGCGTGACGGGGCTGGAGCAGCGGCGGGGGTCTGGCAGAGGGGCCCAGCGTCCCTGGGACTGGAGCGGAGTTTCTTCTTCCTCGCGCGATGGAGCAAAGCCAGGACGCGGCCAGGGCCAGGGGCGGGTGGGCCGTGGCCCCTGGCAACGTCTGTGCTCTGCTCCTTCCAGCTCTGAACCTGCTCCTGAAGGACCCCGTCCCCGCTGTCCGCGTGAAGGTGGCAGAGACGCTGGGCCGCCTCGTCAGGATCCTGTGAGCCCCGGGCCACTCCGGCTCCGCCGCAGCAATAGTTGGGGCGGCTCCTCGCCCACGAGCCCCACGGCCTGGGGCCACCACGGGCACTGCCACGTCTTCCTGCATCGAGCACCCGCCTGGGGCCCGGCTCACCTGCCTCCGCAGCAGCCCCATAGTCTTCCTCCGCTCTTGCCAGCCCCGCTCCAGGACCGGCTCGGCCTGGCCGTGGCACTGCAGCGGCCGGAGGACACGGTGGACACATGGCTCCTCTCTGCCGGCTGCTGCGCAGCATCCTGGTTGACTTTCGGGATGAGGGTCCTGGGCAGGGGACCTCGGTGGCAGCGTGGGGTGGGAAGGGGCTGCAGCCGGCCTGGAGCCGCGGGCGGGCAGCGTCCCTGGGCTCCCCGCGCAGCTCCCACTCGGCCGGGAGCAGGACGGAGCCTGAGCCCCCCCCCCGGCTGCCTTCAGCCCCTCGTCCCACCCCGCTGCTCCCCGATGCTGAACGTGGGGTCCTGTCCCCTCCCGGGGCTCTACTTGATGAATGTGACCGTCCTCTCAAAACACATGTATATAAACATATTTTTAAAGCTCTTTGCTCCTCCAGCGTTGTGCTGGGGGGAAGGGGAGGGGTGGCCCCCCAAGGCTGTGGCAGCCCGGTCACAGTGGGGGTCTGGGGGGGCCTGTGGGGAGGGAGCGGCACAGGAGAAAGTGCCGGCAGTGCAGGGATCACAGAATCATGGAATGCTTTGGGAAGGGACCTTTAGAGGCCACCCAGCCCAGCCCCTGCAGTGCCAGGGACAGCTTTAACCAGCCCAGGGTGCTCAGAGCCCCGTCCAGCCTGGCCTGGGATGTTCCCAGGGATGGGGCCTCCACCGCCTCGCTGGGCAACCCCTTCCAGTGCTTCACCACCCTCAGTGTAAAAAATTTCCTCCTTAGATCCAGTCTGAATCTATTCTTCTGTAGTTTAAATCCATTATTGCTTGCCCTGTGGCTGCAGGCCTCGGTAAAAAGCCTCCCCGCCTTTCCTACAAGCCCCCTCTCAGCGCTGCCAGGCCGCACTCAGGCCTCCCCGCAGCCCCCTCCTCTCCAGGCTGAGCACCCCCAGCCCCCCCAGCCTGGCCCCGCAGCAGAGGGGCTCCGGCCCTTGGATCATTTCTGTGGCCTCCCCTGGCCCCGCTCCAGCAGCTCCGTGTCCTGTGCTGAGGGCCCCGAGCTGGGCGCAGGGCTGCAGGGGGGTCTGCCCAGAGCGGGGCAGAGGGGCAGAATCCCCTCCCTCGCCCCGCTGCCCACGCTGTGGGGATGCAGCCCAGGATGGGGTTGGCTTTCTGGGCTGCCAGCGCACATTGCCGGCTCGTGTCCAGCTTTTCACCCCCAGCACCCCAAGTCCTTCTCTGCAGGGCTGCTCTCCATCCCTCCATCCCCAGGCTGTGCTGATAGCGGGGGTTGCCCTGTCCCGGGGGCAGGACCTTGCCCTTGGCCTTGTTGAACCTCATGAGGGTCACACAGCCCCACCTCTCCGGTTTGCCCAGGTCCCTTTGGGTGACATCTTGTCCTCCTGGCGTGTCAGCCGCACCCCTCAGCTCGGTGTCGGCTGCAAACTTGCTGAGGGTGCACTCAATCCCACTATGTAGTTGATGAAGATGTTAAACAGCACCGGTCCCAGTATGGACCCCTGAGGGACTCCACTTGTCACCGGATCCCCTTGGGAGGAAGATGCTGGGTCTCTTCTCCCTGCCTTGCCAAAGGGGAAGCCCAGTGCCAGTCCTGGTTCTACTCCTGGGGTCCCCCCGAGCTGGTCCTGCCCCGTGCGAGTGGCACCCGGCTCCCCCTGCTCCTTGTCACAGATTTCTGTCCCTATGCTGGAGCTCCCTGCTCTGGTCACCTCTGGGTTCTTTTTCTTCTTGGGTTTCTGATCGTGTTCCAGTTCCTGCTGCTTCCGGCCCTGCTCCGCTCCCTGGGCTCCTTTGCTGGGATGTACCTGATACAGGGGGGTGGGGAGGTGCCTCTGTGGGTGCTTGCTCCGCAACCAGAAGCAGCCGAGGGTGGTGTGGGCTGGCAGTGGTCCCATAGCACGGCCTAGCACCGTCCTCCTGGCACTGCTCCTCCTCAGCACTCAGCAGTGACCCCGGCAGCCAGCAAGGCTTGCAGTGTCAGTGGTAGTCCCCGTGTCAGTAGGGCTCAGAGTGAACAAGCCAGGGCAGAGAAGAGCTGCTGCGAGTGAGGCAGGAGTGCTTCGTGCCCAGTGCTGCAGGGAGGGTGGAGAGGCTGCTTGGGGCTTGGCGGCAGCAGGTGCCCTCTGAGCTCTTGGCCCTGGTGTAGAATCATTGAATCGTTGAGGTTGGAAAAGACCTTTAGGATCATCCAGTCCAACCGTTAACCCAACACTACCAAGTCCACACTAAACCAGTTCAGGGTAGAGTAGCAATTCCATGTTTCCTGGCTTGGTGGCTGGATTAGTTTTTAATAAAAATAAAAACAGGAATCACTAAGGTTGGAAAGGATCTCTAAGATCATCAGCCCAACCATCACCCCAACACCCCCATGCCCACTAAACCATGTCCCCAAGTGCCACCTCTGCCCGTTTTTTGAACCCCTCCAGGGCTGGGGACTCCACCACCTCTCTGGGCAGCCTCTTCCAATGCTTCACTACCCTTTCCGTGAAGAAATTTTCCCTAATATCCGACCTAAACCTCCCCTGGCGCAGCTTGAGCCCATCTCCTCTCATCCTATTGCTTGTTCCTTGGCAGAACAGACAACACCCACAGCAGTGCCCGTGGGCTCCGGTGCTCCCTCGGCTCCTGCCTCTGCACGGGGCCGGGTGCCTGCCGGGACCCTTCGTTGCGGTGGGACAATCCTTCGGCCCTACCGGCTCCCGGGGCCAAACCAGCTCTGAAAGCTCCCGTAACCTCTCCAGCGGTTCAGCTCTGGCGCAGCGGGGGGGGATTCCTGGGATGACGGGGCAGGGAATTGGGCTGTGCCAGGCTCTCCCACCCCTCCTGCCAGCCGCGGGGGGCAATCGGGGGACACCCCCCCACCACCACCTTCTTCAGCTTGTTAAGTGGAAGCGCTGGGTGGGCTCTGCACCGGGTTTGGTGCCAGCCCTGGCCCACGGCCCCACTCTGGGAGAAGCGCAGGCGATGTGGGACCCCGCGGCGGGGGCTGCTGGGGGGTGGGGGGGCCATGCTGGCTCCCGGGAGACCCCAGCCATGTGGGTGCATGGACGGGGGAGGGTGCTGGCTGGATCCCCCCCGAGGCCCGCCGCGGGGAGGGCCGGTTCCCGCGGCCATCGTGGCCTGCGGCCAGCGCTGAGCTCATGCACAGGATGAGCTCACGGTGGCTGTCGGACCGCAGGGTGCCGAGGGCAGCATGTGGGGATCTTCCGCAGGGAGCAGCCAGGGCTCTGTCCCCCACCTGGGGTGAGCCTAGGGACTATGGGGGGGTGACGCTGGGGTTCGAGGGGTGCTGGGGGTGGGGACCTAATGCCTTCGGGGCACGGCTGGGGCTGGCTGCTCGCCGTGTCCTTGCACCAAGTGCGCGTGGGGCCAGCTGTGGGGCAGAGGCTGTCGGGGTTCCCATTGGCGGCTGCGTGTCCCATGCCAGCCCCTGTCTGCCAGCAGGTCCCATACCAGCCCTGGTCGTGTCCCCAGCCCCGGGTACGGAGCTGGGATCTGCTGCAGCCCAGGAGCCACCGTGCCCCCAGGGCTGGCGTGTGGTGGGGGGAGCCTGGAGCCCCGGACTGGGCCAGGCACTGCGGGATGTGCCCGCTGCTGCGGGCACCGGCACAGGCGTCGGGTGATGCCCCCCGACACCCCCCCATGGTGGTGGGGAGGGTGTGAGGGTGCTGGAGCTGGCGGGGGGCAAGTGGAGACCCTGGGGAGGGCTGAGATCAACTTCATCCCATCTTCTGCCCGCCCTTCCATCCCACCACCTGATCCCATCTTCTGCCCGCCCTTCCATCCCACCACCTGGGTCTGCGCACGGCCAGGCCTTACGGCCCCCATGCTCCCTTCCTGTGCCCCACCGCCCTTCCCTCCACCTGGGGTACTCTGGGGAGGGAGGGATGGTGACGCGCAGCCCAGCGCCAGCTCTCCAGCACGCAGCCACCGTGCTGGGGTGGCTTCCTCAGCCGGGGCTGGGACAGGCCAGGTCCTGCCTGCTCAATACCATGTGAGCTGCTCTCCTAGCTGGGGCCATGGTGAGCTCCCGGGCCAGGCAGCGATAGCAAACGTGGCAAGAGCTCCGGGGAAGGGCAGCCGTGCCGGCCGGAGGGCATCGTGCTGGGCTGGGGGAGGCAGCAGCACCGAGTGGGTTGTGGCAGGGGGATCCGTGCATCCCCACGGCCTTGGTCCAGCCCGGGCTGAGCCGGCAATGGAGGACAAAGTGGCGCAGGATTGTATCCAAAAGAGTTTAATGAGAAAGGCCCCAGGAGTCTGTGTGCAGGAGCGGGAGCAACGTCCCCGGCAGAGTGCAGTGGTCCCGGCGCTGCCCCTCGCCCGCAGGGTGTTGGGTTGAGGGTGCGCTGCGCCCTGGCCGGCGGCTACGTGTAGAGCCGGACGGTGCCGTCGGCGCCGGAGGAGAAGACCCAGGGCTGGGTGGGGTGGAAGAGCACGTCGAGGACGCCCAGGTCCAGCGTCAGCACGTGGCCCTTCAGCACCTTCACGGGCACCAGCAGCGGGTTCTGCAGCAGGTCGCTGTGGTGGGGGAGACAAGTCAGTGCAGGGCTCTGCTCCCTCCGACCTCCTTGGGGTACCCCCAGAGCCACCCCACAAGCGCTGCCCCCCCTCCCAAGGTGCCGGCAGCACCGCACCCTCCCTGCCCAGCGGCTCCTCAAAGGCTCTGCCACGCCGCGGCTTGCTGGAGGAGAGGGGAGCCGACGCCGAACCCTCGTGCCTTCCCCCACCACGTACTTGTAGACCATGCCGTGGCAAACGATGACAGTCCCGTCGTCTGAGCCCGAGGCGAAGAGCGGATAGTGCTTGTGGAAAGCCACGCTCCGCAGAGCTTTCTTGTGGTGCCTGCAAAGACGGTGGGCGCGATGTCAGGGCAAGGGGTGGAGGCTCTGCCCCCGTCCCAACCCTCGGCCGGGGCACTGGGGTCTGCGCACGGTCAGGCCGTACGGACCCCAGGCTCCGCTGTGAATGGTTGTGTGTATGGGAGGAGAGAGGGCAACTGGGACAGACTGGGACCTGCTGTGGGCAGCTCAAACCAGCCCAGCACCTACTGCCGTGGAGGCCTTGCCCTGCCCTGAGCCCTTGGAGAGCTGTGGTCACCGTCCCCCACCCCAGCACAGGAAAGGCGTGTGACACCAACACGCTGGGCAGGGATGGCTGCTGCTGGCGCAGCCCCGACGGGCTCCATCCTGCTGCCAGGAGAGGGAACAGCCCCGGGAAGAGACCCCAGGGGGTTTGGGGAGCTGCAGGCAGGTTGATGGGGAGCAGACCCTGGCCCTGGGGCTCACCGCAGCAGCTGGTAGGGTCTGGTGGAGAGGTCCAGGTCGAACCAGGCCAGCTTGCTGTCGTAGCTGCCGCAGATGACGTTGTCGCCTGTGAGAGGGAACAGGGTATTACTGGGGTTGCCAGCGAACCCCACGGTGCCTCGCCAGCACCCAGAGCCCTGCCTGCACCCCGGGCAGCCTGGCTGAGCAGGACGCTCCGTACTGGCTTTCAAGACCTGGCAGCTCCTTAGGGAGCACGCAGGCCACGTACCTCCAGGGTGGATGGCCATGCTGGACACCCACTTGCAGTTCGTCATCAGCTTCTTGGTGAGCTCCTGCTTGAGGAGGTTGTAGATACGGACGTAGCGCTGGGTGGCCACGAAGAAGTAGGGCCGGATGGGGTGGAAGAGCACGCACTGCACCAGCCCCTTGCTCTTGCGGAAGGGGTTCTGGCTCCAGCGCTTGCTGGTCTGGTGAATCAGCACTTGCATGCTGCTGTTGTCAGAGACGACGCTGGCGAAGTAGTCGCCTTTGCCGTGCCAGGTCACCTGCTTCACGGCCTGCGGAGAGCGGCGAGGGGGACAGCCGCGGGTCAGACCCATCAGCGGGACTGCCCCACGCCTCCCCAGGGAGCAGCATCCCGGCCGGCCCGGCTCCCGTGGGGCCTCCCCATCCCTACCTTGCTGTGCTGGACGACCAGCCGGACGCCTTTGCTGTGCTCCGCCACGGTGGCCGTCACCCACTGCACGGGCTGGACCCGCTCCTCCTCCGGCGCCACGTAGGACTCGAGCAGCTGGTCGGTGGCCCCGTAGAGCAGCTTGTCCCCGAGGCAGGGGTTCACCAGCAGCACCGACTGCTCCCTGCAGCATGGGACGAGTGTATGGGTCAGGGCAACACTGAGGAGAGGAAACCCCACTGCAAGCCCCACGCTGCCAAAGGCTGGCCCCGGCACAGGGCCCGGGCCACAGGGAGGGACGTGCGGGACTCTGTGAGCAGTCAGACCCTTCCGTAGGGCAAAGAGAGAGCAGGGAGAATTTGGGGGGGCCCTGTCATAGCCTGAACGCCCCAGGGAGGATGGTGGGGACTGACTGGTTCCTCCACAGAAGAACGAGGGCCAGCAAACGAAGCAGGAGGCAGGGTTACAGTGAGCAGAGGTAGCTTTGCACACCACATCCTCGCTGCTGGGGGTGCCACGAGTTTACAGGTGCTCCTTGGAGGCTGGATAGGCTTTGGGAGAGGAAATCCAGCAACCGCTCCAGCTCAGGATGCTCCTGGCTGGAGGATGACGGAGCCCACTCTGGGACACTCACACGCAGATGGCCACCAGGCAGATGGTGGGGTTGGGGTTCCAGGCGACGCTCTTCACCACGCCGCCCACGGGCAGGGTCTTCATGCAGCGAGCCGTGCACACCTCCCAGAACCGCACTGTGCAGTCGTCGGAGCCTGCGGGACAGGACGGGGTGGGCCAGGGCCAGGGCCAGGGCCAGGCATGGTCCCCCCCAGGGATGCTGCGCTGGGGGCTGCCATGGCTCGGCAGCACGGGGCTGCAGGGCGCATCCCCATGCCAGAGGAAAGAGCAGCCCCGTGCCCCGCAGCGCTGCCCCTGCTCACAGCCTTTGGGGAGGAGCACCGGGAGCAGCAAGAGGGACACAGCAATGCCCCGGCGCCGGCGATTCCCCAGCAGCTCCAGCACCACGAAGGCGAGACGTGACCGTGGGCTGCTGCCGAGAGAACAGGCCCCCATCCCGCTCCCTCCAGCGCCGCATCTCTGCCCGTGGTCCCCCTCCTGACGCACACGGCTCAGCTGCCGTGCTGGCAGCACGCCTGGCTCAGCTCAGCACGGCACGGCGCGGCCCCGTCTAGCTGCGAGATGCGGGCAGGCAGCTCCCCGGGAAGGCTTTTCCATGGGCAGGCGCAGCGGGAGCAGGTAGCCGGCAGCGTGCGCGTGTCCCTGAAGGTCGGGTTATTTTTAACGCCTGATCTCAGCCACTTTCCCAGCCCAGGGCCAGGAATTCCACGTTGTGCAACCAGCCGACACCGCGGCCACCGGGAGCTGGCAGCCTGGAAACTCCAGCGCTATAAAAAGCACATGTGCCTTTGTGGGCTGTTAAACTGCCATCTGCTCTCAATCTCCAGCCTCCGGCCGGCCGCGCAGGACTCTGCGTTTACTCCTCCAGCCTCACTTTCTCCACTGCCGAGCGGGAGGGACACAGGCTCCTGGGTGGGGTCCCAAGAGCGGCTGGAAAAACCCACGGAGCCTTCCAGAGGCAACGCGCCTTCCCGCAGGCTGGGGGACGCACGCTGCCGGCTTGGGCAGCCGCAGGACTCCCAGGGATGCTCCCAGCCTCCTGCCCAGGCTTCCCCCACAGCTGTGCACTGGTGGAGGGGGCTGGCAGGCTCCCTGCTGCCCGTCGTCCGCTCCTGGGAACCCCAGCTCTCAAACGTGCACAGCGTAGCGGCCCGGCTGCCCCGAGCCCCGCACTGGCACGGGGTGACAATCGGGACCAGCTCCAGTGCTGGGGCCGGGCCAGCGGTGCCCGGCGTGTCCGGGATGCGCCGGTCTGGGGAGCGAATCCTTACCTGACACCAGCCACTGCCCGCTGGGAGAGATGCTGAGGCAACGCACCAGGCTGGTGTGCCCGCGGTAGACCTGGGGAAGGAGACGGGAGGCGGGTGAGGGCCCCACGCAGCCCAGGCTCCTCTGCGGGGACCTCCCTGCACCGCCCCGGATTCCTCAAGGAGGGAGAAGGGGGCCTGGGGTCATAGAATCATCGAATCATAGAATCGTTCAGGCTGGAAAAGCCCTTTAAGATCACCCAGTCCAACCATTAACCTACATTACCAAGTCTACTCTAAGCCAGTCAAGGGTAGACCAGACTAAACCATGTCCCCAAGTGCCACCTCTGCCCGTTTTTTGAACACTTCCAGGGCTGGGGACTCCCCCACTTCTCTGGGCAGCCTGTTCCAATGCTTGACCACCCTTTCCGTGAAGAAATTTCTCCCAATATCCAACCTAAACCTCCCCTGGCGCAGCTTGAGCCCATCTCCTCTCGTCCCATCGCTGTTCCTTGGGAGCAGAGCCCGACCCCCCTCCCTGCCCCCTCCTGCCAGGAGCTGCAGAGCGATCAGGTCTCCCCTCAGCCTCCTCTTCTCCAGGCTGAACACCCCCAGCTCCCTCAGCCGCTGCTCCCAGCCCTGTGCTCCAGACCCTGCCCCAGCTCCGCTGCCCTTCCCTGGACACGCTCCAGCCCCTCCGGGTCCTTCTTGGAGCGAGGGGCCCAAAACTGGACACAGCATTCCAGGTGCGGCCTCCCCAGCGCCGAGCACGGGGGGACGATCCCTGCCCTGCTCCCGCTGGCCACACTACCCCTGACACAAGCCAGGATGCTGCTGGCCACCCTGGCCACCTGGGCACACTGCTGGCTCATGTTCAGCCGCTGTTGACCAACACCCCCGGGTCCTTTTCAGCCGGGCAGCTTCCAGCCACTCTTCCCCAAGCCCGCAGCGCTGCATGGGGTCGTTGTGCCCCAAGTGCAGGACCTGGCACTTGCCCTTGTTGAACCTCATCCAGTTGGCCTCGGCCCATCGGTCCAGCCTGTCCCGGTCCCTCTGCAGGGCCATCCCACCCTCCAGCAGATCCACACTCCCACCCAGCTTGGTGTCATCTGCAAACTTACTGAGGGTGTGCTCGATCCCCTCGTCCAGATCATCGATAAAGATATTAAACAAGGCTGGCCCCAAAACAGAGCCCTGGGGAACACCGCTCGTGACCGGCCGCCAACTGCACTTAACTCCATTCACCACAGCTCTCTGGGCTCGGCCACCCAGCCAGTTTTTTACCCATTTGTGTCTAGAGGAAAGCAGAGGTCTGCGTGCCGCCAGCCGCCCTGCACGACCAGCCCTGGGGCCCCTGCTCTTTTCTTGGGGCAGGTCCCCTGCTCTGCCCATCCGCAATGGCACCGATCCCAGCGCTGCCTCACCCGCTGCTGGCAGGAGCTCGCTGCCGCCTGGCTCTGCCCAGCATGGGCTGCAGGACAGATCCGCTCCTTCCGGGGCAAGCAGGCAGCGGCTGTGCCCAGAACAGCCGATACGGGTGCGTGGGCACGCCTGGTCTCACCGGGACTGGTTTGGGCACAGCCCACTGCCACGGGCACGCACAGCAGCCTCCCCCCCCCCCCCCCCCCCGGCTCCACGCAGCCGCTTACCAGGGCCTGGGTGGTCGGGAAGGGCTGCAGGTCCCGTGGCTTCGGCAGCTTGGGGATCAGGTCCTCCGGGTCCACGTTGACCTGCGAGAGGCAGGCGGTGAGACGCATCCAGGCTGCACCTCAGCCTCGCTGGCGCTCTCCCCGGCACCGGTGAGGGTGCCCTGCATGCACGGGCTGTACGGCCCCACAGCCCCGGGGCAGGCTCCGGCTGGAAAGCCCAGGCTCGGGGCTCTGAGCCAGAGGGGGTGACAGGACGGTGCTTTTGCAAGCATGGGCATGGCCCTGTCCCAGCTCAGGAGCTCCGCACCGAGCCGGGACTGGCGTTGCGGGTAGGTGAGGGGCAAGAGGCCTTTGGGAGCAGCAGTTTGTGCCCCAGAGCATCGCGGTCCCCTGACCATCTGGGTGGCATCGGGGCATACACCGGCTCGAGCAGAGGCCAGTCTGAACCGTTCCCCAGGACACCTGCGTGGGGGGTGGGGGGATAGGAGAAGACCTCACCCGCATTTTCCTCTGACGCGGGCAGAGGTAGAGGTCCAGGCAGCGCTCGAAGCGCTCATGGATGAAGCGGGAGTAGGCAGGCACTGCCCGCAGGCACTGGTACTGCTGCGGCACGAAGTCCAGCTTCCTCTCGGCCGGCTCCTGCTGCTCCCAGGCCAGCTTCTGCGGGGCGGAGGGGATCAGCAGGGCTGGCAGGACCCCCGGATGGCGCGGTGCCGCCGCCCCAGCCCCGACACATCGCCCCAAGCCCAGCAAGAACCATCCTCGAGCTGCTTTCTCGCCAGCCAACACTGCGCTGCTCCGTGAGACGCCGCGCTTGCCCCCTCTGCCCCGACGCTCCCTGTCTGCCTCCAGCCAAGCCCTCCACAGCCCGCCACGATTTTGCTGCCTGATTTTTGCCCCTCCCCAGCCCCTGGGCTGAACGTGCCTCTGAATGCAGTGTGCCAGGACGAACCCCGCACCAGGACACCCCGCAGAAGCTTAGCTTGGAGGCCCCGCTCCCTGGGACCTGGCCCCACTTCTTCTGGTTTTATTATCATCGAATTGTTTAGGTTGGAAAAGACCTTTAAGATCAGCCAGTCCAACCATTAACCTACGCTACCAAGTCTACTCTAAGCCAATCAAGGGTAGAGGGGGCTGAGGAATCTTTGCTTTCATTTTCCTTGCAAGGTCTCGACTCAGCTCGCCACGACGTGGTCTCTAGGGTGCCCCTCCAAGGTGCAGCACTTTCCCCGCTGCCGTGCCCCATGCAGCCTCCCTCGGGTCCCGGCACCTACTGAGCTCCCTGGGTGCCTTTCCCTGTGGCTCCTGGCTGCTCCCGGCCGCCGCTTACCTCCTCCTCGCTGAGCAGGTACTCGGGTGGGGGGTTGTAGGACTCCTCGTGCCCGGGCAGCTTCATCTTGGGGGCTGGGACATGCATCTTGTGGCGGCCCAGGATGGAGTTGGGATCCTCATGGGCCCAAAGGTCGTAATATGTAGGTGTGTCGTCCTTGGGCTTACGGGGCTTGATCCAGCCCATCTTGATGGCGTGGACTAGCTTGGAGACCTGTGGGGCAGGGAGAGGTCAACCCCAGGAGCCACAGGACTCTGCAGGCTTGGGGAGGAGGAGGTGTGGGATGTGAGGATGGAAATGAAAGCCGCCGAGCACAGTTCTGCAGCCCTGGGAGCCCGGCGGGGGCTGCACGTGACTGGAGGACTTGGCACGCGTTTACACGTGGACACAAACTGCTGCAGCAGGAACAGTCGCGGGTGGGCCACAGCAGGGACAGGAGGGACTGCCGGACAGAACAACAGCCGCAGTCACCAGCCTTCAGCGCTGCCAGCTCCAGCCGCAAGCAGAGCTTGGCTTTGTGCTCCCAGCTCAGCCTAGGTGCCGTCAGATCTCTCACCTTCTCCTTCTCGATGAGGGAGGGGATGAAGCTCCGCTTGTCCGCTGGGCGATTCGTCACCGGGTGGATCATGACCTCGTGGGTGAAGAAGTCAACGGCTGGCTGGGGAGACACGGACCCATGTGGCAGCGGCAGCCGTGCTGCCCCTGCCCGTCCTGGGGAAACCCAGCGCTTGGAGCAAGCGCAGAGGGTGTGCCATGACCCTACCTCGTAGGGATTGAAGTGGACATCCCCAAACTGCCCTTTCTGGAGCCGATGCACCAGGTCCACCTGCTCGTCTGTCAGCTTTATGTCTGCACCCGTCATCTTGTCCTGGACCGTTCGCCTGCAGGGAACCAAATGGGACAGGGTTAGGGCTGGGCTGCAGCGTCCATCCCTGACCGCGGTACAAGCCCCGCTACCTTGAAGCCCCGGGCTCCCGAAGCCACATGCCAGGAGCCACACCGGGAGACCGCGAGGCCTCCAGCCTGTACTCTACAGCCCTGGGCTCCAGGGAGTCAGGGTGTCTGAAGCCCCGGTGCGCATGTGTGCGGACGCACACAGTGCCCGCGGTGAGCACGTCACACCGTGCACCAACGCGGCCTTCCCCGACGTGCTCACCAGTACTCGGGGTTCTCCATCTTCTCCAGGAACATGTCTAGCTCGTCCTTGTTCCGGATGGGCTTGTAGATCTTCTTGCCCTCCAGGTTGTAGCCGATGTGCGGGAAGTCCTGGTACCACTCCATGGGGATGTTGCCCACTGTGTTGCGAATGTCCTGGAGGGGAGCGGAGGGAAGTGGTGTGAGGGGAGGGCAGGGGACCCCGTTCCAAGCAGATGTTGGGTTGACGGTTGGACTGATGATCTTAGAGGTCCTTTCCAACCTTAATGATTATTCTAGATTTACTTTCATTAAAAAATAACCCAGCCACCAAGCCAGGAAACATGACATTAATTACTACTCTACCCTCAATTCGTTTAGTGGTGGACTTTAGCCAGGTTAATGGTTGGACTGGGTGATCTTCAAGGTCTCTTCCAACCTCAACGATTCGATGATTCTATCGCTGGGTACCAGGGGGGTATAAAGGAGCGGGGGCAGGAAAGCCGTGTGATGTCCACCCCCCTGCCCAGGTACGGGCTGACACAGAGGGGCTGAACCCCGCTGCCTGCCCCTTCCCATCTGCAGGCACTGAAAAGCAGCGACGGTGCCCGGGCAGGAGCTCTGCCTGCGGCTTGCAGCGAGGATGCCCCAAACTCTCCCAGCGGGCGCGAAGCAAACCCCGGCTGCGAGCTGCTAAAGCCCGCTGCCGCCCTGCACTGCTCCGGCACCCACACGCTGCAGGCAGCCAGGGCGGCACGAGGCTGGAGAGGGGTGCACGGGGATGGGGGAGGCTGGGAGGGCAAGGACCGAACCCCAAAGCTGCAGCGGGGTGAGGAGGTCTGGCCTGCGAGCACGTCTCCGACCCCGGTGCTCTGAACAACTGCGGGCAGCCCTGAGCTGCGCTTCGTTAGGGGACGCGCAGCCCCTCCCTCCACGCTCGGGGCTGAGCGTCAAGGTAAGCAGCGCCTGGGCTCATTTACCGCAGCAGGAAGGGTTTAAAAAACCTTTTCATGGCTTGATGAGCGGGAACGCCGGAGCGCGGCTGTTGGCTGCAACCAGGCTTCAGCTGCCTGCTGGAGCGAGCGGGCAGGGGGCTGCGGGCGGTCAGCAGCGCCGCGGCTGAGCACATTCCTGCGTCCGTCCCGCAGACAGGAGCGCGCCTCACATTTTCCGATCGCCAGCTGCCAGGCCCGCTCCCCCTGCACACGCACGCACGCGCAGGCACATGCGCACCCAGCCAGCCGCTGCCTTTCTTGGCTGCCCGTACCGGGAGCAGGCAGCCGCCCGCAACGCACCGGTGGCTTCATCCTTCCCCTTGGCTCCGTGGCCATCGGGGTCTGCACGTGGCCGTGGGTCCCACAGCTCTGGGGCGGGAGCAGCCCCCGGCATCGCGGTGCGCTGGTGGAGCGGGCCAGCCGGCACCACAGGCACGTTGCCGAGATGCTGCTGGGTTCCACATCTGCTCCCGACACCGGCGGGGAGCGTGGGGGACGGCCGCCCCGACCCCCATGAGCAGCTCGCATGGGGACAGGCTGTGGAGATGAGCTGGCCCTGCCCTGCTGCGGTCCTTGGACCGACGGAGGCTGGGGGAGATGGGGACGGAGGAAACATCGGAGCTGCTCTGCTTCCCTTTACGAGGCTGGGGGCGGGAACCAGCCCCTGAGGGGGCTCCAGACTCCCACCGGCTCCCCAGCGCGGGGCTCGGAGGGCTTGGAGAGGAGCAGCGAAGACAAAAATGCCCCGAAGAGCTCATCTGGGCACCGGGGACGGCTCCAGCTGAGGCCTGATGCCAAGCTCGCAGGCGGAGAGGGGGCAGACGGGGAGGTTTCGCTCTGCACCTCCCTGGACACGAGCGAGGGGACGTTTGGCAAAGGGAAAGCTGGGAGATTCGAGCCCGGTAGCGAAATTGCTCTGACGCAACCCGCAGCCTGGCAGCAGCCCTCGTAGCCACGGCAAGTCACCGAAACACCGAGGCAGTCCCGGCGGCGATCGGGCGCTTCTGTGGGCAACGCAGACCTCCAGACTCATCGCCATCGACAGCAAAGCCACGGCGTGCCTTGGGGACGGAGCCCCTGCAGCTACACAAGGGCAGGACGTGACCCGACGGGCAGGGGTCCGGCAGGAGCGGGCAGCGAGGGTCCTCCAGCTTCTCCCAGCTGCCCTGACGTTGCAGGACGCAGAGAGCCCGTCCCCAATTACAGCCACAGAGGGACGAAGGTGTGAAGGCAACCTGTGCCCCGTACACCCCGCAGTCAGGGGTCACCCTCGCCCCGCGGCACCATCTGGTCCCCATAAACACGTGCAAACGACACGGAGCCTCCCACGGAAAGGCGCCTGGAGCCCCGGGAAGGCAGAACCGGCAGGAGCCCCCGGGGCCACGTCGGACCCATCCATCACTCTCCGAGCAGAGTCGGCGCAGGATGTGCGCAACCCCCACGGGGATCCAGGCTGGAATTTTCCCCTCGGCACCAGCAAGGGCTGGCCCGGTCCCGGGACGCTGCTGCTGCTGCACTTGGCCAGAGGCTGCGTGCTGCTGGGGCACGGCCGGGTGGCCAAGCCCTGGACCAGGCTGCCCAGAGAGGTGGGGGAGTCCCCAGCCCTGGAGGGGTTCAAAAACGGGCAGAGGTGGCACTGGGGGACATGGTTTAGTGGGCATGGGGGTGTTGGGGTGATGGTTGGGCTGATGATCTTAGAGATCCTTTCCAACCTTAGTGATTCCTGGTTTTACTTTCATTACAAAATAATGCAGCCACCAAGCCAGGAAACATGAAATTAATTATGACTCTGCCCTTAATTGGTTCAGTGGTGGACTTGGTAGCATTGGGTTGATGGTTGGACTGGATGATCTTAAAGGGCTTTTCCAACCTCAACGATTCCATGATTCTATGATTCTGTGATTCCTGGACCACCCGGGACTGAGCCGGCAGAGCCCCTGCATCTGCAGGCTGAGCTCCCTTGGGTCGCTGCCCTCTGCAGCTGCTCAGCTGAGGTTCATGCAGACAGACAGACAGACAGACAGACACTGGGATGTTGGCTCTGGAAGCCTCATTCTGTAGCTGGCAGCAGGAAAACTTATCTAAGAGGCCTCCGGGAGCCCGGCACAGGCTGCTCGGGGCTGCCCCAGCGCAGCCCCAGGAGATGCCCGACGCCCACGGCTCTCCTGGCCGCTGGCAGCCACAACTCCGTGCGGTGGTGCCGGCTCTTGGCCAGGCAGGAGCTTGCAGCCACCGTGTCTGCCGGGGCCGGAGCTGCCGCCTCACCTGGGAAGATTTCCACAAAGAGCAACGGGGCAGCAGCCGCCGGCTCCCCGAGGGGCTGCCAGGCAGAGGCGGGAGTCCCCACAGGCACGGGGACCGCTCCATCCGACCGGCCGCTCCCCACTCCCCCTTGGACCTGCACAGGACGAGGGAACGGCGCCGGGGTCAATAACAACCAACACTTGGTGCGGGCTCCTGTTCTCAGCACCCAGCGTGCCACCGACGCTCCCAGGCAGCACAAGGCACGCTCGCTGGGCAGAGGCGCGTGGCTGTCTGTCCAGCTGCACCCTGCTGTGTTTCTAGCAGAAGTACTTGCTCCCGGAGCAGCGTGCTCATGTGCTCACACTGCTGCACGGCTCGCTCGGTTGCAGGGGTCCCTGCCGGCAGCGGCGAGGCCGGGGACGCAAGGCCCTGGCAGAGTTCAGCAGTGCCACACGTGGCACCGAGCCTCCCAGGAGAAGCGGGCGAGGGGACGCGGCAGTCCTGCCCGCGCAGCGACGCTGGAGCCGCTCTGCTTCACCTCCAGGGATGCAGGCAGGCTGGGCAGCGACGGCGGCGGGGCAGAGAGCGAGGGCACTACAGGATCGGCAGCACGGGTGCCCGGGTGATGACGCAGGTGCAGGGATGCAAACTGTTTCTCTGGGCTCTGTGGCTGAGGGATCAAGAGCAGCTTTGCCTTCTTTGCCCTTTTTCCCCACGCGATGCTCTCTTCACCCCGACAAACATACGCTGCAGCACCACTCGCACGGGGAAAGACTTGAGCGGGGCCGGCTCTCCAGCCGCGGCGCGGCAGAGCGGGGCGAGCTGCAGCCTTCAGCTGTAGAGACACAGTCAGCGTAGAGACAAGCAAGTATTTTTAACACCCTGGGCTGCTGCGCAGGGAGCGCTGCCTTGCCTGGAGCCTGGAAGCCCAGACTGGGCGTCTCTTCCCGAAGGCCGGCTCAGCTCCGCCAGGAGCTGCGGACTTGACGCAGGAATCCCTGGGCGAAGCTCTTGCCAGGAGCACAGACAGGATCCCAGCAGGCCTGGAATATTTTCCCCTCAAACGCGAGCCCCGGGGTCCCGTACTGGCCACGCAGGAGCACGCCCCGGCTGCACGCTGCGAGGGTGCTCGGGACCTCCTGCCCCAGCCTGGACCTCCAAATGGGGGATGCCCCGCGCTGCGCCGGCCAGGCAGCACCCGCTGGCATGGCCCAGCAGGGATGGGCTCGGTGCCGGCAGGATGCCCCACGCACTCATCGCGTCCCCGGTGCTTACGTGCCCGGCACAGACTGCTGGGGCAGACACTGGGAGGCCCCGACCCGGTCTCCGTAGCTCTGCTTGTTCTGGGGCAGGGAGCAAACCCCAGGGCGCTGATGGTGCCGGCGAGTAGGTCAGGACCGGGGTCTCAGCCCCAACAAAATCCCGTAGGGATGGACGTACAGGCCTGGGGCCACCATGGGAGGATGGCTGGGCCACGGTTCCCCCCTGGGGCTAATCCCCAGCAGTGGGATCCGCGTCCTCCCCCAGCCCAATCCCCAGCAGTGGGATCCACGTCTCCCCGCAGCGCGGAGGAAGGAGCAAATTTCTCCCAGACGGAGTTTCTTAACCGTGCTGAAGCAACCCAGTAGCGGCAACCCAGTCCCTCCCCTTCGCTCGCCTCCCACCCACCCACGGCCTCCCGTGTCGTTAACACATCGCCTCCGGCGAGCCGCGTCCTCCGGGCGAGCGCGGGGGAGTCTGGAGCCCCGAAGCGAGGGACTGCCGTCACTCAGCCTCACGTCTGGAAGTTGTTCTTGGATGGGCCCTGGGCATTCCTAGACGCACATTCCTGGCAGCTGGAGAGCCTCGTAGGAAAGATTCTTCTCTTGAAAATATCCGGTCCACGTGGAGGAGAAAGGGGACGGGGCAAGCTCAGCCCTCCCACCCCCCCCCCCCACCCCGGAGACCCACGGCAGCGTGCCGGGGTGCTGGCGGGGCGCTGGGGATCCCGGGATCATGGCAGGAGGACGTCTCCCGTGCCCCCCGAGGCGACCGCGGTCCAGACACCGGCAGTGCCGGCGAGGGCTCTGCACCCCCAGCACCTCCAGCGGCACATCCCGTAGGAAGGGGGTCCTCGAGGGGTCCGGCACGAGCACCGGGCACCCTCTGCGGGGATGGAAGCTCCGCAGAGCCCCGGGGTCAAGGTGTCTGCAGGAAAACTACCCCAAGCACCCCACGCTCTGCAGGGCCGTTAGCTGCGGGAGGGCAGGTCCCAAAGACGGGGAGAGGCAGATTTAAAAGGGGCCATGGAAGCCCAACCGCACCACGGCGCAGCACCTCGGTCGAGGGAGCAGGGCGAGGCAGGCAGCCGCTGCAGGCAGCACCTCCTCTGCAGCGGAGCAGTGGCGTCATTGCAGGCAGCCAGGCCAAGCTTCCAGGTAATAAAGCCGTGGCAGGGGATGGATCGCAGCGGGGAATTTCAGATTCCTCGGCCATGGCTCTGCAGCCGCGGCCTCCCCAGGAGAAGGCGCCTACACCAGGCTCTGCTGACCTGCCAGGGCTGGGAAGACAATGTCCAAATTGGGACATCATGGAAGTTCTCCGGGAAGCCAGGAGAGCCACAGAGCCAGGGATCGGGACGCTGCGATCTCCAGCGCCAAATGCCTCTGCTTATTTAAGACCAGGGCTTTCCGAGCCCGTGCCAGGTCCGGTGCTCTGGCCCGACCCCGGGCTGAGCGTCACCTGCACGCAGGACTGCTCCCCATCCCGGTCCGGAGCCGGAGGAGCTGGGCCGCAGGGAGATGGACGTGCGTCTCACCAGGAAGGACAGCGCAGGGAAAGAGCCTGGGGATTGCACTTGGATAGAAGGTGCTAGAGAAAAGCACGATCATTAGCGGAGCTAAACGAAAGCAGATGCCTACAGGAGCCTGGGTTTCCAAAGCACACACGGTGAGTGCCCAGCACTGTGGAAGGAGATGACAGTGGCTTGGATTTCAGAAGCTGCTGAGACTGCTGATTAACTGTGGTAGCACACTGCAAAGGTGAAAAACACTGGCTCGGAGTGACAGCACTCCGTGCGGAGCTCCTGCTGGGGACCGCGCTCGGGGGGATGCACCGCTCACGGCCGAAACGGATGGGAAACCTGAGACTTCACAGCAAACGGCAATTCCCATTTCTGGCCAAGTTAAAACGCCGCTTATCAACACACCACACAAAGCGCACTCGACAGCCGTGATGCGGCTGCAGCAGCGGGGTCTCACCCGGCTGTCCCCGGGGCTGCGTGCAGGCAGGGCTGGAGCCGCCGCTGTTGGGGATCGGCAGTGCCCCCCCATCACCAAAAGCAGCCGGCGTCCCTCCTGCGGGCAAGGGGAGGGCAGACCGTGGGGCTCAGCCTGCGGCAGCCCCCCCGGCTGTGGGTTTGCAGTCGCCCTGCGAGGGGATGACGCTGCCCTGAGGGTCCCCCGAGCAGGGCCAAGTGGCAGGAGCTCTGCCGGGCTGGGAGACGTGCCTGGGCTCGCGGGAAGAGCCGGCCTTCTCCGGGCACCGACGTTCTCTTCGTGCAAAGGCAGAGCGTGCAGCTGAAGCGGGCATGCTCCCACTGTCCCAACTCGTATTTTACAAGGTTACGGGGCTGGGGCAAGGCGGCCTGGAGCTGAGGCACAGCCTGCTCCGGCGCTCGAGGTCCGCAGGTTCCCCGGACCCATCCCGGGTGCGGAGTCCCAGCCCCACACCTTCGGGACAGCTCCGTGGCCCGGGATGCTGCGGGGATTCCTATGTGCCTGGCCCCAGAGGAGGAGGCTGTTGGCCTTCACCGGGGCCGAACCTCCCTGCCTGCCCTCTGCCCCTGCAGCAAGGGCCCAGCAAGCTCCGGAGCAGCCTCGCAGCACCTCTGTGGCTCCAGGCCCACGATCAAGCCCTGGGGATGCACCAAGCCTGGCCTGGGGCCGCCAGCGAGCCAAGAGCCTCGCAGAGCAAAGCCGGGGCTGGGTCTCAGGGTTCTCCCCGCGAGCCTCTAAGCTCACCCGCAGAGCACAGAAAGGCCTTGGTTTCCTGCGGTCCCGGCTCTGGGCGCAGCCAGCCAGGAGTGCCCCGCTCCAGCGGCAGCCGCTGCGGGGCCATGGGGACCCCTGCTCGACACCCCCGCAAGCCCTCTGTCCCCAGAGGATTCTGCTCGAGCTGCCTGCGTGGGCACGACGAGCGGGAAGGGGAGCAGGGGGTAGTTTGGGGCAGGTTGCAAAGGTGCTGGTCCCTGCGGGCTCAGCAGAGCCGGCGCGGTTACGGGCACAGGTTATGGGCACGGGAGTGGGCTCCACGCCCGCACACAGACCTTATCGGGCTGACAGAGGCACAAATGCCGTTCTTGATATCCGGGGAGGAAATTAAAGCAAATTAAAGCAGCAGGCGTGCACCAGAGAGGAGCTTCGGCGGAGGTGTGCCGATGGGCAGCTCCGCAAGGGTTAATTCCTCTCTGCCCCATTAGCAGCAGCAGCAGCAGCAGGATGGATTTGGTCTTGCTGCGAGAAGGGGAGGGAGAGCTCGCAGGGGTTCTCTTTGCAGGGACTAATCCTGAGCAGGACCCCGTCTGCCCAGCCCTGGCCTGGGGGTGACACAGCCCTGTCCCCAACCCTGTCCCCAACCCCGTCCCGGATGCAAGGTGCCCATGAACCCCGCAGGCACTGGGCTGGGGGGGGCCGCCCTCCTGCCCCAGCACGTAGGGACCCCCGGGAGCCCCCACAGACCCCTCTGCCGGCGCCCACCTCCCCGGCAGCGCCGTGCCCACCCAGGCCCATGCAGGTGATGGGCGAGGATGCTGCACGAGTCCCCGCGTGCCGGGCCCGGCAGCCGCGGCCGAGGCCCGTGGCCGGCAGGTGAAGCGCGGCGAGCACTCCCGTCCTCGCCACGCCGGCTGCAGCCCCCCCGGCCACGGGCGGGACCCCCGGCCGAGCCCTGAAGGGTTAAGTCCCCTTCGGGGATGGAGGGTGAGCTCAGGTAGGCGTGAGCCTTGTGCGGCTCCCACTTCCAGAGCCGGAGCAGGGCTGCCTGCCGGAGCCGGAGGAGGGGCCTGGCTGACCACTGCTGCTGCTATAAAACTCCCCGCTCCTGCCACACTCAGCGTCTTAAGATGCACATGTGTGGGGAGAGGAAACAGGCAGCCCTGCCTGCGAGCAGCCCTTAACCCCTTCTGCGCAGAGAGAACCGGCGGGGAGCTGGGGAGGGGGACCCCCCGCCGCACCACTTCCCAGCCGGAGCCTGCCCGGGGAGGGCGACGCGAGCCGGGGCTCCCCGGACCCCAGCCGAGGAAGCAGCATGAGCGCCTGGAGCTGAGGTTGCCCGCAGCAGGAGGAGGTTGGCAGAGCGCGGCGGTCTCCACGCGGCTTTCCCCGGTGTCCCCTCGCCGCCCAACATGTCCTTTGCCATGCTGCGCTCGGCCCCCAGCCGGTACCTGTACCCCGAGATCAGCATGCTGTCCGAGGATGAGGAGAACGGCAGCGAGAGCTCGGGCTCTGACGAGAAGCCCTACCACCTGGACGCCGATGGCTACGGCATCAAGGCCAGCAAGCGCAGGAGCGGCAAGAAACCCAACCGGATCAACAGGGAGCCCCGGCAGCGTCACACGGCCAACGCGCGGGAGCGTGACCGCACCAACAGCGTCAACACCGCCTTCACCGCCCTCCGCACGCTCATCCCCACCGAGCCGGCCGACAGAAAGCTCTCCAAGATCGAGACCTTGAGACTGGCCTCCAGCTACATCTCCCACCTGGGGAACGTGCTGCTGGTGGGGGAGGCGTGCGGGGACGGGCAGCCCTGCCACACCACCCCTGCCTTCTACCACCACGGCGGCAGCAGCCCCCCCGCGCGCGACACCGAGAACTCCCAGCCCAAACAGATCTGCACTTTCTGCCTCAGCAACCAGAGGAAGCTGGTAAGTGGCCGCTCGCGCCGTCCCCGCGGGGTTTTCGGATGGAGGGGGCTGCGCCGGCTGTAGCCAGGGACCCCCGAGCGTCCCCAGCCACAGCCGCGCGAGGAGGGGGCTAGGGAGCGCCGGCTATGGCTCCGCTGCCATCGGGCCGTTGCGAGCCGAGGGGGAGATGGGATGGCTGGGAGAGACGAAGCAGCTCCGGCGGGAGCTGCATCGGCATGAACCGGAGAGCACGCCAGACCCCGTCAGCGAGCCTGAAACTCGGGCGTGGAAAATACGCCCCTTTAGCGTGTCTAGATTTGCTGCCCAAAGCCCCCAGCAGCTGCGTCGGAATCTCGCACGCGTTCGCTGAAAGGCAAAGGGACGGGAGAAGGGGAAACCCTCCGAGGGCGAGAAACAGATTTTAGGAGCTGGAAATCAGAGGCGCAGGGAAAGTTTGAGTCTGGAAAGAGTCTGCATCTCCTCCCCGGCAGAGTCCAGGCAGCAAACGGAGAGGCGAGAGCGATTTGGGCGCAGGGCTGGCCGCAGCCGGGGCTCCCAGCCCCCTGATGCCGGCTCCCCGGGCTACTCCGTCCGCCTGAGCGACGGCCACGCTGGCTCTGCGCACCTAGCCGTGGGCCTGGTGTCCTGGGGAGCCGTGCCAGGATGGGGATGGGGGGAAGCCGAGGCCAACGCCACGGCACGTAGGTGCCCCTCAAGCATCCTGGAGGATCGCGGGGACCAGCAGCTCTGCCCCACGAGCACTCGGGAAGCTGGACAGCTATCCCAGCTTGCCAAAGGCACCAGCGGGTCTCTACCACCGAGAGGGAGCCGTAACGTCCTGGCCAGCCCGGTTCACCCGCTGTTCCCCACTCCTGGCTCTCGATCCCACGCCTTTAGGGAAGCGCTTTCCTCCCGGCATCCCGGCGGGCAGCACCACCTCGCGCCAGGAACCAGCCTTCCGGCAGAGGCTGTCTCCACGCCTGCCTGGCACCGGCACCGGCCAACGCCTGCCATGCAGACCCACGGCTCCGGTGAGGTGGGCACCGCTGCCCACGGAGGGTGAGGGGGCAGGTGGAGTAGGACGCGAGTCCGGCAGCCAGACTAGGAAAAAATCCAGCTTCAGCAGCAGCTCTGCCCAGGCTCCGGGCGCCGTTTACGGTGGCTGCCTCCCCGGCACGGTCCTGCCTGTCCCAGCAGACCTCCTGTGGCAGTGCGGGGAAAGCAAACCCTCCCCGGGGATGCGGCGCAGGGAGCGACGTCGCGGTGCAGGGCTGCAGCCTTTCTCGGGGCTCTCCTGACGTACGGGGCAGCTCTTGCCACGCACAAGCAGCCACGGGGGAGCGGGGGGACAGGGAGGAGGTGGCTGTCGGGAGTCTCAAGCCCTGCTCAAGAAGGCTGTGCCCTGGGTGGCTGGGTTTTAAGAAAACTTGTTGGTCTCCTGCACGGCGCGGATGGTCTCCGGGGTGGAGGTAAAGGAGGGCACAAGAGCCGAGGCAGAGGTGTTGGGATGGCAGCCGGAGCCATGCACGCATGCTTCGCCGTTTGAACCCGTTTAACCCCAATGAGTAAAGCCCTGAAGAGGGAGAGGTCTTTGTTAAGGATTCAAGGCTCATTAAGCGTGAAGCAGCGGCGGTAAAACCAGTCACAAGCAAACTCTGACAGCTTGAGTATTTCAGAGCAGGAAAACCCCAAACCCTGTTAATCCCCCTTGCACGTCCTTTCCAATTCACTAGAGAAGGAGACAGAGCGGGGAGCAGCAGGCAGGAGGGAACAACTTCAGGAGTCTTTGCATCTGCTGGGATTTACACCGCTAAATCTTAGGTCATCAAAGGCGAATACACGGGGCTCTTTCCGCTTGGGCACTGGAGACTGAGCGCTTCCCCCGTCCACAGCTTTCACGAGCGAGCACCAGCGTCAAATTCTCCCCACCGGGTGAGGGATGCAGGCCACCGGCTGCAAGGTGCCCTCGTGCTCCAGCAAACCGCTCAAGCCAGGGCTATCCCAGTTTAAAAACAGAAGCTGCAGGTAGGGAAGCTCCTACAGGGCTGAACTGGAAAAATCCCCCACCTTCCCAATTACCAGCCTGTTTGGAAACCTCCTGTAACAGCTTCAAAGATCAAGGTCTCTGCCTCTTTTGCTGGTATTGCCGCTTTTGCATCAATTCCAATAAATTCCTATTGCCGCTTTTGCATCGATTCCAATAAATTCCTATTGCTGCTTCTGCATTGATCCCGATAAATTCCCATTGCCACTTTTGCATCGGTTCCCAGCACGGACTCCTGTGTGGGGGCAAACCCCAGGACAGGCACGCCTGCGCCAAGGCAGGGCTTAAGCTGCGCCAGGGGAGGTTTAGGTTGGAAATTAGGAAAAATTTCTTTACAGAAAGGGTGGTCAAGCATTGGAGCAGGCTGCCCAGAGAGGTGGGGGAGTCACCATCCCTGGAAGTGTTCAAAAAACGGGCAGAGGTGGCACTTGGGGACATGGTTTAGTCTGGTCTACCCTTGACTGGTTTAGTGTGGACTTGGTAGTGTAGGTTAATGGTTGGACTGGGTGATCTTAAAGGTCTTTTCCAACCTAAACGATTCGATGATTCTATGATTCTATTCTATGATTCTAAGGCGTGTGGAAAGGATAAGCCGTGCAGGACTCTCTGGCCAAAATGGGCCACCTCCCTTCCTGCAGCTCTTCTGGCTAAATGTCCCCAAGATTAGATCCTCAGCGGCTGTCAACGGGGACAAGATATTTTGGTTTGGCCGAGAAATAAGCTAGGTCAGGCTCATACTGGGAAGAGGGGACCGAACAGACCGTGCCCAAGCAGTGCGCTTGGTCCGTGCCTGAGATTTTACGGCTAGATAACAACTCGATAGGTTTTACTGCGTGTTAAAGGAATAAAAAAACCCATCTTTTACCAGGGAGGTATTTTGACAAATGGCGAGGAGATGAAAGCGGAGTTGCAAACGCAGCGCAGCTGGGATCTCACAGCCTGTGGGACGTCGGGTGGAAGGGACCCTGCCTTGGCTCTGCGGAGTCAGATGCCACCGTCCCGTCCCGTCCCGGAGAAGCCAGCTCCATGCGAGACCGCTTACCCAAAGCTGACCCAGCGCCAACGCGCGTGGCAGCTCCAGCCCCTCGCCCCAGCGCTTGCAGGCAGCTTGCGCAGCTCCTCGGAGACTCCCTTCCCACTTCCCCGTCCCACGAGGGAAGGAGGCAGAGCCGCTTCTCCTCTCCCAAACACACACACGCAGAGCTTCGCTCCACGCTGAGCTTAGAGGAGAGCAGCTCGATCATATCAGAACATGAATTGTCTTGCGCTGCTGGGTGCTCGAGTCAAAACAGCCCATCCACCCCCGTCAGAAAGGTCTGCTTTTCCGCCATGTCTTTTTGCTCACGTGTAATGATGTCGTTTCAACCAACGCGACCCTGCGGTACGTGATTCTGTCCGTCTTTGGCTTTCTAAGCTTTGCCAAAGAAAGGGTAACCTCGTAGGGATCTCCTTCATGGTGCCCCTAAGCGAGCCCCTGCACCGTTCGCCCCTGTCACCAGCTCCCCCCGTCCATTTTGCACCAGACATGCCGTGCAGCTCCCCCCGAGAGCCGGCCAGCGGCGGTGGGAGACCCCCCCAGCCTGCAGGCGCCTGCTGCGGCCGGCTCTCTAAAACCTTTCCCAAAAGGCCCAAGACGCCCCGTGCCTGCCCAGCTCCCAGCCCTTCCGCAGCCTCCGTCTGTGCCGAGGACACCGTCTCTGTGCCGGGCACACCGTCTCCATCCCGAGCCGTGGGAGGCTGCACCCAGCCCGTGAGTCCGAGGGGGAAGCCGATGCCACGGCTTTTAAAGCCGGACAGGCTCCAAGAGAGGCAGGAGATGGCACGCACGGCACTGAAGCCCCACAGAGCAGCGTGGGCAGAGGCCAGATGCCACCTCGTCCCCAGGCACCCTGGCCGGGAAGGCAGGAGCACCAGGGAAGTTGCGGGTGAGCATCTGCGGTCGCTGCGAGCAGGAACCGCTGCAGGGAGAGGAGAATCGGGACGGAAGGCGTGAGCTGCTGTGCAGAGGCTCTTCCTAGCGAGAGGGGTCACAGGACGGAGCTCGGGCGGGATGTTTGGGTTTGCCGGCTGCTGTGGGCACCCCAAGGGACAGCCGAGTAGGGCGGCAAACATCCTGCGAACCCTTCCTAGCCAGGCTTTCGCCTCGTCCCGCTTTTGCTGGCCGAGCAGCACCCCGGCAGGCAGAGGGGCTTGCCCAGATTCATGCTGCATGACTCAGCCTCGCCTCGCACCCAGGCGTCCCGCCGCCGCCTTATCCCAGGGACTTTCCCATATCGGGCTGAAAGCAACACCATCTCCCTGGAAAGATCTTGCTTTAAAATGACTCATGTGGAGGTGTCGGCCGCCCGCCGGAGAAAGACCGAGCTCTGCTCAAGGGGCTGGCGGCGGCTCAGGCTTGTGCCAGTTACCCCCGGAACTGATCAAAAGGTTAAAAACCTGCACGGGGACAAGGCCATGGCCTACGCGGGACAAGGCGTGGGCGCGTGGCAGTGACGGCCGGGACGGTCCCCGGCATCGCTAGGGAGCAGGCTCGTGCCAGTGCCGTATCGAGCGCTGGGAGAGGGGCCCTGGGGCCGCGGTGCCCCGGCCACCCCATCCCCGCCAGCCCGTGATGGGGCTTGTGCTTCTTCCAGGTTTTCCTTTGCGGCTGTTGCCCGTGCCATCGTCCCCGCCAGGACACACGGTGCTGGCGGGGGAAAACCAGGATAATTCTCCTCCAGTGACCGTATCGGCTGGGAGAACTGCTGGGAACAGCCACAGCTCGGGGCAGCTCGCAGACCGCCGGCGCTATGGGGTGGACTGGGCTTGATTAAATGCCAAAAGGTCCAAATCCAAGCAAGGCCTCTTGCTGAAACTGCTCCGGGGCTGAGGACCCTGGCAGCACCCTGTGCGTGCCAACAGCCCGCACAAAGCGCTCGTCCCCACTGCCCGCGTTGCAGTGAAGGACCGAGGGGCAGGCGGGCCTGCGGGCACGAAACGTGGGGGCAGAGGCGCGTGGGTCACCCCAAGCAGTCAGTGCCGGGATTGTACCCCGGTTAAAGTGACGAGGGACGAGTGTCCAGCGTCGGCCGCTCCGTCTTCTGGAGCGGGAGCACGCGTTTGCACGGAAAGCCAAGCGGGGAGGGGGCACCGAGACCACCTGGGAGCTAAAAGGCGTCGCAAGAGCAACCACGGCTGAAGCCCCCAGCCCGTTTCAGGCCGTGCGGCGGGAGCAAAGGCTGCCCGCAGCCCGCTCACCGGAGGGGTGACCCTGTCCCGTCTGCCTCCTGCCATTGCCCCCGCTGGCACGCGCCGCGGCGGGGGCCTCGGGAGAAGCTGGCGGGACACGGGACACAGCTCGCGGCTCCATCCCATCCCTGCCCTCCCTGTGGGCGCTGGGCTCCCTGCCTCCATCTCGGGGCGCGGGCTGAAGCCTCCCCTCAACGCGAGGGCAGGACGGGTGAGGACAGGCTCGGCCGGGAGCCCGGACCCGCACAGACCACACAGCCTTGGGGGGCCGGGTCGCCCCGCCGGGGCAGCTCCCACCAGCCCAGGCTGCAGCCCCTCGCTGGGGGCCCAGAGCAGGAACCCTCTCCCCGATTCCAGGGCAGCGCACCCGTCCCCGCCAGCCCTTCGGAGGCAGCCGGGACCCTCGCAGAGGGCAGGCCGGGGTCATGGCACAGACGTGGCGTTAATCCCCGGGGCTGGGTGACGTGTGAGAAAGGAGCAGCCCAGCCTGGGGCACAGCAAGGCTGTAAAACAACCCCCACGGGCCCCGGACCCCCCTGCCCATGGGGCAGGCGCTGCTCGGGGAACGGAGCGAGGGTACGGAGGGGATATCCGCTGGGCGTGCACGATGCCCCATCCCGCGTGGAGGAGCCGGAGGGGAGCAGGCAGGGGATCGGTGACGGCCAGCTTTGTGCAAGGGCCCGGAGCAGCTCCAGGTCCCGCTGCCACCCCCGAGGGCAGAGCAGGCAGGGAAGACCCGGGTGCCGCAGGCTGGTCCGTGCCTCTCCGTCCCCCAGAGGCTGTTTGCTCCTGGAGAGGAACGGGCATGTGGAGGAGAGGGGCCACAGCGTTCCCTGGCACAGAGGAGGGTGATGGCTGCGAGACCCCCAGCTCCTGCACGATGCCCGGCCCGGCCCGGGGGGCACATGGGGCAAGTGTGGCAGGAGAACTGCAGCAACGCGCATCTCCCAAAGCAGCTCCGGTCCCACGGAAAGGGTGCAGAGAGGAGCTCTCGGCAGAGATAAATGCAGCAGGGCACAGGGCTGGAGCAGAGCAATGAGAGGACCCCGAGGTTTTCCTGGGCGGCTAGGACGGGACCCTCGGGAAGGGGAGAGGCGGCCACGCAGGAGGGTGGGGGTCTGGGTGGGGGTTAGCCTGGCCTGCAGGGACCTGTGGGGCTTGCCAAAAGGCTGGTGAGGAGCCCTGCCACTGCCGCCGGCATCACCGTGCCGAGCAGGAGGGGACAAGGCGGGCAGTGGCCGTCGGAGAGCTCAGCAGCACCAGTGGGCGAGGGAGGCACAGTGGGGGGTTTCGCTGATCGGACCTCGTGCGGCTGCGGGTGCCTGGCTCCGAATTACCGAGCGGCTCCGAGAGCGGGTTGCCGCCGGCTGTTAATGCTCTGTCCCTCGGGAGGCAAAACGCTGGCAAAGGTTTTTGAGGGCAGCCTCGACCGAGCGGGTTTGCGATTCAACACTAAGTGAGGAACTCGCAGCCTTCGTCAGGGGTAAGAGCGGCTGGGAGGAGGGGGAGAAGCGGAAGGAGAGGAGGAGCGGGATGCCGGGTTTGGGCAGAACCAGCTGATCCTGTCACCCGCTGCGTGCCTGCACCCCTGGGTTTTATTGCTGTTGTAGCAAAACCGCTGGCAGCCGCCCCTCCTGCGGCGCAGAGTGCCACGCTGGACGCAGCCGAGGGCAAGCGCAGGAAGGGCTGAGCCGAGCCCCGCGCCGGCTGCTCTGCGCAGAGCATGGGGAAAGCCACCCTCGCTCCACCGTGGCTGGCAGCGCCCTGCCCTGACGGGTCTGCGGAGGCAACCGGAGCTGCGGGGCACCCGGAGCCATCCCATGCTCGGAGCAGCCGCTCTGGGCTCCAGCGCAGGCGTGGGTGAAGCTACCCCGGGGCAGCACTGGGGCTCAGCCTCCCCGGCCCCATGGCCAAGCCCCCCTGCCCTCACCCCGGGCACAGCAAGGAGAGCCGGGGAGCTCAGTGTCCTCATCACAACGGCCTTCCCCAGCAACACTCCCCATGTCCCTCCTGCCGTGGCCCAGAGCGGGGTCACCCTGCCACCAAGCCCACAAGACGGCCAGGACTTGGCGTTAGCCAGCAGGAACTGGAGTCTGGACCCGCCTGCGGGTTTTGTGCGAAAAGACCCATAATTTGGGGATGGGGTGGCACGTCGGCGGTGGACGTGCAGCACGGGAGCGCTGGGCTGCAGGGACGGCGACGGTGCTGGGGAGCGGAGGGCTCCGTTCGCACCCCCAAAAGCCTTCTGCAAGCACGGAGCCACGAGCGGGCGGCGAGCTGCCCAGAGCCATGGGCAGAGCCCGGGAGCTCGGTGCCTCACCCCAGCGCCGTCCCCCCCGCTCCCCCCACGGTATCTACAAGATGGGACGGCTCCGCAGCCCTGTAATTTACTGTTCCTGCTGCACTTAATGGCAGCGGAAAGGCAAGGTGATAGGGGAAAAAATATGAGGCGGGATTTTCCGAATCCCCATTTCCTCTCCAGACAGCACAAGAACTCCTGGGGCCTGAACATCTGGGAAATTTAATTTTACCATTTCTGAGCTGAACTCCCCTTCCCCTCCCCTCCCCACCCCCGGTAACAAAGGAAGAGTCAGAGCAGGGGCCGCACGTGCAGCCGTGGGGGAGGCTGCACCGCAGCAAGCCCTGCGGACCAGCCCAGGGACGCAGCCTCGGCCGGGCCACGCTGGCAAGCCATGGGCCAGCAGGAAAGAGGTGGAAACGTCACCTAGCACCGGGTCCCTGGGCGGAGAGACCTGCACCCAACCTGGTCAAGACAGCCACGAATCCCATCAAACTGGAAATGAGAAGCAACAGCTCTGCCTGCGCACGCCTGGCTGGGGCAGTGGTGGTGCTGGTGGTGCTACTGGTGGTGGTGCTGATGTTGGTATTAGTGCTGGTGTGCTGGTGGTGGTAATGGTGGTAATGGTGGTGCTACTGGTGGTGGTGGTGGTGGTGGTGGTGGTGATGGTGTTGGTATTAGTGCTGGTGGTGGTGCTGGTGGTAATGGTGGTGCTAGTGGTGGTGTTGGTGCTGGTGGTGGTGGTGCTGGTGGTGGTGGTGATGGTGGTGGTATTAGTGCTGGTGGTGGTGCTGGTGGTAATGGTGGTGCTACTGGTGGTGGTGGTGCTGGTGGTGGTGGTGATGGTGTTGGTATTAGTGCTGGTGGTGCTGGTGGTAATGGTGGTGCTACTGGTGGTGATGGTGTTGGTATTAGTGCTGGTGGTGCTGGTGGTGTGGTAGTGATGGTGGTATCAGCAGCAGTGATGGTGCTGCTGGTGGTGCTACTGGTAGTGGTGGTGGTGGTATTAGTGCTGGTGGTGTTGGTATTAGTGCTGCTGGTGGTGGCGGTAGTGGTGGCAGTGACGGTGCTGGTGGTGTGGTGGCGGTAGTGGTGGCAGTGATGGTGGTACCGGTGGCAGTGATGGTGCTGGTGAACTTTTCTGGCGCCCGGGGAGCAAAGCCTGACTCGCAGCCCGGCTGCCACCGAGGAGCTGGCCAGGAGGACTCTGCGATGGCAGAGGAAGGTTTCCGGCAAGCCGCGAATGGCAACCAGACAGACAGGGAGGGCTTAGTGTTTCCCAGGCCTCAGCGAAGCGCACACAGGTCCTGCCCGCAGGAAAACTCGGGCTGCAGGAGCGGGATCAGAGAGCTCCGAACCGGGCGCTGTTATCGACAGTTTGGTCGGCACAGAGAGTTTCTGTCCTGCCGCTACCTCTGGCCAGGGAGCGGGCTCGGGAGGCAGGCGGCTGGACGAGCGACCGTGCCGGGGGCACGGCGCAGCGGGGTGGAAGTGCCGGGCGTCCCGAGGAGGGCAGAGGGGAGGCGGCGAGGGGAGAGCCCCGGCAGGGCCAGGGCAGGGCAGGGGAAGGCACCTGCAGGAGCAGGGCTTTGGGGCAGATGCGGCTCCTGCTCCTGCTGACCCCTCCGGACCCCCAGCGCGACACGGAGGGATGACGCCGCCGCCTCGGGGAAGCTGCCCCGCAGCTCCCAAGAGCTGTCGGAGCGGAGCTGCCGCAGGCCTCTCCTGCCAAGCACCGGCGCAGGGAGGAGCGAGAGGCTCCCGGGCTGGAGCCAGCATGCTGGCAAAACTCCCAGCCCCAGGTGTGTTTTTTTAACTTGGCCTTCTCCTCCTTCTCTGCAGAGTAAAGACCGAGACAGGAAGACGGCGATTCGGAGCTAGATGATCATAGTTTTCAGGAAGGACAACAAGGAGGAGCAGAAAGAGGAAGGATGGAAAAGCCACACACACAAAACCACAGCCACGGACACTCCTGCCTTCACCCTGCTGCTGGGGAGAGCTGCACGGCATCACCCCGGAGGACCTTACCCCGACCCGGACACAAACCTCGGCAGAGGCCGGGCGTCCTCCCGGCTCGGAGGGGTGACTGCAGTCGGGAGGCGAACACGGACGCGGGGGCGGCAGGACTTTGCAGGAGCGCGCGTGGCGGCTCGGAGGAACGCTCGCTGCGCAGGGACGCTCCGTGACGGCGCGGGCAACGCAGCCGCTGCCCGGCGAGCCAAAGGGGCAGAGGACCTGCTCCGGGGCTCCTTGGAAGGGGAGCGAGTCCCTGCCCCGGTCTCTGCGGATGCCACGCACGGCTGCTCCCGGGGCAGAGCCGGCGCTCAGACGTGCCCCGTCCCGGGTCTGACTTTTGAGCAGCGCTGGTGAAACCGCTTACGGAAAACACCCTGCTCTCCCCGTCCCCTTCCAGCTTTGAGCCACTCCGTCCCCTGAACTCTGAGTCCTGGGGTGCTGCATTTGTTGAGTTTAATCAATACATGCTGGTGTTTCATGTCATTGATATGATAATATAAAGCCTGAGCAATTTGTATAATTAAAAATGAATATGGTTCAGACTCACAGCCGGAGCTTCCATCCTTCCAGAGCCCCCGACCCCCCTCACACAATAAACCTCTGGTTTCACCCTCACCCACGCCGGCTTTAAACACCGTCCGGTCAGCAAGCGATTGAGCCGCAGCTCGAGGTCTGCTCCCCCGGCACCGGGCACAGCCCCTCCGCCTGCCCCCCTGCCCTTGGGGCTGAGCCCCAGCGCAGGGTCTGGGGGGGACACCCTTCCCGCAGGGTGGCCCGGGGCGAGCACCGACCCCCAGTGCCTTGGTCAACCCCAGCTGGAGGACCAGGTAAAAAGCAGGGACTCAGTGAAAACCAGATGCTGCAGCTGAGCTGAGTTTCCTGGGGAAATAAATTACACACATACGGCACAGCATCTCAGCGCTTGCCGGAGCTCCTCCAGGCAGCGCTCGCTCCGAGATTTCATGGGCCTCTGGCTGCAGGGCAATGAAATGCTCCTTATGTCACCGAAACGGCGTCCCGAGGTTATAAAAAGCGCAAGATGGAGTAAAGGTTGAGCCCCGGCCCCTTCGAGCAGAAGGTGAGGGGCTGCTCGGCTGTCAGCGCGTCTGCGAGCCCCTCCTCGCTCCCTCCCACGGGTCGGGAGCCCAAGGGGGGCGAGCCCCGGTGCCGAACGGCTGCTGAAGTGTGGGGCCCCGGTGGGCCGGGGCTCTGAGCTCTGCCGGAGACAAGAGCAACCCGCTCCGCGCGCACCAGAAACGCTGGCTTCCCCCCACCCCGCCAGCGGTGCCCGGACCTCCTCTGAGGGACACGGGCTGCCGGTCGCCCTGACCCCCCCGGGAGCCCTCTCTGCAAGAGGGAGCCGGGGGGCACTGGCACCAAGAGCGGTGCTTCCCGGGGGATAACCAAGGGCATTCGCCTGGCTCTGCCGGGAGAGGCACGCCGGCACGGTGCACATGCAGGAGGGCTGGGGGAGGACGCGGTGAGAGAGGGATGGAGAGGATGGAGGGATGGAGAGGATGGAGGGATGCAGAGGATGGAGGGATGCAGAGGAGGAATGGCTTGTGTCAGGGGTAGTGTGGCCAGCGGGAGCAGGGCAGGGATCGTCCCCCCGTGCTCGGCGCTGGGGAGGCCGCACCTGGAATGCTGTGTCCAGTTTTGGGCCCCTCGCTCCAAGAAGGACCCGGAGGGGCTGGAGCGTGTCCAGGGAAGGGCAGCGGAGCTGGGGCAGGGTCTGGAGCACAGGGCTGGGAGCGGCGGCTGAGGGAGCTGGGGGTGTTCAGCCTGGAGAAGAGGAGGCTGAGGGGAGACCTGATCGCTCTGCAGCTCCTGGCAGGAGGGGGCAGGGAGGGGGGTCGGGCTCTGCTCCCAAGGAACAGCGATGGGACGAGAGGAGATGGGCTCAAGCTGCGCCACGGCAGGTTTAGGTTGGATATTGGGAGAAATTTCTTCACAGAAAGAGTGGTCAAGCATTGGAACAGGCTGCCCAGAGAGGTGGGGGAGTCCCCAGCCCTGGAGGGGTTCAAAACGGGCAGAGGTGGCACTGGGGGCCATGGTTTAGTGGGCATGGGGGTGTTGGGGTGATGGTTGGGCTGATGATCTTAGGGGGCCTTTGCAACCTTGATTCCTGGTTTTACTTTCATTAAAAACTAATCCATCCACCAAGGCAGGAAACATGAAATTAATTATTCCTCTCCCCTTCATTGGTTTAGTGTGGACTTGGTAGTGTTGGGTTGATGGTTGGACTGGGTGATCTTCAAGGTCTTTTCCAACCTGAACGACTCTATGATTCCATGATTCTATGAAAGAAGAGGAAGAAGGGCGGCAGCGCAGGGCATGGGGGTGGTGGGCTCCACGTGCTGCGGCGGGGGGAAGGAGGCCACAGCCAGCGCTCCTCCTCGCCAACACGGAGAAGACCCCACGGCGCACGGGGAGCCAGCGGACCGTGGCGCACCCCTTGCCAGGGCTGACGAGTACCCGCCGTGCAGAGGGGCCCAGCCTTGATGCCTAAAATGTGCCGTGAAGCATCTCCCCACTCAGCACAGCACTGCCCTGGGAGACGAGACAAGGTGGGAAGTCAAAGAGGTGTCAGCCGGTGTCCCGAGCCCCCGGGGACCCCCGCACCTCGTCCCCGGCATCGTCTCTCAAAGAGGGGAACCACCACAAGCCCCAGAGAGCCCAGTCCCCTGGGACCAAGGCCTGTTCCACACCGGTCGCAGGCATTCCCCAAAGATAACCAAAGGCTTTCGCGATTTGGGACAAATTATGAGGGCTGCGGGTGGGTCTCGGAGGGGCTGGGGGCCATGATCCGCAGCAGGGAAGGCGAGCAGGGAGCAACCGGACTTGGGGATGCTCAGCACTGGGAAGCCAGCGGGCCGGCCAGGCACGGCTGGCCACCGCTCCTCCTTCCAAACACACCAGCGGAGGTCAGGAATCGCGGACCTCTGGCGCCGGCGAGCCACGGGCTGGGCTGGGGCAGCATCCCCCAGCCGGGCTCAGCGCAGGCAGCGGCCGTGCTGCAGCCACGAGGCGTGCCGGCTCCCCGGCCGCGAGGTGCAGGGGGGTTCCCTCGCTGCTCTGCATGGCCCTCGGATGCAGCACCGTCAGAGGCAGCTCGTGCCAGGGCGGGCGAGCGGCAGCACGGCTTGGCCTCGCTCCCCCGGCATTATCGGAGCGGGAAGAGGCGGTTTGCTTCATGCCGAACGGTTCAGAGGCCCCGAACGGCTCGGGCGCGGGGCTGCTGGTTTGACACGTCTGGTGCTTCACTCGTAGGGAGCCCGGCTGGGCGCAGGGGTTTCACGAAAGGATTTGGAAGAGCTCCACTTTACGGAGATGGAAATTTTTGTATTTTTAATTTCAATATTAGCGGTTTCAAAGCTGGAGAAAGAGGTTTGGAAAGCCTCCCTGCCTCTCAGGCAGGGCTCAAAGGCATACACAAGCAGTGATGGATACTGTTGAAATGAAATTTGGAGGCTTTGGGGAGGAAAACTTCGATTCAGTGGAGTCCTTTCGAGTCCTGCAGATGAGGTCGTAACACTCAACACTTAAATGATGCTTCACCAATTCCAAGGGATGCTGCCAACTTGTCCCCACCCACACTGAGGCCGCTGCGGTCACGCAGGGACAGGGGATCCGTGCTCAAGCAAATAAAAACACGGCAAGGCAGCGCAGTTTGCCTTCGCGTGTGCCTGGCAGAATGGTGCTGGCAGGGTCCCTGCGTAGCTGGAGCATCCGAGCCCAAGCGAAGCTGCCGAGCCGCAGCTCAGCACCAACAAGGTGCAGAAGGCACCGGTTTTAGTCGCGGACAGCAGAAGAGGAGGGCTTGAGCAGCAATGCCCTGGCAGACGGCGCACGGCGCATACCTTGGCAGGCAGCAGCTCCGAGAGCTGCCACCGGATCCCGCAGGGCCTCTTCCAGCCACGCATTCCTCTCCCTGCTCATCACCGCGGGGCTCTGCCACCACGGGCCGAGCCCAGACGCTGCTCTGTCCGGGCGGAGCAGGGAAAAAGCTCCAAAGCCGGCCAGGAAGGGACGTGCTTGCACAGGTACAGCGGCAGGAGATGCAGCTTTCCCCCTGCTTTAACAGCGCTCGCCAGCTGCGCTGCCGGCAGCGACGGGCTCTGCGCAAAGCCAAGCGCAGACGGGTTGTGTCCCGCGGGCACAGCCCGTGAGCGGAGGCAGCAGCCAGGTCCATTCCCTGCCCACCTCCCTGCCCGTGCCACGCTGCGAGAGGCGAAAGCTCCCAGGAGCAGCAGAAAAGCATTCCCGGCTCAGGAGGCCGTTCCTGCTCGCCGGTTGGCGCCGGGGGGACGGACGGACATCCACAGAGAGCCGTGCGGCAATTACTCTCAGCTGTGTGATAGGGCCTGCCCGGGTGCAGAGCAATTTTCCACCACATATTTGCTCCGTGAAGTCACAGGTAGCTCCAAGATTCGCACGTCTGCCCACGTCCAGGACGTGCTGCTGGCTCCGGGGGAACGAGGAGACGGGCTTGCAGCTCCCTCAGCAACCGCCTGCCGTGGGACTGGCAGCAAGCCTTGGGCAGGCTCCCACCAGCCCCTCGCTGCCAGCCCCGGGCACCGCAGCTCTCCTCTCAATTCCTGCTCCAGCCCAGCCCTCATCTTCAGCGCCTAGGATTGCCCCGGAGCGTTGGTCCCCCGGCTCGCAGCCGTGCTGTAAGCTCCGGGAGCAAGGCCCAGCTCCCACTGGATGCAGAGGAAGGAGCGCAGGGTTTTGGGGCTGACAGCCAGCCCCTGCGGTGCTACCCACCTTCGGTCACCCGAGACACGCTCCAAGGGGCAAGAGCTGCAGCTCCTGCCTTCGCCGTGAGCCCAGGAGACCCACGGCGAGGAGAGAAAGAAACCAAACGGGCAATTCTGCAAGCAGGCTAAAACTTAACAGCTCGGAGAACACCCAGCAAGCCTGACGTGGGCCTGCACTGCAACGGCGTCCCACCACGGCGCTGCCCTGAGGTCCGGCAGCACGTGGGGCAGGGGCTGGGAGCCACCAGCCCCTTTCCCTGCCACCTTCCTGGCCTCCAGGCAGAAATGCTCATCAAAACTACCGCCGGTGGAGAGACGAGAGCCGACGAGGCAGGCTGATGCGATTAATCTAGCACAAACAGAGCTCCGCTGCGCTCCCTTTGGCCCCCCTCAGCAAGCAGAAGACCTCTGGCTCCTCGCTTTCCACGCAAACAGCAGCCGGCACACGCGCGGAGGAGATCGCACGATGTTTCACAGCAAGCCGCTACGCCTTGTGCAACCGGGAACGAATGCCACCTCCGTCACAGCCCTCGCAAAGCAAGCTTCACCCGTCCCACGGCGCAGGCTGAGGCTATGTACGACCTGCCACGGGCTTCACGCCTCTCCAAATCCCGGCTGTAGCCCCGAGCCAGCGCAGACCCGGCACACCCCAGCATCAGCCTGAGCCGGAGCTGCCAGCAGCCCTGCTGCAGGAGCTTTCCGCCCACCGTGGCCGTACCCTCGCTGACCCCCGTGCTCCCCAGAGCGACTGGGACGTCCCAGCAATGATCTCCAAACCAAGAGCAGAGACCCCGGGCCCGCTGCCAGCAGAGCAGCTTTACGGCACTTTCATACTTGTTAGCCGAACGATCGCCCGGGGCATCATCTCCTGCCAGGGGCTGCGTTGAGCAGCCCGGCTTCTCATCATCTCCCCCTCCGGCCCCATCCGAACGCTGCTGACCCGCACGGAACGCGTGGCAGCCGAGCTGAAACGCCGGCGCTAAACTTCAAGGGAGTTTGCAGAGGTTGAGCATGACTGCCTTGTGCAGGGGAGCTTCGGGCAAACACAGACCCGGCTGTGGGGTGCGCGGGGCCCTCGACCCCTCCGGCAGCACCCACGTGGCCCCGCACGCCGCTGCGCCCGGGACGGGAGGTCTGTGCGTGGCTGCCACCGCTCCCGATCACTTCCATACGCCTCCCCCAGCCCCTTCTCCGTCGCCCTTCAGCAACACGTGCAGCTGGCAAGCTATTAAAATAACGCAGGTGAAAATTATAGGTTAGCTAGTAAAGCCTTCCAGAGGTCTCGGAGAAGAAAGGAGAAAGGTCTTTAAACACACCTTGCTGGTGGCTGGGGAAACAGAGCTGCCCCAGGGCGTGCTGCGGCCCTCCGAGCTGCGCGGCTGGCCAGCTGCAGGGCCAGGAGAGCTCGGGCACCCCTTCCCCTCGCCTGACCCCCGGAATCGCTCCCCGGGCTCCCCTTCCCCTCGCCTGACCCCTGGCATCGCTCCCCGGGCTCCCCTTCCCCTCGCCTGACCCCTAGAATCGCTCCCCGGGCTCCCCTTCCCCTCTCCTCACACCCGGCATTGCTCCCCGGGCTCCCCTTCCCCTCGCCTGACCCCCAACATTGCTCCCTGGGCTCCCCTTCCCCTCACCTGACCCCAACATCGCTCCCCAGGCTCCCCTTCCCCTCTCCTCACCCCCAACATCGCTCCCCGGGCTCCCCTTCCCCTCTCCTCACCCCCAGCATCGCTCCCTGGGCTCCCCTTCCCCTCACCTGACCCCCGGCATCGCTCCCCGGGCTCCCCTTCCCCTCGCCTCACCCCCAACATCGCTCCCCGGGCTCCCCTTCCCCTCTCCTCACCCCCAGCATCGCTCCCCGGGCTCCCCTTCCCCTCGCCTGACCCCCAGCATCGCTCCCCGGGCTCCCCTTCCCCTCGCCTGACCCCCAGCATCGCTCCCCGGGCTCCCCTTCCCCTCGCCTGACCCCCAGCATCGCTCCCCGGGCTCCCCTTCCCCTCTCCTCACCCCCAGCATCGCTCCCCGGGCTCCCCTTCCCCTCTCCTCACCCCCAGCATCGCTCCCCGGGCTCCTTCCCCTCACCTGACCCCCGGCATCGCTCCCTGAGCTCCCCTTCCCCTCTCCTCACCCCCGGCATCGCTCCCCGGGCTCCCCTTCCCCTCGCCAGAGCTCCCTGCTCCCCGCAGCTTTGGCTCACGACCTCTCGGGGAGCCAGCAGGTCCCTGCCCACCCTCCGGCCGCAGCAGCAGCGCTCACCGTCTCCAAGCCCACTCCGTCTCCAGCCCACCCCTCACACCCCCAAGCCGCCCGCCTTCCCCCAGCTCTGCCGCCGAGGGCTCAGACAATTCGGGAGCATCCCCGCGGGCCCTTGGTGCCCGTCACAGCAGCGCCGGGCGCTGGCACAGCGGGCTTGTGAAGTGTTTTCCTCTCCCTGCTGTTTTGCAAAAAGCCAGAAGCCGAAGAGGAGAACGAATGAGCGGGTGAGACGCCGAAGGAGCTGACGCAGCCGGCCGCCAGCGCGCGAGAGGGAAAGCGAGGCGAGAGGGAAAAGTTCTTCAGCTCCTCGAAAGGGGCCCGGCTGCCCGCCGTCATGGTGAGCACAGGAAAAATCCCGTCCCAGAGCGTTAGCTCTGCCGGGTGCAGGTCCTACGCTGACCACAGCGCTGAGCCAGCCCAAGCCAAGGCGCAGACACGGGGCCTCTGACCGTGCTGGAAGCGCGGGGATTTACGGAATGACGGGACGTCCGAGGCTGGCGGGGAGCTCCGGAGACTGCCCGCTCCAACCCCCTGCCCGCAGCGGGGTCAGCTGGAGCAGGCTGCTCAGGACCCCACGGGACAACCGGGCCGTGTCCGGGTGGGTTTGAACACCTCCGAGGATGGAGATGCCACAACCTCCCCGGGGCAGCCTGTGCCAGGGGGAAAGGAAAAAAGAGACGAAGCCTCCCGTCATTGGAAGGAGCTTTTCCCAAACGCTCCCGTGCCACCGATGCTGCAGAAACCTGCCCTCCAGGGAGAAACCCGCCCGTCCCATGCTGGCTGGGTTCAAGTCCAACCCGTTTATCTCTTGATTTTACCAGAAAGGGAAAGAATGGCCCCAGACAAGCAAGGACGCTGCCCCTCGCACCGCGCAGCCTGGGCGCTGGGGTGCCCAGCGCTGTCCCAGCGGGGGACGGACGGTGCAGCACGGAGCACCGGGGAGACAGAGCCTTCTCGCAGCGACGGTGGCCGGGGGATGCGGGCAGAAGAGTTTTGCCATCGCAGGGTGCAAGCTGGAGGAGCAGCACAGCTCCAGCAGTCACCTCCGAGCCAAGCGCGGTGCCGCGGGGAGCTGCCGGGGCAGCAGCCGGGCAGGACCGTGTCGGGCAGCTCTCGGCGAGGGAGCGGGGTCAGCACTGCCCGGCAGGCAGCGGCCGCGCTCCGGAGAGCTCCAGCCCCAGGTGCCAGGGAGAAATTCCTTCTCCGACAGCTTCAGCTGCAAGGAGAGGAAGCGGCTGCGTGCTCGGCGCTCGACGGCAGCCAAAGCACGCTTGGAGCCCGCTGGAAAAAGCAGGGCCAGGGCTGAGGGAGCACGGGCAGGGGCAGCCCCTGCGCCTCACTGCTGGGGGACGGCTCTGCTGCTCCTGCAGCTGGGGAGCTGGGAGCGCTGCTGGGATGCTGGGAGTGCTGCTGGGATGCTGGGAGCGCTGCTGGGATGCTGGGAGTGCTGCTGGGGAGCTGGGATCACTGCTGGGATGTTGGGAGCGCTGCTGGGGAGCTGGGAGCATTGCTGGGAGTGCTGCTGAGGAGCTGGGAGCACTGCTGGGATGTTGGGAGCATTGCTGAGGAGCTGGGAGCACTTCTGGGAAGCTGGGAGAGCTACTGGGGAGCTGGGAGCGCTGCTGGGGAGCAGGGAGAACTGCTGGGGAGCTGGGAGAATTGCTGGGGAGCTGGGACCACTGCTGGGGAGCTGGGATCACTGCTGGGATGCTGGGAGCATTGCTGGGGAGCTGGGAGCACTGCTGGGGAGCTGAGTGCTGCTGGGGAGCTGGGAGCGCTGCTGGGATGCTGGGAGCATTGCTGGGATACTGGGAGCATTGCTGGGATGCTGGGAGAGCTGCTGGGGAGCTGGGAGCGCTGCTGGGGAGCTGGGAGCGCTGCTGGGATGCTGGGAGCATTGCTGGGATACTGGGAGCATTGCTGGGATGCTGGGAGAGCTGCTGGGGAGCTGGGAGCGCTGCTGGGGAGCAGGGAGAACTGCTGGGATGCTGGGAGCATTGCTGGGGAGCTGGGAGCACTGCTGGGGAGCTGGGATCACTGCTGGGATGCTGGGAGCATTGCTGAAGAGCTGGGATCACTGCTGGGAAGCTGGGAGAGCTGCTGGGGAGCTGGGAGCACTGCTGGGGAGCTGGGATCACTGCTGGGGAGCTGGGATCACTGCTGGGGAGCCAGGAGAGCTGCTGGGGAGCTGGGACATTTTGGGGCAGCAGTGCCACTGGCCTTTTCTGCTCCACTACCTTTCCAGATCCCCATTTAATTGCTTACTGGTCTTCTACCTGCTGACAGCTCCCTAGGGAAAGCCACACAGGTCTGCAGCCTGGAAAAATGCTTTCCAGCAAGCCTGGCTATGGTGACTAACCTAAGTATCGCCTTAGCTGGCACACTCCAAGAGCAGCTGGGTCCAGGTCCGGCTGCAGCACTCGCAGCGCGTTCCCCAGCCTGGGCACTGGCCTGTGCCGTGCAGCGGGGCTGGCTCGGTGAGGGACCGGGCTGGCAGTGGCATGGCCGTGCCCACCCAGGGAAAGCAGCCAGCCATCCAGGGCCACTGGAAGGATGCTGGGAGCCACCAAAAAGACAAATGCACCATGTCACACGTGCAGCAACCCGAGCCCAGCAAGCAGGCGAGGCGCAGCATCACACGTGCAGCCTGACCCAGCCGGAGGCGGCTGCACGGGCCCAAGACAGCCCCAAGCAGTCGCTTCTGCTCCCAAGCGTGCGCCGGTATTGGGAGCGAGCAGAGACAAGGCGTCACTGGGGGAAATCCCTGCGTGCAGCAGGGCAGGGCTAGGGATGAAGCACTCGAGGTTGCAGGTCTGGTTTCCTACAGAGAGACCGTAGCCTGGTAGCACACGTGGGTTTGCAGCCAGATGGGTTTCAGAAAGAAGAGATGGGTCTCACCACCCCAAGGACAGCTCCAGAAGCAGGAGCAGCAGTGCTTTGGGGGGACCTGGCCCTTCCCTGGGTGACTGTCTGTCCGTGTGTCCATCCTCACCAGGCCCTGGCTCCTCCTCCCTCTGCACCCCAGCGAGGAAAGGAAAGCGCCGCTGCAGACTTGCCAGTCGGTGGGATTTTCTCCTTGCTCAGGCACGCACTAACTCTGTTTACGAGTGCTCAGCCCTCGGCCCTGGGGGGCGAGTGAAACGATAAAAAAAGAAAGAGAAGAAAGCCCAAACACGCCCGCGCACACCCACAGGCACGGCAGGACTCAAACGCTCCAGCTCAGCTCCGGGGATCAATTTCCCCAGCTATTCCACACGGCTGCAGGACTCCGGGGAGCTCTAAAAACAGGAAGCCAGTGGTGTAATTTTGAAGGAAATTCTCAAAGCCAAGCCATTAAGGGCTAAAAAGGAGGCTGCATCCAATTCGATCGGAACAGAACAAAATAAAAAACATCATAATGGCAGGTTCAATATTGAGAGTAACCCAATTCCAGATTTCCTCCGCTTAATCCTGCAGGAACCCGCAGATGGCTGGGGGAGGGGGCTGTGCCCGGCCAGTCTGGCGGGGCCGACGCTGCCATTCCTGCATCCCCTGCACCCCCGGCAAGCCGCACGGCACCGGGTACCGGCACCTCCTCACGCCGGTACGGGACCGGGTGCTCTCCTGTGTGGTCAGCCCCGCTGCCAAACGACCCCTTCCGAAACAGCGACTGCCTCTGGCTCTCCTGGTTTACGGCTTAAGGCAGAGCTCTGGCTTCGCACCGAGCGAGCGGGGACCCTCCGCTGATGAAAATGTCCCGCTGCTCGCTAAGGCCGACGGCGGGCTGCTCCTCTCCTGCTGCAAGGCGAGCGCTGCGCCTTCGGATGCTCTCCCCTCCGCAGCGGTGGGCAGGAACGGGCTGTTTGCCTGCTGCCCCTTCCCAGCAGCCTGGCTCAAGCCGCGCCGGCCGCTCCACGATCTCCCGCCCCACGCTCTCCCACTCCACGATCTCCCACCCCACGCTCTCCCACCCCACGCTCTCCCGCCCCACGCTCTCCCGCCCCACATTCTCCCGCTCCACGCTCTCCTGCTCCACGCTCTCCCGCCCCACGCTCTCCCGCCCGCCCCACGCTCTCCCGCCCCACATTCTCCCGCTCCACGCTCTCCTGCCCCACGCTCTCCCGCTCCACGTTCTCCCGCCCCACGCTCTCCCGCCCCACGCTCTCCCGCCCCACGCTCTCCCGCTCCACGATCTCCCATTCCACGATCTCCCACGCCATGCTCTCCCGCTCCATGCTCTCCCGCTCCATGCTCTCCCGCTCCACGTTCTCCCGCCCCACGCTCTCCCGCCCCACGCTCTCCCGCTCCACGTTCTCCCGCCCCACGCTCTCCCGCCCCACGCTCTCCCCGCCCCACGCTCTCCCGCCCCACAATCTCCCGCTCCACGCTCTCCCGCCCCCACGCTCTCCCGCCCCACGCTCTCCCGCTCCACGCTCTCCCGCTCCACGTTCTCCCGCTCCACGCTCTCCCGCCCCACGATCTCCCGCTCCACAATCTCCCGCTCCACGATCTCCCACGCCATGCTCTCCCACCCCACGCTCTCCCGCCCCACGCTCTCCCGCCCCACGCTCTCCCGCCCCACGCTCTCCCGCCCCACATTCTCCCGCCCCACGCTCTCCCGCTCCACGTTCTCCCACCCCACGCTCTCCCGCTCCACGTTCTCCCGCCCCACGCTCTCCCGCCCCACGCTCTCCCCGCCCCACGCTCTCCCGCTCCACGATCTCCCATTCCACGATCTCCCACGCCATGCTCTCCCGCCCCACGCTCTCCCGCTCCATGCTCTCCCGCCCCACGTTCTCCCACCCCACGCTCTCCCGCCCCACGCTCTCCCGCTCCACGTTCTCCCGCCCCACACTCTCCCGCCCCACGTTCTCCCGCCCCACGCTCTCCCCGCCCCACGCTCTCCCGCCCCACGCTCTCCCCGCTCCACGTTCTCCCGCCCCACGCTCTCCCGCCCCACGCTCTCCCGCTCCACGTTCTCCCGCCCCACGCTCTCCCGCCCCACGCTCTCCCGCCCCACGCTCTCCCGCTCCACGCTCTCCCGCTCCACGTTCTCCCGCTCCACGCTCTCCCGCCCCACGATCTCCCGCTCCACAATCTCCCGCTCCACGATCTCCCACGCCATGCTCTCCTGCTCCATGCTCTCCCGCTCCACGTTCTCCCGCCCCACGCTCTCCCACCCCACACTCTCCCGCTCCACGCTCTCCCACTCCGACATCCCCCGTGCACAGGGAGGGCTGCTGGGGCGTGCTGAGGTGGGGAGGGTGAGATGGGTCTGGCCCCCCAGCCGGGACCCTTCCCCAGGGCAGAGGCTCGGCCACCACGCTCGTGCCGGACGGCAAAGCTCCGCACCCCGTAATGAAGCTCCCCCTGGGCCGATGCATCTCTGTTATTCACTGCACGGAGCGATGCAACCGTGCTGGAGTCGCCCGGCTCGAGCGAGCAGGGCTGTGCCTCCATAATCCCCCTCTCGCAACGCTGCAGGTATCCCAGGACCTGGAGCGGGTTTGGGGATGCGCATCAGAACAGCCAGGAGAGGCGGGGAAGTCACTGCCGAGGTCAGCACCCAAAAGTAGTCAGCGCAACAGCACCTTGCTCTGGGATGTGTTTAATGCATCTGTCGCGTTCGGTGCCCTGGAATTTGGGGACAGGAGCCGGAGCCCTGGCTCTCGGCCGGGACGCTGCCTTTCCCTGCCCGGCCTCGCCGACGAGCTGCGCACCCAGCGCGCGCGGTGGGGAGCGGGATGGGCTGGGAATACGCGGGAAAGGACGTGCCGCCCTCCTGCCGCAGCCGTGCCGCCGGTGGCTGAGCCTCCGTGCCTGGAGGCAGCACCAGCCATCCCACCACGGGCGCCTTGCTACTCGTGCCGCCGGCCCTCGGAGGGGTCCCACGGCCGCGGCAGCAGAAAGCCTGGCCCCGGCGAGCCCCCCGCTCCCAACTACCTGTCCCCAGGCTTGGGGGAATGAGCTGCCGCACTCACCACATGATCCATCACAAGGTGCTCCCTGCCTGCATCCCTGCTTAGCACCTGCGAGGCTGCCAGGAAACACATGTGACCCCGCTGGTACGGCTCGGCAGGCCTTTCTTCCTCTGATTTAGTTGCTGTTAGCTTTCCTTTTTTTTTTTTTCCACCCTCCCCCTTGCCTCGCTCCGCTGCCTGCCCTCCCCGCTGAATGCTTGCCAGCTGGGACTCTGCAGCCCCGCTCCCCCGAGCAGGGGCAGGTGCCGCCCTGAACCCCCACCCTGGAGCAGAGCAGGAGCCCCGGGGAGCCGGGACCCCCCGCACCCCACGTCGACTTTAATCGTACGGTCCGGCCGCGTAGCCGCGCTCCCCCGGCGGCGGCGGCGGTGGCTCCCGCTTCGTGCCGCCCGCGGTCTCCCCGTCCCCGACAGTGGCCTGCGTGCCCCCTCCCCACCGCCGCCCCCCCCCCGGCCCCCCTCCCAAAGCAGCTCCAGCTGTCAATGGCTCAGATGGGAAGTGCAGGTACGCTGCTGGCTCCCTGCCCGTCTCCCCTGTGTCTGTCTGGTGAAAGAGGAAGCCAGTCCACCTCTGGAATCCTTCACTCTCTCCTCGTTCCTGCTCTCCCCGCGTCTCCCCTGGGAATTCGGGGTCAGCCTCTCTCTCTCGGTCTCTCTTTTTTCCCTTGCCCCTATCGGATTACAATGCATGCAGTGTTCGCTCCAAATCCCCCACTGCACGTTAATTCTGTTCCTCTGTCTCTAACTACCAAACTGCTTTCCTGTGCCTCCTGTCTTTCCATTCCTCCTCCGCTATTTTTTATCTCTGACAAATAGAGCACGTCAGCTCCAATTGGAGTGAGCGGGATGGGGAAGGGGCTGCGGGAGCAGCCAGGAGCCACGGAGGAGGGCGAGCGAGCGGGGAGCAGAGGCGGGCGGGGGCAAGGGCCGGGAGCCGGCGTGAGGGGTCCCGGCAGGCAGGCACACGCGGGTCCCCAGCTCCGTCGGCCGAATCCCAGTCACTTCCAGTGCTCAAACGGGACATCCCAGAACAAAGAGCTTCGAGCAGGGCCCCGGGGCTTGCAGGCCACCTGAAGCAGCCGAGACCTCCCACGCGATCCACCGTCCCCATCTGCCTCAGTTTCCCTCTAGCACACAAGGCCGGCTCTCCTCGGAGGGCTGGGGAGGGAACGCGTGCCTGGGAGCGTGAGCCCAAAAGATCTCAAAGATCTTTGCTCCTGCCCAGCAGCTGAGGCAGACTGCAAGGCAGGGCGCCGAGCAGCACAATTCGGAAGAAATTCATGACTCCGGTGGCCGGCACAAGGCACGCCGGGCCAGCGAGGGGCACGGCGGGCTGCAGAGGGTCAGCCTGCAGCCACCACGGGTAGCGGGGCATCTGGGGCGGCTCCTACCCACGGAGGAAACCCAGAGCGGCGCCCAGGGGTAGATGCAGAGCCTTCCAGCCCTTCTTGATGGGACAGACGGACAGAACTGGGTCTTTGCTCCTCCTAGCACCTGCCACCTCCTCCCGAAGGCAGGGTAGCAGCAGCATTGCTGCAGCCCAAGCCCCAGAGCTGGCAGCAGCAGGTGGCTCTGCCAGGGACCCTCCTTCCCCGCAGCGCAGCGGCTCTGCTCCCAGCGAGGAGCACGGACACGCGCGGAGGAGCCCTGACACATGCGGAGGAGCACGGACACACGCGGAGGAGCACCGACACGCGTGCCACCCCGTGTCCTGCGGCGCAGGGGACAAGCAGCGGCTCGGCCGGGCAGCGGGCAGGGGAGCAGGCTGAGGACGCAGCCTGCGCCGGGGCGGTCTGGGGGGCAGCAGCCTCCGCAGCCCCGCAGCGATGCGTGCTGATGCCCAAGGATGCTGTTGGCACTGACGGAGCAGGAGCACCGTGGCCCTGACCTTCCTCGGGATGGGTGAACGGTGAAGCTGAAGGAGCAAAGGGGCGCAGACCGGTGGGGAAGGCAGCAGGACGTCACCCCTGCACTCCCGTTACCTCCTGCTCTGACACGGCCCCCGCAGCAGCATCTGCCTGGGGGTGCAGAGGGAGCCGGAGCATGGAGGGCGATGGAGGGAGGTGGGCTGGGATTCCCCGCACCGCACACAGGAACCGCGGAGCAGTTAATGAGGGGGAAAGCGCTCGCTGGCTTCCCCTGCTCCTGGGCTGGGAGGGAGAAGGCAGAGGCTGCACGGTGCCCTCCCCCAGCCGCAGCCCTCCCTGATTTATGGCGGGGTGTTTTCTTTAGCAAACCCAGCTGCCGGTGGCCTTCCCGCCGATGGCTTTTACCCGGCTCTGCACCTGGAGAGGCTGGGGAGGCAGGACGGAGCCGCCCTCCCCCTGCACAGAGCTGGGAAGGGGCAGGGGGGATCACATCTACGCGCGGGAGGAGGAGGAAGACGAGGGAGCCAGGCTGTTCTCAGCCGTGCCCGCTGTCAGGGCAGGAGGCCGTGGGCACAAATTAACACACAACGAAATTCAACCTGAACACAAGACGACGCTTTTTTACTGGGAGGGTGGTCAAGCTCTGGCTGGGGTAGAGTCTCCGTCCTTGGAGATATTCGGAACCTGCTGGGACACGGCCCTGGGCAGCCTGCTCCAGCCCGAGCAGAGGGTCGGACCAGACACGCTCCCACAGCCCCTGCCAGCCCCAGCCATTCTGGGGTTCAGTGATGGGGAACGAGACCCCAGAGGGACCCCTCTCCTCCCACAGGGATGGCAAGCTCGGGTCCCGAGCCATTTAGATGGTAAGCAGTAGGTTCCAGAGTAAACACAGGCTCATGGCAGCCTGTGAGTTGCTGCAACCACGCAGGCCCAGCTGAAATTTGCTTCACATCCGACAGGAGGAAGGACTATAAACCTCCATAAAACAGCTGAAATATCGCCCCAGTCAGTGCAGATCCGGGTCCGGGCTCCTGCCACCCCTCCAGGAACCTCTCCTCCGCCGGCAGGTTGGAAGCGTTTCGGGATGTGCCAGTGGGGAAGTCCTGGGACCTCCCGGCTCGACCTTTCTCACCGGCAACGCGTGCCAGAAGATAAGCTCTGTTGGGGGAGGCAGCGAAGAGCCTGCCTCGTCCCCGAACACACCACCTACCTCGCTGCCGCTCCCATCCCGCGAGGCCGTGCAAAGCGCGGCAGCAAAACCCACCGTGGTGGCCGCAGCTGAGCCACCGGCTGGGGCAGCTCCCCGCGGCCGCGGCCCACGCTCGCACCTCTGCCCGCTGCCAGCGGCCGCGGCGTGCGGGGGCCGGTCTCCCCCTCCCTCCCCACCTCCAATCTTTCCGTGCTGATTTACTGCCCACAGAAAAAGTTTCCCTCTTCGAATCCAAGATTCCTTGCGTTTTGGCTCCTGCTCCCGCAAACCCGAATCAACTGTTAATTTTGGCAAGTCCCCTTTCTTTGCTCTGACCGTGGTCGGACTTTTCCATTCTCAACACCTTGGGAGCTGTTCTGGGGGGGGGAGGGCACAGGCATCCCCCTCTCTTCCTGGGCACTCTGCCCTCCCCGTTACAAACCAAGGACTGGGAGGACCTGCTGCTGCTGCTGCTGCTGCTGCTGCTGCCGCCGCTGCCACTGCTGCCGCCGCCGCCGCCACGAGGGCTGACGCTGCACAGCCAAGCGAAACCCAGAGCCCCCCAACTCCCCACCCTGCTCCCTGGGCTGGTGTTTTACTGGCACATTACTGGCAGAGCTCAGGAGCGAGCCAGGTAGCTCTGGAGAGGTTCTGCTTCAAGCGGCCAGCCCGGAGCCATGGTCTTCTCTGGCCCAGTGGGCAACCGCCCAGCGCGGCAGAGCGCAGCTCAGCTCGGCTCCAAGCGGGGAGCAGCTGTCTGGCAGGGAAGGCCGTGGAGATCCACCAGCAGAGCTGGGGGAAGAGAAACCACAGCAAGCAGTCGCTTTGCAGGGGAACCTGCCGTTAAGCCGACTTGCGAGCTGCCCCACAAACACATCCAGCACCAACGGAGCGCAAGACGCACCCGCCGCAGCCTTTGCTGCTTCCGGATGCCGAGGGCTGCGGACCTGAAGAAGTGCTGGAGCCCGGGAGGTGCTGCCTCGTCCCTCGCTGGGATGCCAAAACCTCGCGCTGGCCTGTGAACAGATTCCCCCTCCCCGCTGCTAAAGTGCTGCCTTATAAAGGAGCCGCCCACATCTCGCTTCTGTGCAGAGCAGGCCCAGCTCGTTAAAGATTATGAGATGTAAAGGCAGAGCGCAGGCCCCCTGCCTCGGCACCTTCCCAAGCAGGGCAAGGGGGATGGGAGAGAGGGACGGGGCCACGGGGCAACGGGGCCACGAGCCCGGGGCAGCCGGAGAGCAGCGTCCTGGGGATGCGCGGCCCCCACGCTTCCAAAGCCCACGCTTCGCACTGCGGAGTGACGGTTCCCCCTCTCTCGGTGAGCTCAGAGATGCCCCTGCTGTCCCTTATGCCAAGTTTCCCCCGGAGAAGGGAAGAAGCCAGACGCAGGCGGGCTCCATCCTCCAGCTGGTTTTAATCATGCCCAGCAAACCCCTCCCGGGACCCTCTCTCCCAACCATCTGGGAGCGGAGCTAAACCCGGATGGAAAGGAAACCCTGCGCAAGCCCTCCCTGCGGAATGACGGGCGGTGGGTCTGGCAGAGGTGGCAGAGAGCCCCTCTCGCCCGGCCGCCCCCTCCAACGCGTTCGATAGCACCTGCATCCCCCCCAGCTCCCCCCTCCTCGCCCAAGCACCGTTCCGCAACCCAAGGAAGGATTAGCCGGCGCAGCAGGAGCAGCACGCGATCCAGCACTGCTGCTCCCAGGGACCTGCCAGAAAGAAAGAGCAGAGTCTTCCATGTCAACATTCCTCCTGCTTAGGAAAACACGGCCCCGTTCCCCTGAATAGCCTATTAAAGAGAGATTTCCTGCCGGGTGGCGGAGAGAAAGCAGAGGGAGGTACCGCAGCCCAGCCAAGATCAGGGACGTGTGGTACAACTGACCGATCGCTGCCGCACCGGCCCCAGGCAAGGCCCGGTTCCGGACGGATGGACAGCTGCTCCGCATCTCTAGAGGCGATGCTCTGTAGGTGGGGAGATGGAGCCAGGAATGAGCGGAGAGGGCCGGCTTCCCTCTCCGCGTCGCGCACCCGGAGAAACAGCTCTGACGAGCGCAGGGCTGGCCTGCTCAGAAGCCTCCCCAGCTTTATTTCCCTTCTGCCCCATGGGATGGTTTTCCCCATGCTCCCCTGGCCGTAGCACAGGTTTAGTCACACACTGGAGAGCGTCGAGGAGGGATGGGGCCGACGCCAGGCACGCCTGATCTGGGCCCCCTTCGGAGGCTGGTCACCGTCCCCGTAGGCCAGGCTGCTGACCTGCTCCTTGAATCCTAGAATCATCGAATCGTTGAGGTTGGAAAAGACCTTGAAGATCATCCAGTCCAACCATTGACCCAACACTACCAAGTCCACCACTAAACCAGTTCAGGGGAGAGGAAGAATTAATTTCATATTTCCTGGCTTGGTGGATGGATTAGTTTTTTTAATGAAAGTAAAACTAGGAATCACTAAGGTTGGAAAGGCCCTCTAAGATCATCAGCCCAACCATCAACCCAACACCCCCATGCCCACTAAACCATGTCCCCAAGTGCCACCTCTGCCCGTTTTTGAACCCCTCCAGGGCTGGGGACTCCCCCACCTCTCTGGGCAGCCTGTTCCAATGCTTGGCCACTCTTTCCATGAAGAAATTTCTCCCAATATCCAATCTAAACCTCCCCTGACGCAGCTTGAGCCCATTTCCTCTTGTCCTTGCCTGCAACCACGCTGTGCTGCAGCCCTCACCAGCCCGTGGGCACACGAGGGGCTCTGCCCTCACCCCCAAAACCGCATTGCGTTGCTGCGGACAACAGGGATTTGTCTCGGCCATGCCCAGCACAAGCACCGGCTTCCAGCAGGACAGCACCAGGCTCGCATGCCCAGCAGCTCCGCACGTCACCGCACGGTGATTCCCGAGGGCACGGGGCAGAGCAGAGCAAACCAAGAGCAGTAAAACGACAAAGATCGCTGGAGTGACCTGTGGGAATGGGAATAGTGAGAGAAAACAAGCTCCTCTTGGAAAAAAGGGCTCACAAAAAGCATCGCAGCTCTACAACAGCGTTTCTCCTGGAGTCTCTGGCCACCTAACTCTTAGCAAAGGCAAGATGAGGTGCAGCCTCCGTTGCTGCAGCCCAGAGCCTTTCTTCCCGTGCTTACAGATAAAATATTTGCAGTTCAGAGAGCGCAAGCGACGTGCGATGCTGCTGCTCTCCCCACCTTCAGAAGGCAGCAGCTCTGCCCGGGGAAACTCGGGGTCTGCGCTCACGGCCCAGCTCTCTACCCAAGCCCCCACCACCGAAGGGGAGCCTTTCATTTTGCTATTTCCTTTAAACGAAGAAGTAAATCGTGCGTGTCCTGAGCGCAGCGGACGGGATCTCGCCGTGCTCCCGGCTGGCTCTCGGCACAAGCCCCGCCGGCCTCCTGAGTGGCGGCAGAGGCACCGGAGCCTCCTCGCACCACGCGAGCCTCTTGGAAGGGGCCAGGATTTCTCCTCCATCCTCACGGCAACAGCCCAGCCTTCCCCACCGCAGCACTCAGCCCCAGCTCACGTCGCTCGCACCCGCTTCACTACAGCCCAGAGTTGTTTCCTTAGCTGACGGGACTTGCGCGGTTTGACCGCACAGGGCCTCTCTCTTTGAGGGCAAAGCCCAAGCCCGGGAGAACCGCGGGGAGACAGAAAGCTCCAGGCAGGGACTGCGATGCCGCAGGTCGCCGTTCCCCGAAGCTCGCTGGAAGCCCACCGCCCACCCCTGCCGCGCAGGATGCCTCTGCCTCCCCTCCGCTGCGCCGGGGCTGCCGTCCGCAAGCCTCGGCCATTAAGCAAAAAAGCAAGACGTGTTTTAATGACTCCCAAGTCCCTTAAAGAAACATTCCTCCAACGCCAGCTCTCGGCGCATCTCCTCCCCCTCCTGCCATCCGAGCCCGGCTCCGGAAGGAGGCCGGACCCTCGCGGCAGCCCCTCGGAGGGGCAGGCCGCTCTCCTCCCGGCGGCAGATGGACTCGCGCCCCTTTGAAATAAAGTGTCCGACTGTCACCCACATCCACCGCGCCCGAGTAACGCGTAATGGGAAAACCCGATGTGGTAGGAAAACCTGACGCTGGGAGAGGAAAGAGACGGGACGAACTCGTGCGGGGGCAGGCGAAGGAAAAGGGGGTTCAGGGTCAGTTTGCTCCCCCGGAGCCGGCAGGCATGGCGGGGGGAGCCGGGCCCCCCAGTTTGGGCGACGGGCAGCGGCCGGCCCGCCGGGGAGCATCGGCCGTGAGCGATTTTCAAGCCACGGTGGCCATCGGGAGAGGCACTTTCCTAAACAAAGAGGGATCGCTCCGGAGCTTAGGAAACATGAGAAAGAGCCCCGCTGCCAGAGCGCAGGCTGCGAGCGAGCCTTGCAGCTGGGGTGGGATGCAGAGGGAAGTGGGGACACGCTCTGGGAGCGGGGGGCCGAGGCCAAGTCCTCTGGCAGCTGTCGGTTCGGTAGCCGGCAGAAGCCATTAACGGCGTTTGGCTGCAGAGCAAAGCGACGCGTGGTTCCCGGACACACAAACAGGCGCTCGGCAGCGGCTCCGCACGCTCTAGAGTTACAGCCCAGCCCCGGAGGCGAGCGCAGGCACAGGCCGACGCTTCCGATCGCGCCGGGGTCCCGGCGGCGCGGCTACTGCAGGGGCCGGAACACGGCGGGCTCAGCTCGGGGATTGCCAACCCCCGCGCCCGAGGGTCTGGCCCTTTGCCCCCCTGCATGGACCTCGTGTTTCTGACCGGGGAAGAACCATCCCCAAGGGCTGCGGAGCCCGGGGTTTTGCTCGAGACGGCTCTTGCCTCTGCAGAGCGGTGCTGACACCCCACGCATGGAGCCAGCGCCCTCCCAAAGCGGGCACAGCCCCTTCTGCTAGGGAGGAGACCCCTCCCTCGCTCCCGGTGACTGTCCGGAGGGATGCTGAGCCCCGGCGCGCCGTGCGTGTCCCCAGGCGAGGGTTACAGGAAGGGCCATCCTGGCTGACCCCCCCATATCCCCAAGACCCAGCCCAACTGCTGGCCAAAAGGTACTTTACAAATTTTTACAAATTCTTCTTGCTAACCACCTCTTCTGGGGCTGGAAGAGGGATGCCCAAGAGCCCCCACAGGCTCCCAAAAACCTGGGGCTTCCTCCTGGAAGCCCAACAACTGCTGACTTTGTCCCGTTAAATGGGCATGGCCAGAAAACGGCCCCTTTGGGGGAAGGCAGACCCCAAACCCACCTTCATTAATCACCCAGCTGAACAGCTGAGCTCCAAAAGCTTATCCCCGCTTGAGAGAAAGAACCCCAAATGCTGCCTATTGGGATTAAATGAAAGCCAACGCAGCAGCAAGAGAGGAAAGGCAGTAGGAGCAGCGTAGGGCTTCGTCTGCCCAAAGTGCTGCCGAGCACGTCAGAACACGCAAGCGCGCACGTGAACACGCACGTGTGCTTCAGCCGAGGCGACCCACGTCCTTCACCCTGTTCTGCCCCACCCTGAACCACCTTCGGCACAGGGGAACTAGCCTGCTCAGACTCCCTGAACAGGGTTCAGTTGGTTTAGGGTGGAAGGGACCTCTGGAGACCACCCAGTCCAACCCCCTGCTCAAGGAGGGTCAGCAGGAGCCAGTTGCCCATGACCATGTCCAGACGGCTTTTGAATATCCCTAAGGATGGAGACTCCACCACCTCCCTGAGCAACCTCTGCCAGTGCTCGGTCATCCTCACACACGATTCCTGATATTCTGATGGAATTTCACAGGTTTTAATTTATGTCCTTTGCCCCCTGCCCTGGCCATGGGAACTCCTGAGAAGAGCCAGACAACCCCATGCAACGCTGCAGGCTTGGGGAAGAGTGGCTGGAAGCTGCCTAGCCGAAAAGGACCTGGGGGTGTTGGTCGACAGCGGCTGAACATGAGCCAGCAGTGTGCCCAGGTGGCCAAGGTGGCCAAGAGCATCCTGGCTTGTGTCAGGGGTAGTGTGGCCAGCGGGAGCAGGGCAGGGATCGTCCCCCCGTGCTCGGCGCTGGGGAGGCCGCACCTGGAATGCTGTGTCCAGTTTTGGGCCCCTCGCTCCAAGAAGGACCCGGAGGGGCTGGAGCGTGTCCAGGGAAGGGCAGCGGAGCTGGGGCAGGGTCTGGAGCACAGGGCTGGGAGCAGCGGCTGAGGGAGCTGGGGGTGTTCAGCCTGGAGAAGAGGAGGCTGAGGGGAGACCTGATCGCTCTGCAGCTCCTGGCAGGAGGGGGCAGGGAGGGGGGTCGGGCTCTGCTCCCAAGGAACAGCGATGGGACGAGAGGAGATGGGCTCAAGCTGCGCCAGGGGAGGTTTAGGTTGGATATTGGGAGAAATTTCTTTACAGAAAGGGTGGTCAAGCGTTGGAGCAGGCTGCCCAGAGAGGTGGGGGAGTCCCCAGCCCTGGAGGGGTTCAAAAAACGGGCAGAGGTGGCACTTGGGGACATGGTTCAGTCTGGTCTACCCTTGACTGGTTTAGTGTGGACTTGGTAATGTTAGGTGAATGGTTGGACTGGATGATCTTAAAGGTCTTTTCCAACCTAAAAGATTCCATGATTCTATGACTTCACTCCCTCCCGTCAGGGATTTACCACGTTGAGGACATCTCCCCTGCGCATCCTTGTCTCCTGGCTAAATCCCAGCCCTCTTGGCCTCTCCTCCTATGGACTACGCTCCAATCCCTTCAGCATCTTCGTGGTGCTGTGCTGGACTTTCTCCAGTCAGTCCATGTCTCTCTCGTACCAGGGAGCTGAGCATTGGACACAGTGCTCCAGGTGTGGGCTCTCAGCATCTCCCCTTGAGGCTAAAAACCTCTGATTGAAACCCACGGGAGAACTTCTCAGTGCTTGCTTGCGTGCTCTCCGATTGGGGCCCCCTTCTCCTGAGGAGCAGCACGGAAGCAGGACGCCCTTTCCAGCCAAAGCCACGTCCATGCTGAGCAGAGCAGAAGCTGCGTGGGTGCCGCAGCAGAAGCTTGCTCCGATGGCTTTGCTCAGCATTCACCTTTTTCACAACAGTGTGATGCTGTCGCTCACGATCAGCCTGTGTTCTCCTTTGCACGACACCACCTACCCAGCGGCAGCAGCACATCTTGTATTATAGAATCACAGAATCATTGTGGTTGGCAAAGACCCTTACGATCATCGAGTCCAACCCTTAACCAGCACGCCCAAGCCCACCACTAAACCATGTCCCTAAGCGCCACGTCTACACGGCTTTTAAATACCCGCAGGGATGGGGACCCAACCACTTCCCCGGGCAGCCTGCTCCAGGGCTTGACAACCCTTTCCATGAAGAAAGTTTTCCTAATATCCAATCTAAACCTCCCCTGGCGCAACTTCAGGCCATTTCCTCTCGTCCTATCGCTTGTTACCTGGGAAAAGGAAACTTGTTACCTAGGATGAGAGGAAATGGCCTCAAGCTGTGTCATGGGAGGTTTAGATTGGATATTAGAAAAAATTTCTTTACTGAAAGAGTGGTCAAGCATTGGAACAGGCTGCCCAGAGAGGTGGGGGAGTCCCCAGCCCTGGAGGGGTTCAAAAACGGGCAGAGGTGGCACTTGGGGACATGGTTTAGTGGGCATGGGGGTGTTGGGTTGATGGTTGGGCTGATGGTCTTAGAGATCCTTTCCAACCTCAGTGATTCCTGGTTTTACTTTCATTAAAAACTAATCCAGCCACTAAGCCAGGAAACATGAAGTTAATTATGACTCTCCCCTGAACTGGTTTAGTGGTGGACTTGGTAGTGTTGGGTTAACGGTTGGACTGGATGATCTTAAAGGTCTTTTTCCACCTAAACGATTCGATGATTCTAAAAGAGCCCGACCCCCCTCCCTGCCCCCTCCTGCCAGGAGCTGCAGAGCGATCAGGTCTCCCCTCAGCCTCCTCTTCTCCAGGCTGAACACCCCCAGCTCCCTCAGCCGCTGCTCCCAGCCCTGTGCTCCAGACCCTGCCCCAGCTCCGCTGCCCATTTCCTTAGGACAAGAGGAAATGGGCTTAAGCTGTGCCAGGGGAGGTTTAGGTTGGAAATTAGGAAAAATTTCTTTACGGAAAGGGTGGTCAAGCATTGGACCAGGCTGCCCAGAGAGGTGGGGGAGTCCCCAGCCCTGGAGGGGTTCAAAAACGGGCAGAGGTGGCACTTGGGGACATGGTTCAGTCTGGTCTACCCTTGATTGGTTTAGTGTGGACTTGGTAGTGTAGGTTAATGGTTGGACTGGATGATCTTGAAGGGCTTTTCCAACCTCAACGATTCGATGATTCTATGATTCTCTGGACACGCTCCAGCCCCACCGTGTCCTTCTTGGAGCGAGGGGCCCAAAATTGGACACAGCATTCCAGGTGCAGTACATCGGTGCAGCTGGCACCTGCTGTCCTCCACCGTCCTCTTTATCCATTTACTAATGTGTCTTTTAATAAGCACACGTTCCGCTCCACCACGCAGTCACTAATGAAAGTCAAGGCCGACCCCCACCTCACTGCACCCTCCTGTCAGGTGACAGATAAGCGCAGATCCCTGCGGCACCGGCAAATGCAACCCGCCACGAACCCCAGGTGCCGATGCCCCATGAAGAGTCACCGCCAGCTCGGCACCTGCGTGCAAAAGTTTCACCCGGACTCTCCCACGAAGCCACAGAGAGAGACGTGGGGCGATGCCAGCAGGCTCCCGAGGCTCCTGTCACCGACACCTACCGCCCTGCCCTGCTCAGACATCGCTCCCCTGTTGCAGAAGGAAGTGAGATTGTTTTGACAGACTTGTCTATGTTGGCAGTTACAATTCCACTCGCTATCTTCCAGAGGTTTGCAGAGGTTGATTATTTTGTTCCAGAGTTTTTCCAGGAATTGAAGTTAAGTTGAGCGGTGTTTTTTTGGACAAATTGTGCTACTGGATAGGGAGAGATGAAAAAAAACCAAAAAAAATCAGTGAGGCCAGCCTGTGAGAGAACTGTGAGCGAGAGGAAGGAGGGATCGGACTCAGGTCTGCAAGCCCAGGACGTACAGCAGCCGCGTTGCCCCCAGCCTGGAGGTGATGGAGCAGCGATGGAGCATCCTTGGCCAGAGCCGGGCACGCAGCAGCCCGTGCCGGGCAGAGCTGGGACTCCCGCCCCAAGGACACGGCAAAGTGGCCGAGCTGAAGCTTCCCGGAACTCTTCCTGGATCTCCCGTTACCGGGATGACGACAGCACCCAGAGACTGCAGGTGAGAAACGTCTGGCCTCAAGGACAGCTGGAGAAGAGGCAAGATACTGGGGAAGCATCAGCACCCTTCCGGTGATGGGGAAAGGCGGCGCATAGTTTGCACAGGAACACCCTTTCCCACCTTGTCCTTTCCCCAGGAAGCCAAGGGCAGACCGACACCATCAGCCAAATTCACGGCTCCAGCTCCCAGGGCAGTGCCTCAACCCTGAGGTGACCCTTCCTCCTCACCTGCAAGCTCTGCTCTAAACGCTCTGCCTGCTGAGCGCAGCTCTCCTGCCTCTTCCCCAGGAGACGGGTTAGGAATTTATAAACTGACCTGGCTGGCTTTGAACGAGGATTTTAATTCACCAGGCATCCACAAAGTTCCCTTTTGCCACGACTTAAAAGCAACGCTGTGTGCTTGCTGCACGCAGGTCTGCTGGAGCCGCAAATCCCAAGGATTGTCCCACACTTGGCTGGATGACTTCCACATCCCTTCCCCTCCGCCGGCTGAAGCCCCGAACCCCACCAAAACCAACCAGGCCAAATTTTCAAACTTGATTGTTGCTACCAGTGCCCCTGTATGATCTTTAGACAGCATCGAGGAAGAAATCACCACCAGGGTAGGAAGGTTGATCAGCACTTGTTTTTTGTTTTGGGTTTTTTTTGCCTGGCACTGAATTATCAGCTATTTCATCAATTTGTTTATGGCTCAGGAGTTCAACAGCCCTTTTTTTTTTTTTTTTTTTTTTAATGTCAAAAGCCTTCTGAGAGCACAACTCTCGGAAGGCAAAGTCCAAATCATTGTTTCCATGCCCCGCTCGCCCCCAGGTTGCCCGTCCACGCTCCACAACACACGTCTCAGGAAAAGAAGGGTGCCCGTGCTGTTTTTCACTTGAGTCATGAGCCTCTCTTCCCAACGGCCCTGACTGTCTGGACACTTCTCCTTTCTCGCCAACTCCAAAGTATCTCCTTTGGCCTCAGATCTGAGCTTTCAGATACACCCAGCTGACGTGTGCTCAGAGGAATCCCAGCAGGCACAGCCCACTCCAAAGCTCCCTCGGGAGCCAGCCGTCAGCCCCAAGTCTGGCAGCGAAACATCAGTTTGCAAAGAGCCTTCCATATATATATATATATATGTATAAAAACCCCCACATTTCTGAGCACTATCTTAGGAATCAACAGTCACCACAGCAAACCCAGGAATCTTCCCAAATAGCTCCCTGACAGCACTGACACAGCTGGGGCTGTAAAAGGCAGAGAGAACTCCGCGTGAGATCAACGCACAAGCCCTCTCCCTGCAGGTGCTGCCGGGGGTGCCGATTTACACCACACGCTCCCTGACGAAGGGCAGCCTGCCTCCGCGCCGGGCGGGCAGCGCCGGCAAAACCACGCTCGGCCAACAGGCGCCGCGGCGGCGAGGACCCGCTGAGCAGGAGGTGCGGGGTCAAAGGCAGGCACTGGGGCAAGAAGCACCGGACACTGTCACCAGGAGCGGAAAATAGATTTGCAAAGCTTTCCCCGCTGGAGATGCGTGTGTGTCTGTTAGCAAATATCAGCACCGTCCATTTAAACGGGCAGCAAGCATCTGCTCGGCGCGTTACAGCTTGAGGAAAATAATCTTTGGGCTGGAGCGTTAGCCCTGGACTAAGAAACCAACCCACCCCGGTCCCGTGAACTGGCCAAGCAGCCTCCTGCTTCCTCTGCACGTTCGCTAGTACCCGGAGCGGAGCCGAGCCTAATGAAGTGGGACATTGGAACAGCGGCCAGCGATTCAGGTCTGGAGATGCACATGTCCCCAGACCCCTCCGCGCGAAGAGGAGGGAGGCTGAAGCCAGCCCCCGAGCTCGGAGCAGCGACCCCAGCGCCAGGGCTGCCGTGCGGGTCCCTGGCCAGAGGGAAATGCCCACGCTTCTGGCCGAGGGCCACGCTTCCGAGGCACCCAGACAGGCCGCTCCTGCAGAAAGAGACAAGTTGTTGGTTGAGCTATAACCAGGATCCCTGGCTTCCCGGAGGGAAGGCTCTGCCAGCCGAGTCAGCGGAGGGATCAGTCACCAGGCGAAGGCGGGGGGGGCACGCCGCACTTGCCGTCCTCGCAGGAACAGCCAGCGAGGAGGCTGGCGCGCCTTTCGCTGGCTCTCGGGATGCCACGGCTGGAGCAGGGCGCTGCGGGTAGCCAGAGCGCAGCACCAACGGTCCGGGTCATGCCGAGTTTTGGGGGGGGTGGTCCGTGGTGCGAGTCCTGCCAGGACAACGCTGTCCAGAGCGGGAGAGGCAAGGAACACTGCCAGACCCGGTGAGGCAGTGCGGGACTCCGCTGCCTAATCTGGGGCCAGGGAAACACTCAGCTTTGTCCGTCCTGGATTTGTGGGCAGGCTGATTCCTGCCGCCGCTGCCTGCTCAAGGAAGCCGTGGGTACCTGGCGGGGAGCCCGAACTGCCAACGGAGCAGCTGGCAGCCCCGTGCAAAGGGAACGTGACGCTGCGGCCAGGCCCCGGGGAAGGAAAACGGGATGCAGACAGCACCGCCAAAAGGCAACTTCAACCTCACCGAGCAGGCGCTGTCGGCAGCGGTGAGCTCACACCGCAGCGGCAGCCTCGGCGCGATGCCCCGGTGGCTGCGGGCACCTTCGCGCTCGGCCCTGCCACGCTGCACCACGAGGACGAGCGCAGCCGTTCAATTCCCAGCGGGATCCTGGGCCAGGGCGGCGTGCGGGGCAGGGGCGGATGAGGGGTCCCCCCCCCAGCAGCTCCCAGGTCGCCCCGATGGCAGGATTCCGCTCGGAGAGACGTCAGCTCGCTTTGGAGAGGCCAGGCCGTAAGCTGAGCCGCAGCACAGTGCGCAGACCCAGCACACAGAGGGGGAAAGTAAATGGAAAAAAAAAAAAAAAAAGAAAAAGAAGAAAGAAAGAAAGAAAAGTTTCCACTCATCAGCCGAAAGTTGTTGTGGGTTTCTCGCTCTCTTTGGGTCAGGGACCTGATCGTTTAAGTGTATTCGGTGATGTCATTCCTTCCAGAAGGAAAAAGCCTTTCCTGCCCCAACTGAGCTGCTTTACAAACGCTTTAAATATCAAGTTTGGGGCAGCCAAAAGACAGAGTAATTTAGCTCCTTTTTTTTTATGATTGTATCAGCACCCGTTAATTGGTGGCTTTCCCCTCTGCTCTCCACCAGCCTCGCCTGGACCTCGAGGTCTTCCTAATCCTGACCTGGAGAGAAACCCCTGCCAGGCCAGCCTCACGCCAAGGGGCTGCGCGGAGCCAGCCGACTTTCCATCCGCGCACGCCAGCCCGGCAAGGCCAGGACGGAGCTGGGGGACACGCGGCGAGGGCTGACCCATCGCCGGCAGCAGCGTGAGGAAGGGGCTTGCCTCCACGCCGGCGGTCCGGCGGCTCCAGCCCTGGTTCCCCCACCCTCCGTCACACGCAGCGCACGGAAACTTTCCGTTCTGGCTGCAAATGCTAGAAACCCGAGCGAGTGCCCGAGCCGCTCGCAGCTGCTGACGTTTCCCCTCCCGGGTGAGCCTTGTCGTCCCACAGGCGCCCAAAGGACAACCACGGAGCACCGAAACGCAGGCACGGGGTCGGTCCCGACACCTCCCACCTCTTCACCGGGGAGCAGGGAAAGACCGCAGGCCGGGGCGTGAAGCAAGGCTCGGCCTCTCCGTCTCTGTCCAGCTGGCACTTAAAGCAGAAAGTGCAGCAGCCGAGGTCTCCACACCAGCCCGTATGATGCCTTTTATCGGGAAATCCGTAGGAATTCCAAACGCCCCGCTCAGCGGGGAAGACCACCTTCGGTGGTGGCACTTGACCAAAGACTGGTTGGGTCTGGCTGGAGAGAAGATCGCTGCCAACAGCACTGCAGAGACCTCCCTCTCCTCCTCCGAGCTGGAGGCAAAGTGGCTCCCGGATACCCCCGTCCTTTGCCTTTTGCTGTTTTCATCCCGTCGCCCAAGCCGGCTCGGGAGGCTCCCACCGCCCCAGCAGCACCAGCTGCTCCGGGCATGGATAGGGAGCTTCGCCTTGTGTACTTTGATCCACGAGGTCCTTCCTGAGAGCGTCAATTTTATTTTAGAACGCTCTGTAGCTCCAGATGTTCTTGTTATTCACATTAGTATCAGCAAACCTTAATGTTTGCAAAGCCTTTGGCACCACCGGCATCTCATGGCCATGAAAGCTGCAGGCCAGCGGTCTGTAAGATAATCCGTCTGCATGGTGTGCGCGTCCCTCTCCTGCCATTTCAGTTTTACATCTGATGCCTTTTCATCTTGTCAAATATCTCCCCGTGCTACCTTCTACATCCTGTTATTGTGTCCTCTCAGACTCCGCTTTGCCTCCAAACTACACAAATCTTGTCTTTTCACATCTCTTCATCTGTTGATTCCCCCCAGGCCACCAATTATCCCCGCTATCCATCTCTGGAACTCCTTTTTCTCTCCCTACCTCTTTTCAAAATGGAATAATGGAAATGGGGCATGGCACTGCAGCTGGAGGACCTCACTGACGGGCTGTAACGAAGCTTTCAGTGCTTTCCTTCGTGCATCCCATTTCTAACTCCTTCCCGATGCCGAGCGCAGCGGCAGACGCTTTCACCGCGTACTTTCCAAGAACATTGTTTCCGTGAGCGACCGATTACTTGGGAGCTCAGGAAGGCACAAAGGAGCCCATGCTACCCCTACAGCCACGTCCCTTAGCACAGGTAAACGCGGGTCAGGGCGATCTCCTCACCTGGATTTGCAGGCTCTCTCTAAAGCTCCCTGCCCTACTCCCTTCCCAGCGTATAAAACAACTGCAGCGCATCGGTGTTCCCCAAGACAAACAGGCACTTTTTGGAGAGGACACAGCAACGCTAGGATGTACTTTGCCCTCAACAGAAAAGGGCAGGAAAGTAAAAAAAAAAAATTGAATTCAGCAGCAGAAACGCTCGCCCGGAGCGGCCGGCGTGATTTGGGAACCTGCTCTCACGCACTTCCCCTGGGCAAGCAGGAGGGGAGCTCCCTGGCTCGGGGCGCAGGGGAGGTCACGGTGGTGGGCACAGGCTGGGAGGGCCAGGCTGCAGCTGGAGCCCCCCTCGGCTCCATCCCGGGGTACCCACGAGCTTTTGCAGAGCCGTGAGGGCAGAGAGCGGAGCCCCGACCCTCCTGCCACGTCACCGCGGAGAGGCCAAGCCCACCAGGCTGGTGGCAAAGCACCCGCAGGGTCACTCCTAGAATCCTAGAATCATCAAATCGTTGAGGTTGGAAAAGACCTTGAAGATCATCCAGTCCAACCATTGACCCAACACTACCAAGTCCACCACTAAACCAATTAAGGGAAGAGTCATAAGGAATTTCATGTGTCCTGGCTTGGTGGCTGGATTAGATTTAATGAAAGTAAAACCAGGAATCACTAAGGTTGGAAAGGATCTCTAAGATCATCAGCCCAACCATCAACCCAACACCCCCATGGCCACTAAACCATGTCCCACGTCCCTCTCCCGGCTCAGCTCCATCCCGTTGGCGCTGCCACCCTTCCCGCTCCAAGCCCGAATCCCAGGCTCCTCGCAGCCCTTCCTTTCGCACCTTCGCGGCCATCAGCCGGGGCCGAGCACGCGCGGCTGCCCGGCCAGACACGCTCGCGGGGGAGATTTGCTAAGCGGTTAACGCAGCCGGCGAGTGGGAAGCCTGGAGCATCTGCTGGAGCCAGGCAGGTCGGGAAGCGCACGCACAGCCGCGCGCACACACACACACGGAGCGATGAGTTGAAGGAGCTGTCTGCCAGCAGCACATTCTGCAGGATTTTTTTTCTCTCTTGGCTAATCAGCTACTGAAAGAAGAGCTCCCTCAGCCCGGCCAGCCGCTGAGCCCCCCCGCCCGGGTCAGCTGCGCTGCGGAGGAGGGAAGTGGGCTTGGAACAGCCGCCGGCTCACTGAGGAGCACTCAACGCGCCTTCATTCATTATCCACTGACATATGGAATAGTCATTGCGGGAGGAAACAGAACCAAACAAAAGCCCCAAACTGCTTCCTCCCAGCGAGGCCCTGACAGCCTCTGCAGCTCACGGCCATTCATCTCCGAGCGGCCGAGAGGAAGGGACGCTCGGGCTGCGCGGCGAGCGCCGAAGGGATCACTGGGTGGGGGTCTGGCGTGAGGACCGGCTCCCCGGCAGCGCCGGCACGGTGGCCAGCCTGCGTGCACCGGGGCTCTCGTGCCCGCCCGGCACGGGGACGCTGCCCGTCGGGCACCGGGAAAGGGTCCTGCGTGCGACACGGGCTCCCCTACCCGCCCCGGCCCGGCCAGGAAACCAATTTATTTTGTTGTGTCTCTGCTCAGAGCACACAGCAGAGACCGGCCTGGGCGCCCGGCCAGGTTGAGCGCCGGCAGCTGCCAAGTGAGCAGGAGCACAGCTAGAAGAAATTTAGTCTGTGCTAAACACAGGGGCATAGCAGGTCTGAGCTATTATTCTTTATTAAAGAGCTCCGAAGCCCACGCACAGGCGGAGGGGAGAGTGCGCAAGCTCCGAGCCAGCCACCGGCGGGTGAGTGACAGCCGGCGCAGCGGCGGTGCGCGCCGGGGCACCGGCCGTGCCAGCGGTGGCACCGGATGTTTTCCCAAACCGCCGCTGGTTTAGGGAAGCAATCCTGCGGGCGCTGCCAGGAGCGGAGCGATAGGGCGGGCTGCACGGCCAGCTGCGGACGCAGGCGCACGGTGAGAAGTTTGCAGATGAAGCCAGGGAAAGGGGAATTAGGGAGCACCCCGAGCTGCACCCAGGGTGCTCCCGGCTGGGGTCTGCGCTGAGCAGCACCCACCAGTGTGACCGGTGGGGAGGGCGGCAGGGGAAGGAGCCAAAGGGGACAGGGACACCTTCCCACATCAGCACCCGACCGCCGGAGCTCGCTGCTGCCGAACGCCGCGGTACGAACAAGCACACAGTGGTTATTGCCTATTAATGACATTTAGAGCTGCTACCGTTAAAGATTACAGTCAAGTCAGAGATAATTATCATGGAGATAGGTACAGTCAGGGAGCGCAAGGCTTAATCTCTACCCAGAGGCTGCCAAATTTCTTGCGTGTTCCCCAGAGCCCAGGGACGATCTGCTCCCGCAGCTCTGTGCTGTGCCCCGGCAGGGCCCCGCCACCCCGGCTGGCTGCCCTGACATGTGGACGAAGGCTGGGACCCCCAATCCGTCAGGAAAGGGGGTGCTGCAGCCCCACCAGCTCCAGCTTCCACGTGCTCTCCCCGCTCTGCTCAGGGCGCCGGGTTCAGGCTGCGCCACGCAGCTAGCCCCTGCGTTGGGACATCCAGAGGGATCGCGCTGCCTTTCACCAAAGGGTGGATCTGGACCCTCCACCATCAAGGATCGCAGCCCCAGGAGGGGTTTCACCCCAAGCCCACAGTCTCATTGCAAAACGCTGCCATTTGCTGGCTCGCTTAGAGGCGGTGAAGCAACACTGCCGTGTGAGGCACGGTCAGCAGGGGTGGGAGGGCACAGGCGGCACGCTGTGCACCCTCCGAAGCCCAGTTCTGCACCCAGCCACCCCCAGACACGCAGCCGGCCCATGGACCTGCCGCCGCCGGACAAGGGACGAGCGAGGGGGTAATGAAGCAACAACCCAGCACTGAAAATGGCTACTGCAGTCCCCACCCCGGCCAGGCTGAGCGAAACCATCGGCTGCGGGAGAAGCACCGGTGCCCGCTGGTAGGGCTGGGCTGGGCTGGGCTGCTTCCCAGCCGGCAGCAGCGACGCAGAGGAATGGAAGTACGTGTCTTCAGTGCCCTCCTAAAGAGCAACGCAGCAAAACGTCGCATTTCATGAAGACTTTAATTAGGATGAGGCTACGTGGTAATTGGGAAGAGGCTGCGATGCAAGCTAGGTCTCAACAAAAAAAAAAAAAGACAATGAAAAATAAAAAAATACAGATCTTATTCGCAGTAAGAAAGTGTTTTCCCGGCCCCACTCGCATCCGAGCTGCCCCTGCCTGAACGGGGGGATGCTGCCCTCCCCTCCCAGCGCTCCCGGGCCGCCGAGAGACAAAGCAGCAGCCAAGCGCTGGGCGATGCTCCTCGCGGAGGCGAGCACAAAGCACCCAGTGTGCGCATCCCAGCCGCAGGAAGCAGAAGCATCAGGGTTCTTATGGAAGAGAGATAAATACAATTACAGAGGGAGGGCAGGGGGCTGGGAATGGGGAACAAGGAACAAAGCCACTGGAAGCTGCTCTGATGTCAACAGGTTCTGAATCAGCGCTCCCCCCACCGGGGCCCTGAAGCAGGACCAGCTGGGGAGAGAGAGACCTTGAATTCCTGCATGAAAGGGTTTTTTTCCTGGGTTATGCTGGAGACATTACACAAGTGTATGTTTTCTATAGTCATATATTTCCCCTCTCTCTAAATCTCTATTCCAGACCCGGGGGCAGGGACTGCCGGCAGCTCCAGCACTAGCCCAGGTGGGCCTCTAACATCTAACCTTTCGGGCCCTCGCTGGACCAGAAAGGCCAGCAGGCACCCAATCCTCCCCCTCCCCTCCACCGGGACCGAAACAGGAACAGACGCACCGCTCAAAGCGGCGCTAAACGCAAGCCTAGAGACCCTTCGAACTGTCGGCGATGCCAAAGAGCCCTCCTGAAGCTGGGTGTGCAGCCAAGAGTCCCGCTCGCATCCCTGCTCAGAAAGCTCCCGTCCCGAGCCCCGGGTGTTACGCTGCCGTCGCTCCCGACGTTCCCCACGGCCGTGCCACGCCGGCCAGGCGCCCCGTGCAAGCGAGCTGTCGGAGCTCCTCGTTCAGAGGGCTTGCGGCGTGCAGCAGGCACCGGCTGGCTCTTCACCTGCCCGCTCGCGCAGGATTTGCTGTGCTCTGTTACTTCTCAGCGGTTAAGGAGGAGACAGCCTGAAATATTCCACCGAACCGGCACCCAGGAGGCTTCTCCAAGCGTTTGTTCAAGTCATGTATGAGGTTACCCAGTACCCTTTCAGGTGAACCTAAATCCCAGCAACAAGGGCCAGATCCAAACGCCCCCACAGCCCTTGGCAATCCCTCCATCCCGACCCCAGGGCTCTACTGAAACAGCTGATTGATGCCAATCGCATTAATTGATTTAGCAGGCGATTAAGAAAGGCAATGAAGTTTGTCTGGAACAACCAAACCCTAGGGGCATTTTACTGCTGAGATCCTGCTATCTTCCACACAAGCAGTTTCCAATCTTTTCCGACGCACGAAACCCGGAGAGGTTCCCTCCGAGGGCGGGGCAGATCCCTGAACAGCGAACGTAACCCCAAGGGCCACAGGTGAGGCTCAGCCACCTTTTAAAGGGCTGAAGAAACCCTCTCTTGACCCTGGGCTGAAAGCCCCAGCGCTGGCTGGACAAAGGCAGCGCTTGTTGTGCGACTTCTAGGAAGGGTGGAAGGGAGGTTCTTCCCATCCGGGAAGCACTGTCCTTTCCAAGGTGGATGTGACATTCCTTTCGGCTGCCCCAGATGCTCCCAGCGACGCACCCGAGCAATGTACCCTCGCCGAGAGTCTCCTTAAGAGCCCCAGCTTGGTGCCTCCAGCCTGCTATGTGTTAGCAGCGAAGAGCAGTCCGAGCAATTCCACTTCAGGGACAAAGTTGCTTGACCATATCCCCTCCCTTCGAGTTCCCAGGGAAGCCAGCATGGAGAGGGAAATCCATCACCTCGATCTCATATCCACACATAAAAGAAAAAGTTGCAATGGGTCCTACCTCTTCGTCTGAGCTGTCTTCTTCATATTCATTCTGAGCAAGCAGACCCTCGTTTTCCTTCAATGACGAATCATCCTCCAAGATTTTGCTCTTCCTGGGAGCCCCTTTGACCTGAAAGACAGAAAAAATTAGCTTAGTAAGATCCCATCACGTGAACTTTTGCATTTTTGTGTTCACTACAGCAGGAACCTCGGCTGGGCAATGAAATCTGAACGTCTAGCCTGCCACCAGGTCCTAGATCACCACAGAGCACTTCATGCCCCAACCCGGACAGCACTGCGCAGTACAACATCTCGCTCTTAGATCCTCTGGGACACCACATTACAGAGGGAAGGAAGGAAGGAAGGGAGGAAAGGGCTCATTAAGCAGTGTGCACTTACTGAGACTGCAAAGAAAGTCAATCAGCTCTCTTCTGAGGACAGGTTGCCCGAGAAGCTCTCTGAGAGCTGCTCAGCTCACACAAGAACTGCATTCTCACTCACTGGGCCCAAAATTATTCCCTGCAGCTTCTATATCCCAGCCATCTTCCAGAGTTATTTCAAGGCTCTCTGTCCCTCTTTTCCCCTGGAGCTCAATGCCACTGAGACCTCGCAAAGACACAACCAGGGCAGACGTTGCGACAACCCAACCTGCAAGGACAGGTGGAATGGGGAAAGGATTTCCCAGCACCACCGCCTCCTCCGAGCATCGGTCAGAACATAAAGAGCCAAGGATGAGGTGCCAGTGGGACTACAGGCTCAGGAGGTAAGGAATGCATCAGAAACCACACAAACTCAGATCGTGGAAACAGAAAAATTTCTGCTGGAAAGGACCTCCGGAGGTCCCTAATCCAACCTCCCGCTCAAAAGCGGAGCCAGCTTCAAAGTTAGATCCGGATGCTCGGGACCTTGTCTGGTCAAGTTTTGAGTATTTCCAAGGATGGAGATCTCAGCACCTCTCTGGGTCCTGTTCCGGGGCTGCCCAACTCCTGTGGGCAACAACACGCCTTATGTTCAACCGGAGTTCTCCTTGCTGCACCTTGTTCCCGCTGCCTCTCATCCCATCCCTAGGCATCACAAGAGCCTGGCTCCATCTCTTCCACGTTCCCTCACGCAGCTGTGGACAGCAAAGGGATCCCCCTCTGTCCCTTCTGAAGAGGCCAGCGCCCTCCCTGTGTCCCATGCTCCAGCCCCGACCGTCTCGCTGCCCTCCATCAGACTCATTTCTGTCCGTCACCGTGTTGTACTGGGGAGCCCCAGACTGGACCCCAAGCCCGGACGGGTCTCAAGTGCCAAAGAAAGGTGAAGGACGCCAGCCTGGCCCCGCCGGCTGCGCTCCTGCCAGGACAGCTCGAGATGTGGTCGGTCGGCGTTCGGGACAACCTGCTGACTCCCAGGCTGGCCCCAGGACCCCCAGGTCCTTTCCTCCAGAGCTGCTCCCTGGCCATTCAGCCCCTGCCTGCCCTGTTGCACGGGGTTATTCTGTCCCAAGTGCAGGACTTCACGCTCTTCGTCCTTGAACTTCACAAGGTGCCTATCAGGCATTTTCTCCAGCCCATCAAGGCCTCTCTGAATGGCAGATCTGCCCTCCAGCAGATCCCCAATAGATCCTAGAGCCTGCTCTCCCAAGTAAGGACAGACCCAGCAGCAGCACTCTCGTTATCTGGCTGGACAAGCGCACGGGGGTTTCTGGTGCCTACCACAAGGCTATCCCAAGAGCGGGCTCTTCCCAGCACCGAACTTCAGCAAAGGTCCCACCTACCGACGGGCTCCACCACGTTTGCACTCAGGACTTGAGCTGCTGGACAAAGCGTTTGAGACTGGGTAAAGCACACAACCATCTCACCTGCATAATCTGAAGTTACTGGTGGGTTCAAAGGGATGGGCACATTTGAAGCCACTCTGAACCCCAAATGCTTTTGGAAGAGACCTGGGTAGAGAATAGGGCAGGAACAGGCTGCAGACACAACCCCCAAGGTGGCAACGTCACCGCGATGAAGAGACTCCCACCATCACGCCTATTATATATATATCCTAAACGAGTCTATGATTCTATTGCACGCCGTGCCAGACACGTCCAACCGAGGTTACCCATCAGGGGTGGTGGGACTGACCTCACTCACAGGGAGCTGAATGCAGCCTCTACTGCTTGGGTTATCCCAAATTTTTTCTCCATGCTAGAACCTGCAGCGGGCAGGACACACAGACCAAAAATTCTGCTCCCGTCAGAGACAAAACCTACGGGGCATGCTTCGGGTAGGAATTAATTCCCTCCTCAGACACGGGTAATCAGACAGCACCGAACATCAGACTTCGCCCACTCGCTGACCTGCTGTGTGGGTGCCGAATAAGCTACAGATCCTTCCCTGGAAAAGAGATTCTCTCTCCCCCCGCGCACCACTCGGAGCGGGGGTAGGGGGAGAATGGGGACCCTGGCTAGATCGGGTTTACGGGAGGATTCAGTGAAATAATCGGAAAAACAGCCCCAGAAAACGTCCCTCGCGGGAGCAGTAAAATCCGCACAGTGTGTGATCACCTTCTGCTGTACGTACACACCAGTGCAGCTCCCCCGAGCCGCAGGGAGAGGGGTGGGAGAGAGCCTGGAAAATACTGGGCCGGCAAGAGGATGAGATTACTGCAAAAACAAAAGGCTTTATTAAAAAATTTTTAAAAAGGGAGATTGGAGATAAGTTTTTTTCCAGGCTCTTGGCGCTACAATGGCTTTGGACTTGAGTTTCCATCTTTCCCTCATTTCCCCCCTCTCTCCGCCGCCACGACAAGACCAGAGAAGGATCCTGCGCCGCAAATCTGGGTTGCCGGTGCTACAAGCTGCCAGTGTCCTCGAGAGCGAAGGCCGTGCCAGGAGGTGGCACACGATCGTCCCAGCACTCCTGCCCGGTGATGCTCAGCCTCTCAGTCTGCACAGTTAGGGAGAAAAACAGAGCCCCACGAGCTTCCCAGGTCCTGAGTTTACTCTGAGAGCTGGCGCAAGCCAGGATCTTGCCCGGGATTCTTACAGGAGATTCACCCTGGCTGGCACATCTGCAAAGCAAAGCAGACTCCAGCATCCAGGGATGAGACACATCTCCCGGCAGGTTCAAACCCTCCGAGAAAGCTTCGCCAGGAAAATAAGAAAGACCTCAGCTAGGACATCAATCACACACCCAGCACCCCTGTAACACTTGACTGAAGCCCAACTGGGCAATAGTGAGCACGCCCTGAACACTAAAACCATTTTACCAGAAAAAAAAGAGTCTGTCTGAGCCAGACAGGGCTCTAAGGGGGGCTTAAGCAAAAGGTACCAGGAGCAGAGGGGCCAGCAGACCTGGTTGCAGGGGAGCGTGGTCACCGTTCACTCCTCTTCCAAGCTTATTGGAAACACCTCTCTGCATCTTCCAGGTACGTTTACCTTGACGCACGCAAAGGCTTTTTCCCCGCAGCTGGGTATCGGGCTGCCTGGGTCCCAGCCAGGCGGGCAGGCAGGGACAGGCTGGTCCCCTTCGCCTCGCAGGGGCTGCGTTCGGACGTAGGAATAAAGGCGAAGCTTTGCTCCGCCAAGGCTCGTTCCAGCAGAGGGCGGCAAGCAATGCCGGACGCACCGCAAAACCCTGCGAAACCCCTCAAAACTGCCCTGCCGGCACCCCACAGCCGCTGCCAGGGCTCGGGGACAAGGGCCGCCGAGCCCCCGGCCAGCCATCCGTGGCTAGTGGGGATCCAGGAGTCAGCACCCCCAGAGCTCGGCTCAGAGGGGAGTCGGGTAGTGCCAAGCGTCACCGACGGCCATCGCCGAACCCCATTTCTGGCAGTTTTGGTTGCTGAAGGGGAGACCTGGGGCAGCTGGTGGGTTTCAGCAGCGCGGACAGGACCTGAGAACAGGTTTAGCTGTAACAAGGGGGATAAGGGAAGAAAGATTGAAGCCTCCCACACCAGTGAGACCTGTAACCTCCTCCCTCCCAAATCCACCCCCTGCTCCCCACGTGCGGATCAGCTGGGGTTCCTCTACCCCAAACTCCAACAGGTAAATTCCACAGAAGAGTTCAGAGGAACTAGAAAAAGAAGGATTAATCTACAATAAAACACAAACTGGACAGGCAAAGAGAGGGAGAATACCGCCAGCAGCCTTTGAGGAGAGCCACGTCCTCAAGAGCGCTCCACTTCACACCATCGAAAAGGCGTGCGGGACGGCAGGCAAACCACGCTCGGTCGGACACAAGCACCAAGCTGCCGAGCTGCGCGAGCCTCTCCGCCTCTCGCCCAGGACGAGGTAACAGCTTTGCAGCACAGGCAGAGCCGGCTCTCCCCAGTTACGCTGCAAAAAGCACATCACATACCCGACTGCAAAGACTCTTAGGCCAGCAAAGACGTTAAGGAGAGGCAATATCTTTAGTCATAAATTAGAGAAAGGAAACGTGCTTTCAGGAACACAAGCGCCTCAGGTGAGAAAGAAGCAGAATTGAAGAGGGCTTGTCTATCCCAAAGCTCTTCCACCTCCTCCAGCCAAGACAAACTCGTGCAGCAAAAGCTACCACCTCTGCCTACACCAGTGCTGCTTATTTCCTTAAGCTATCGCTGCTACGGCATCCATACCGGACAGCCTCGGAAAGACCGGCGAGGCAGACTGTTTAGCAGCTGCCCGGGCTAGCTGAATCGGTAAGGGAAGTGTCCCCTGCTACATTCGCTAGTCAGTAAATAAGCATCAGAGCACGTTCATGGCCCAGTCAGACCCTCCTTTTCCTCCCCAAACCAAGAGCCGCTGGAAGCTGGATTAAAACATCAGTAGCTCCTTTGGCTCCCCTTCCCTTAAGCAAAACCTGCTTGCCTCCCACCACAAAGCTCTCAAAGCGCTCCCACGCAGTTCCTCCTTGGTTGTGGAGAAAAGATCAGAAACTCCTGGCTTGCAGTTTTCCAGCAGGAAGGGAGAAAGGTCCCTGCTGTCCCAGCGATCCCCAGCTACAGCGGAGCAGAACCTCTTCGGTGGAGCTGCAGAGGCAGGAAAGCTGGAGGAAGGGGATGCACCGGCTGCAAAGACAGAGTTGGGTTACGAGCTGCTGAACAGGTGAGGGGGAGGACGGGCAGCAAGACCAGACGTGCCAGCCAGCGCTGGAGCAAACGGGTAACAGACCCTAATGTGGAAGCAGCCCTAGAGCAGGCGGGTTTGGGAGCTGTGGCAACAGCACACGCTCATGTGGGACGAAGCGACCGTCCCTCGTGTTCAGGAGAGGGGCTGCAAGGTTTCTCTCAGCTTTACCAGGTGCCAGGACGTGCGCACAAGTATTGAGAGAATCTTGCTCCTCAGTGCCAAGCCCAGACCTCGCTAAGATCATATGGTCAAGGTGGGGAAAAGCAAGCAGTCACGCACACGTCACCTCTTCCTTTGCTAAAGCGAGACGGTTCTTGGGCCGAATATCGTCACTGGCTCTGCTCACCCCACAAGGCAAAACAACTAAATCCTCAGTTTCACACATGGAAAAAATGATGCCTAACGCAGCAGCAGCAATCTAATTTGCAACAGGTCTAGAAACAGGATTCCCAAATTCACAGCCCGGCGAGCTACAGTGTACTCATGTGGGCTGTTCTCCAGGACCTGTTCTCCAGGACCTGTCCTCCTCCACCTCCCCTCAACCCACGTAAACACCAACCTGCGGCAACTCCAGCTGTTCTGGTGCCTCTACGCCAACTGCTGCTGATTTAGGGACAAACTATACGCTAGGCTTGTGAAGAAAGCTAAGATGAAGCCACGTAATTCCTTCTGATGAGTAGGGTCTTGGGTCCTGCGAAGCCTGTAAGACCAGCTAAGCCTAGTGGCAGTTTAAGGGCTTAAAACATGTGTTTACCTCATTATCAGCTGCTGCATTTTAAGGTTTCCATTCTCAGGCAACCTCTTGCAAGCGACAAGATGCAAGACACCACCTCAAGCACTTGCAGCTGACTGCTAAGTGAACGTATGTGCACACCTCAAGTTTGAGCTCAGATGTAAGAAGATCCAAATCAATGCTTTCCAAACAAGAGCAGTAAAGTGGCTTCTACCAGGGCCAGGACAAACCGCTTTGCTCAGACAGCCCTGGAGTAACCAGGACTACACAACCAAGTCTGCACAAGCAGCTATCTGAACAGCAGCCTCTGGAACACGGACACTGCCAGAGCTCCGGAGGAACTCATGTGAATCCTCCCTGTAGGACAAACCGAGTGACGTCGGGCCAGCACTGAGAGCAGGTCCCCATCGCAGCCGGAGACAAAGCGATCTTTCCACATCCCGGTGCCCTTGGCAGAGCGGATGTTGTCTCGTTTCCACCGGGTCAAGTCTTCTTCCACTAACCGCTCTAAAACCAGGAGACAGAACCTCGGAGGCCGTGTCGCGCACGGTGCTTTGAAGCAGTCAGCTGCTATTAACTTTCTTTTGTCACCTGGCTCTACGCATCGCTATATTCTAGTACCGATGCACTGATCAGCCAGCCTGTTGTGTCTCTGCCAGACGAATTCCTGCGGGAGTTGAAGTCCTGAGGATGGGGAGAGGTAACTCGTGCTAAGGCTGTCGGTGCGAGTAACAAGCCCAAAATTTTTCACCCTGTGGACAAACATCAATTTGTTCCATTTCACGGGGCTGACAGAACTGTTAACGGCGCAAAAAGACGAAGCCTGACGTGGGAAGAGTCTCGCTCACATACCAGGCTCAAGAACTAGCACATCTCAGGGCAGAGACAGCTTGCCAGAGCGCCAGGCAAACTCAGCAGGTTTGCTGTTTATTGCTTCAGCTTCCCTTCGCAGAGCTTTTGTCCAGAAGGCGTAGCGCCGAGTCTGTGAAAGCTGGCCTGTCCCTCCCCGGAGCACAGAGCCCTGCGCCGACCTAGGCTCACAGCTGAGCACAGCCCTCCACACCCCGGTAACACCGGCACCGGGCTGGGGCAGGGATCGGCGCGGCAGGCTGGGGACACCGAGATCCGACCGCTCTCTTGGTGCGGTGACTTAAGCAAGGCACCACAGCGTGCCGGGCACCAAGCAGCAGCACCGCCACCGATGCCACGAGCTGCTGTTAGCGCGAACAGTGGCTTGCTTCCTTCCGTGACTGCTAGAAACGTGTCCCAGGGGACAACAGGCAAGAAGGCTCTGCAGAAATCAAGCCACCACAAAAGAATTTGGCGGCGGTTTTCCTATTTAAGACTGGTGTGGCAAACACAAGTACAGATTAACCCGGAGGAGAGGAGAAAAAGCGATGGAGGGCTAGAGAGAAGAGCTGAATCAAGGGGCTCCTCTGTCCGGTCCCCACACGCGCTCTTGATGATGAGAATTTATCAGCCCCAAACGGTTGGGGTCCTGCTGCCGTGGCTGCGCGGTGCCGAGCTGAAGGCAGCGCGCAGCCACCAAGAAGGAGGAAAATGAGCACAGGCTCACTGGCCGGCGCTGGTGGAGAAGCAGAGAGGAGCTGGATAGGGCACTGCAGCCCAGAGCCCTGCGAGGATGCTCCGAGCTGTGCATCTGAATGGACGAGAGCAAGGCACGGTCTCCGGGTGCAATCCCTGCAGGAAGGGAAGAGTTAAGCGGCTCCCACTGCCTCGCTGCACCAGCAGTGCCTCCCCGATGCCTACACCCGGCACAGGACAGATTTGTTTCAGGCGCTCGGTGCCACAGCAGGGACTCTCTGACAGAGCAGTGCTGAAGGGGCTTCCTGGATTATAAAAGCAGAAAATAAACATTTCAGCCTGGCCTTCAACTGCAGGCCACCGGGCTTTTCCCCAGGGGCTCCGAGAGCAGAGTCGGACAGCTCAGCTCAGCACCGGGGCTGCCAAGGAAGAAAGCACAGCTTGTCAGAACGCTGGAAGTCATTAAGAGGAAATCTAATCCGACAAGGACAGCCTAATATTTACACAGCCCTGCGAGCTAGAGAGGCACTAAGAACGGGGCTTTGCAATCTGCTGACAGGCAGGTGGTGGAAGCAGTGGCCTTTCTCGCTCCTGGATCCCGCAGGGAGCTGGGACAGCACAACTCAGTTCAGCACCTTGTTGCTCAGACCGGATTAACACTTCTCCATGGGCTGAGGCGCCAGCGCTGGCTCACAGTTCAGTACCTCTTGCTCTTCTGTCCTCAAGAGAGGCTGCCTTTACTCCTCTGCGGGTTTTTTTAAGCCCCAAAGACTTCTTACGTTCCAACTTCCTAAAAGCATCTTCTTGGAGAGAGCTGCAGATAACCACCAGGCTGGTGAGAAGGAGCACAGCTCCGGAGAGGCACCTCATCATCCCACCACCACCTATGCTCGAGTCCTGCACAGAGGCTAACGCGTCCTAAACGGTTTTGTGCTTCATCGCCTCAGGAGCCGTCAGTCTTCCCGTCGCTTCTCTAGGCTGGTCAAACACAAGAGTCACAAACTGGGATACCCCACGAGACAAAAATACAAACCTCCAGCAAGAGTATTTCAAACACCAAAACGTTCAGAGAGGAATAACACCCCCCAGTATCTAAAGGGTTTCTCCCTTGCCAGACCCACTGCTTCCACGGACGGAGCAGGAAAGGCTAAAGGCAGACCAGCCAAAGAGCATCGGCTTGGCTTCAGCACCCTCCAAATCATCGGCTTTCACCAAGAGAACACCACGGGTTTTACGGAAGCAGCGAGAGACCACGACTAAAGGAATCGGTTGGCAGAACAGCACCGCAGCCCCTTGCTGTGAGATGTGACGTGAGCAGCGTCCTCTCCGTCCGTGGGTCAGAGCTCGCAGCTCTTCCTGCAGCCCCAGACAGGCCTCTCCGTGAGGACCATGATGCTGAGTCTACAGAAAAGCTCTGGCAACCTGAGCAGGCAAGGCTCCTTGCTGTCTGGTCTCTCCACAAGAAACCTCCGAGCAATCACAAAACATCCGTAAGCTTCCCTTCCCTTCTCCATCCACAGGCCGTCCTTCCCCACGAGCTCCCGGATGCTCTCCACGTTCCTCTGGCAGAGCAGGACACCCTCCTGTTGATTCCCAAGTGCGGAACGCATTCAGCCGATGCGTGTAGCTCTCCTGCGCATAGTCCAGAAGCCTCTGGATGAAGCAGCTTGGGAATCCTCCCCAACCTCGATTAACTTGCTGGACAGCCAGAATATACCAAAAGCAAGAGACCCAGGACCAGGACATGCACAAACCCCTCCGAAAGCGTTCCAGAGCCTGGCTCGAGCGCCGTGCACAGTGACAGGCCGTTCCCAGAGAACAAAGTCGTCTTTAACATCAAGGCTGAAAATCTGATGGGAAGGAGCAGGAGGCTTCTCGGGCACCAGCTCAGGTGTCCACGCTGCTGGCAAGGCACAAGCGACGCTGGAGCTGGGAGGTCTAAAGGCACTTTCAAAGTAAATTCACACGAGACAGAACGAGGTCTTCAGTTTTGAAAAACAGGGACAGCAAGACAGTTGTCCAGGCTAGAGCGAGCCGGCTCAGCAAAACACGCAAGAGGACTGTAAAAGCTCAGGCCTGGGTGTCTCAGAGGGGGCGAGCTGATCGAGCACCGCTGCTGCCGTAAGGTGGTCATCCCCCTCCCACCCTCCTCTTGCCGCTCCCTGTGTGCCGGCTCGGCTCCTGTCACGCTCCCCGGGGAGCCGATTCAACCCACTCACCTCGCGGAAGGGAAACTACGGAAGGGAAACTACTTCAGCAGGAGGAGAGCGAGCTCTCAGCCACGCCGACGGGGTGACCTGGCTCAGGGAAGCATCTTCTGAGACGCAGCAGAACCAGAAGGGAGAGGACAAGGCTGGAGATGGGAAACATCCCCGCGCTGGCAGCCCTCAGAGAAGCTGCTGACTGCGAAATTTGTTAGCCTGCTGTGAAAACACAGCTTCAGAGAAGCTGCCAGGGAGGGTCCGCGCTCTGTATTTGCACTTTATTCCCTAACTGCAAGGAGCAGGAAGAGCTGGGGGCTGTCACCGCCACACATAATAAGGACAGCTCTGCGTTACGGCTGACGGCTGCTTTTGGCACTTACACGTCATGTCCCCGACAGCGCTACGCTGTATTGGAAATGAATGCTGTATAATTTGCAACATATTTTAAGCTTAAGGCTAAAAATCAATTACGTTTCTGAGAACGAGCTAAACAAAGGCAGAAGAGACCGGTCTCCAGAGATCCCTGCTGTTCAGAGATACCTGTTCACAGGCAGGCTACAAATCATCCTTCAGCAACACTCCCAGAAGTGCCAAAGTCACCACACCAACCTACCAAACAAAAAGAAGACATCTGAGAACCGACTATAAACTTGCAGGCAAGCATCAAAATCCCCCCCAAAGGAACAGAATGGCATGGAATCATTAAGGTTGGAAAGGCTCTCTAAGATCATCAGCCCAACATCAACCCAACACCCCCATGCCCACCAAACCATGGCCCCAAGTGCCACCTCTGCCCGTTTTTTGAACCCCTCCAGGGCTGAGGACTCCCCCGCCTCTCTGGGCAGCCTCTTCCAATGTTCAACCACTCTTTCCCTAATTAGGGAAGAAATTTTCCCTAATATCCAAGCAGGGACAGGCCCCCTTCTGAAAAGGCTGCTAGCAGAATCACAGAATCGTTGTGGTTGGCAAAGACCCTTACGATCATCCAGTCCAACCCTTAACCCAACACGGCCAAGCCCACCACTAAACCATGTCCCCACGCGCCGCGTCTACACGGCTTTTAAATATCCCCAGGGATGGGGACCCAACCACTTCCCCGGGCAGCCTGCTCCAGGGCTTGACAACCCTTTTGGTGAAGAAAAAGAGGTGCAAGCTAAACCGTTTCCTCTCTCGCCAGGGTTAAACCCCCGCAAGGTCTCCCTGGAGCATTTTAGGGGCACAGCCCTGGGTAGCAGCCGCCTCTGCTCCCTTGCAGGGAACGTAGCTCGGAGGAGATCCTAACGAGCAGCCAAAGCCACGGATTAACGTCAAGGACACGCAGAGTCTGTGTTTCTTTTTGGAGTGCTTTTCTTCTCTCTTTTTTTTTTTTTGGTGTTCCTGTAACAAAGATCCTGACAATTCTGCTCTGCCAGAATAAAAACTTGTTTGGTGGCACCTGAAGACCGTTTAGGGTTTGCACATCCCTTTGGCTAATCCACTCCTACTGAGCAGAGCGAACTGAACAAAATTAAAAAAAACCCAAACAGTGGGTGCTTGGGGCAGCGGGGGAGGCAGCGTGCACACAGGCAGGGTCGAGGCCATGGACCGCAGAGCTAGCACGAGCCAATATCACAAACACCGGCTCAAGTGAGAGCAAGGTCTTGCGGGCAGATCCTCCCACTGCTCCTGCAGGCAGGCGAAACCGCGGCAACGTGCAACTCGCAGCAAGCCTCAGCTTCTCACCCGTCACACCACCAGCAGCTCCGACCACAGGTGCCCACAGTCAATCCTCCCAGCTTATAAACGTAACAAAAAATAATCCCCTGGCAGGTTTTGCCATCACAGCCAAGGAAAATTGTAGCTTGCCTTTTAACAACGTTTTCGGAACTAACGCCTGGTAAATTAAGCAGATTTGCCGACTGTACGGCTGATGAACAGAAATTAAAGGTTTTAAGAGTCTGCAATTAAGAGACCAGAATTTAGGAAATCTCCTTTTTAAACATATCTATCCAAGGCAAATAAACAGCTCTCCAACGCTAGCAAGTGAAATATTTTCTAAGCAGAAGCTAGTTCTCGTCATTCTCGCCCCAAAGCCGTAAGTCCATTTTCAAATACGACGGCATTATATGGCTAGCATTAGCGTACCGTGCGCCCGCCACCTCCGCTGGCGACCCAGTGGTTAGGAGACAACTGGATGGAAGATTTTCACATTCAATTTCTGCTCGTTCCCAGTGTTTTTCTTTCGAAAGTATTTTACTTTCTGAAATGTCAGATATTACACTGAGCACCCTGATGACAGACCCAGCTCAGAGTTGTCGTACGAGCACTCCTTCCTCAGAGCCTGCGTGTCGCTCAATTTTCTTCTCCAAAGTTGCCCACCCATGAAGCGGCGAGCACCTTTCCAAAGCTAAGAGCAAAAGCTGTGTAGAGCAATGGCCAAGGAAGGACTCGAGATGCTCCTGGGACGTTCTTACTTCGTAATTTACCTCTGCTCTCCCCGAGTTCCCGAGCAGTTTCGACACAATGTAAAATTCTAAACTGCACACAGCTCACGAAATCATTGAGTCACTCTGAAAAGCTGTCTGAACTGCTGAAGCTTCTAACACCGCAAGGTAGCAGTTTTCAACCCATTTACTTCTGGCGTTACGCAAAGGCCCTGTAAAGAAGGAATAGAAGAAAACCCAGCTGCAGGAGGCCGTGGCTCACTACGCGGGGTTCACAGCTCCATCAGAAAGCATTAGGGTGCTGCAAATCAAAAAGGCCCGAGGCACAGACATTAGACGTACTTCCTTGCAGGGCCCCAGAGGAGAAAAGGGCCTGAACAGACCAAAATTCTGTTAAACTCTGCACTGGGAAAGTGATGCCCTTGTAAGGAGCATTCGTTTTTTCCAAAGAGAGAAAACAGGTAAATGTATTCCTGGCTGAGTCCGGCATGCCTGACATCTTTTAGAATGGAATAGAATCACTAAGGTTGGAAAGGCCCTCTAAGACCGTCAGTCCAACTTGTGTCAACCCAACACCCCCATGCCCACTAAACCATGTCCCCAGTGCCACCTCTGCCCGTTTTTGAACCCCTCCAGGGCTGGGGACTCCCCCACCTCTCTGGGCAGCCTGTTCCAACGCTTGGCCACCCTTTCCGTGAAGAAATTTCTCCCAATATCCAACCTAAACCTCCCCTGGCGCAGCTTGAGCCCATCTCCTCTCGTCCCATCGCTGTTCCTTGGGAGCAGAGCCCGACCCCCCTCCCTGCCCCCTCCTGCCAGGAGCTGCAGAGCGATCAGGTCTCCCCTCAGCCTCCTCTTCTCCAGGCTGAACACCCCCAGCTCCCTCAGCCGCTGCTCCCAGCCCTGTGCTCCAGACCCTGCCCCAGCTCCGCTGCCCTTCCCTGGACACGCTCCAGCCCCTCCGGGTCCTTCTTGGAGCGAGGGGCCCAAAACTGGACACAGCATTCCAGGTGCGGCCTCCCCAGCGCCGAGCACGGGGGGACGATCCCTGCCCTGCTCCCGCTGGCCACACTACCCCTGACACAAGCCAGGATGCTGTTGGCCACCTTGGCCACCTGGGCACACTGCTGGCTCATGTTCAGCCGCTGTTGACCAACACCCCCAGGTCCTTTCCGGCCAGGCAGCTTCCAGCCACTCCTCCCCAAGCCTGCAGCGTTGCATGGGGTTGTTGTGCCCCAAGTGCAGGACCCGGCACTTGCCCTTGTTGAACCTCATCCAGTTGGCCTCGGCCCATCGGTCCAGCCTGTCCAGATCCCTCTGCAGGGCCATCCCACCCTCCAGCAGACCAACACCCCTTCCCAACTTGGTGTCATCTGCAAACTTACTGAGGGCGTGCTCAATCATAGAATCATGGAATGGTTTGGGTGGGCAGGGCCCTTCAGAGCCCACCCAGCCCAGCCCCTGCAGTGCCAGGGACAGCTTTAACCAGCCCAGGGTGCTCCGAGCCCCGTCCAGCCTGGCCTGGGATGTTCCCAGGGATGGGGCCTCCACCGCCTCTCTGGGCAACCTGTGCCGGTGCTTGACCACCCTCAGTGTAAAAAACTTCTTTCTAATGTCTAGTCTAAATCTATTCTTCTTTAGTTTAAATCCATTATTCCTTGTCCTGTCACAACAGGCCTTGCTAAAAAGATTCTCCCCATCTTTCCTGTAGGCCCCCTTTAAGTACTGGAAGGTCGCACTCAGGCCTCCCCGCAGCCCCCTCCTCTCCAGGCTGAGCACCCCCAGCCCCCCCAGCCTGGCCCCGCAGCAGAGGGGCTCCGGCCCTCGGGGCATTTCTGTGGCCTCCCCTGGCCCCGCTCCAGCAGCTCCGTGTCCTGTGCTGAGGGCCCCGAGCTGGGCGCAGGGCTGCAGGGGGGTCTGCCCAGAGCGGGGCAGAGGGGCAGAATCCCCTCCCTCGCCCCGCTGCCCACGCTGCTGGGGATGCAGCCCAGGACGGGGTTGGCTTTCTGGGCTGCCAGCGCACATTGCCGGCTCGTGTCCAGCTTCTCACCCCCAGCACCCCAAGTCCTTCTCCGCAGGGCTGCTCTCCATCCCTGTGTCCCCCAGCCTGTGCTGATACCGGGGGTTGCCCCGTCCCAGGTGCAGGACCTTGCCCTTGGCCTTGTTGATCCCCTCATCCAGATCATTGACAAAGATGTTAACCAAGACTGGCCCCAAAACCGAGCGCTGGGGAACACGGCTTGTGACCAGCCACCAACTGGATTTAACTCTGTTCACCACTACTCTTTGGGCTCTTTCCCTCTGTGAAACCTCTTCGGGACCCTTCCCCGAAAAGGGAATCCACTCAAGTCTCTGCTCCGTCTCCAACGTTCCCGGCTCCATTTGTGCCAGGTAACTCCCTCCACACGCAGCCCAGAAGCATGCAGGGCTCCTGCGTGGCAGGAACGACACGAGCTCCTGTCCTTCTGCTAAGACGCCGTTGCCTTTGCACAGTGAAGACCCCAAAGGCAGAAGGCCAAGCAAGAAAGGAAACTGGGAATCTGACTTTACCAAGACGTTGCTACAAAACCAACAGGCTATCCCTGCCCGGAGCAGCAGCGAGGCCAAAAAAGGGACGTATTGCACAGCAACAGAAATGTGGTTCAGGATTAATCCCCCCCGCCAACCTCCTCAGCTTCTCCTGTTACCACCTGTGGTGGGTTGACCCAGGCTGGATGCCAGGTGCCCACCAAAGCCGCTCTATCACCCCCCTTCTCAACTGGACAGGGGAGAGAAAATAGAACAACAAAGTTTGTGGGTCGAGATAAGGACAGGGAGATCACTCAGCAATTACCGTCACGGGCAAAACAGACTTGACTTGGGGAAAATCAGTTTAATTTATCACCAATCAAAACCGAGGAGGGTAATGAGAAATAAAACCAAGTCTTCAAACACCTTCCCCCCACCCCTCCCTTCTTCCCAGGCTCAGCTTCACTCCCAATTTTCTCTCCCTCCTCCCCTCCAAGCAGCGCAGGGGGACGGGGAATGGGGGTTCAGGTCAGTACGTCACACATTGTCCCTGCCGCTCCTTCCTCCTCAGGGGAGGACTCCTCACACTCCTCCCCTGCTCCAGCACGAGTCCTTCCAATGGGAGACAGTCCTCCACGAACTGCTCCAGCGTGGGTCCTTCCCACGGGATGCAGCTCTTCACGAACTGCTCCAGCGTGGGTCCTTCCCATGGGATGCAGCCTTTCACGAAGTGCTCCAGCGTGGATCCTTCCCACGGGATGCAGCTCTTCACGAACTGCTCCAGTGTGGCTCCTTCCCACGGGATGCAGCTCTTCACGAACTGCTCCGGCATGGGTCCTTCCCATGGGATGCAGCTCTTCACGAACTGCTCCAGCGTGGGTCCCCCGCGGGGTCCCAATTCCCAATTCCTGCCAGCAAACCTGCTCCAGCCTGGGCTCCTCTCCCCACGGGGCCACAGCCCCTGCCAGGAGCCTGCTCCAGCGTGGGCTTCCCATGGGATCACAGCCTCCTCCGGGCACATCCCCCTGCTCCGGCGCGGGCTCTCCCTGGGTGCAGGGGGATCCCTGCTCCCCATGGGCCCCCATGGGTGCAGGGCACAGCTGCCTCGCCATGGGCTGCACCGGGGGCTGCGGGGGGAATCTCTGCTCCGCGCCTGGAGCCCCTCCTGCCCTGCCCTGCCCTGGGGGGCTGCAGTCCTTCCTCTCACACATTCCCACTCCTCTCTCCAGCTGCTGTTGCGCAGCGTTCTCTCCCCTTCTTAAATACGTTACCCCAGAGGTGCTGCCACCGTCGCTGATGGGCTCGGCCTCGGCCAGCGGCGGGTCCGTCCCGGAGCCGGCTGGCGTTGGCTCTGTCGGCCGTGGGGGAAGCTTCCAGCAGCTTCTCACAGAAGCCACCCCTGTAGCCCCCCAGCTCCCAAACCCTCGCCACGCAAACCCAATACACTTCCAGTGCTCTTTTTTTAGGCTGTGCTACCTGCAGAAAGCACGGGACATTCCAGTGCAGAGCACCGGGTCCAGCTTGACCTGGGTTGCAATGAGACAGCGATGGATCCCAGTATCCACAGATACTTTCTTACGGACTTCTAGTATTGCACACACTTGGATACTGAATAAAAGCCTGAAGAATCGGGTGGGGTGGGCGCCGAACCAGCTCTCAGACAGACAGACAGACGCACAACGCACTGGCAGTCAGTCCTGGCTTAAGCAAGCGTCCTACTGCTTACGCGGCCGCGTGGCAAAGCAGAGCCGAGAGCCGACGCCAAGGAAAACAACCCCCAGTACCAGCCAAAACGCCTGCGTGGTTTCGGGGACCGATTGTTCTGAAAAGCAAAGCAGAAGGAAAAAAGGCCTCGCTTCCGCAGAGCGATTTCTGGGCTGGATCAGCCGCCGGGCCTGGCCCACGCCGTGGGTTTGTAAGCAGCTGTGGAAGCACGACGGCGAAGGCGGCGTCAGGGTGGGAACAAGCAGCTGTCGACGGAGGCAACCCAAGCCGGACGGCTGCTGAACAGCAACACTGCGGCCCGAGGCACTCCTGCGGAATTCCTGAGCAGGTCACTGGAGGAACTTTCTACTACATTTCTACTCCAGACACCGGTAAAGCTTCTACCCATCATCCAAACCAATTACTAAATACACAGACCTAGCATAGCCAGGACAATAACGAGGCACTTTTTGGTAACAAGCCTGGGGCGTGACCCAGGGCGAAGGCGGCTGCTGCGCCTGAAGTACCAGGGATCCGCACGTCAGTGTCTCAAGAGAAACGCGAGCGTGAATTTTTTCCATCAGTTTTTGTGCCTGCACCTTCTGAAACAGAAGCGAGACTATGCCTTTATATTTGTTTTTTTAAACCTACTGTCTACGAGAGAAGCGTCGCTACTAATACCCGCTCTAGAAACGCAAATTGGCACAGAAGTTGCTTTCCTGTTAACAAACAAGCAGCGCTCCAGCTCTCTGCGCCGCGTCTCATCGCAAAAGCAGAGGCGTCGCCTAACTCCCTGTATGCACGGGACCCTCCTTGCTGATCCCGCGTGGTCAGGCATCCCCGAGTCCCAGGAGCCGGGAGCACGGGAGCTCAGCCTGGGCGAATCTTCCCCAGCACCTCTGGGGCCGCTCACCTCACCGTGATTCCCGGCGCCAGTCCAGCAGCACCCCAAGCCCCTGCTCACGCGACTAAAGAAAAACAGCTAAAAAAATAAAAAATTTAGCCAGATATTTTGCAGGTCTACACGAGATTCCTCTTTCCCTTCGGTTTACACACAGAGCTCTGATTTTGCTTTTTCTCCACAGCAAGGGGCACCCACACTGGTGCCACAGAGGCACAGGGGCACCTGGGCACCCACACTGGGGGCTGTGAGGCACCCAGGCCAGCAGCACCGGGGCACTGGGGCACCCACAGTGGGGGCACGGGGGCACCGGGGCACCCACAGTGGGGGCACGGGGGCACCCACACCAGCAGCACCCATACTGGCAGCATGGGGACACCCACACCAGGGGCACCGGGGCACCCATGCCAGTGGCACCCACGCTGCGGGCATGCACACCAGTGGCACCAGGGCACACACAGCAGCAGCATGGGGGCAAGGGGACACCCACACCAGTGGCACCCACACTGGGGGCACAGGGGCACCCACACCAGCAGCATGGGGACACCCACACCCGTGGCATAGGGGCACGGCGGCACCCACACCAGGGGCACGGGGGTATGGGGACACCCATGTGGACAGCACGGGGGCACAGGGGCACCCACGCCGGTGGCACCCACACTGAGGGCACCAGGGCACCCACGCCGGGGTCCGGGGGCACAGGGGCACCCACACCATGGGCACGGGAGCACCCATGCTGGGAGCACCCACGCCGGGGGCATGGGGACACCCATGTGGACAGCACAGGGGCACAGGGGCACCCACGCCGGTGGCACCCACACCAGGGACACCTACGCCGGGGGCAAGAGAGCACCCACACCGGGGGCACCCACGCCGGCAGCACAGGGACATGGCAGCACCCACACCAGGGGTACCGGGGCACCCACACCGGGGGCACCCACACCGGCGGCACGGGGGGATGGTGGCACCCACACCGAGGGCATGGGGGCACCCACACCGCGGGCACCCACGCCGGCAGCACAGGGACATGGCAGCACCCACACCGGGGCACCCATTCCTCCTGCTCCCACCCCGGCAGCGGCTGGGGGCTGGCACGGATTCGCCCCCGCGTACCGATCACTCCCAGGCTCCGGGAGGACCGGCGGGCCGGGCCGGGCTGGGCCGGGGCGGGACCGCGGAGCCGCCCGCGGCTGTGGGCACCCGGGGGGGCACCGGGCCTCGCCCCCCGCCCGCTCAAACGGCGCTTCCCGGCCCCCTCCCCCGCGCTCGGAGCCGGAGCGGGGTGCGCGGCCGCTCCGCCCTTACGTATGTCCGGGGGGGCGAGCTGCCGCCGGGGCCTTCCTCCGGGCCCTCCTCCTCCTCCTCCTCGGTGCTGTCGCTGCCCGAGTCCTCCAGCCCCGAGTAGACGCTCTCCTCGCTGTCCGTCAGCTCCTCGCTCTCCTCGGCGGGGCACGGCTGGAAGGGAACGGAGTGTGGGGGGGGAAGCGTCAGGGCCGCTCACCGAGGGCCCGCACCGGCACCGGGCCCCCGCGCTGCCAGGGCCCCACCGGCACCGGGCCCGGCACCGGGAGCAGGCCCAGGCCCAGGCCCAGGCCCAGGCCCCGGCCCGCCGCCCCCCTCCTCAGCGCCCGTAACCATGGCAACGCGCGCGCGCGCCCCCCGACCTGCGCCATGGCTGCCGTCCTGCCGCTCCGCGTGCAGCAGCAGCCCCCGCGCACCACGTGTGTGCGCGCGCGGGTCAGAGGTCACGGCACCGCCCACCTCCCCACCCCCGATCGCTGCCGCCGCTTTTCCGCCGGCCCCGGCCCCTCCCCCACAGCAGCGCCCACTCGCCGCCCCCCGCGGGAGGGGAAGGGGCGGGGGGGAGGGGCGGCCGCGCTCCCGGAGGGGGGAATAATTGGGGAGGGGTCAAAGGGGAGAGGTGACTCGGCGGGCTGCGCATGCGCGTAAAGACGCACGGCGGTGGCAGCGGGGATGCGCATGCGCATAGGGACGCACCGGGCGGGAGTGAGTGGTCTGCGCATGCGCATAAAGACGCACGGGGTGGTGGCGGGGATGCGCATGCGCATAGAGGTACCGGGCGGGTGTGAGGGGGGCGCGCATGCGCATAGAGGCGCACGGCGGTGGCGGCGCCATGCGCATGCGCACAGGCGGGCTGTTGCAGATCAGCGCATGCGTACAGCGGGATCCCCGCCGAGGGGGCGGGCTCGTTGCGGAGACGCATGCGCCGACGGCGGCGGGGAAGGGGGCGTGTCCCCGGCGCGCGGAGGAGGGGGCGGTCCCGCGCATGCGCGCAGCGGCGCCGCGCGGGGGGCTTGTCTCGGAGGCGTCCCAAGATGGCGGCGGCCATGCTGGGCCCCGGGGCTTGCGGTGCGCAGGCAGCGGCCCGGCCCGGCGGCGGCGGCCGCCGGCGGCACTAAGCCCTTCGCCGCCCGCCGGCCTCGGCCCGCCACAAACCCCCCCGCCTGGCGGCGGTTTCCTGGGGGGGGAGCGCCGAGGCGCTGCGGCCTGCCCCGGGGCCTGCAAGCGGGCCCTGAGGGCGCAGCGGCCACCGCTGCCGCCATGGAAGGGTCTGGCGCGGCGGCGGTGGGCGCCGGCCCCGGCGGGAGTAACGTGCCCGCTTTTCTCACCAAGCTGTGGACCCTGGTGGAGGATCCCGACACGGACTCGCTCATCTGCTGGAGCCCGGTGAGTCCCGGTGAGGGGACGACGAGGCCGAGGCCCCGGGGCCCAGGCGTGTCCGCGGCCTCCCCCGGGCTCCGGAGCGACTTTCCCAGCCGCGGGCCTGGGCCTCGCTCTTTAACCGGTGTGTCACAACATCGGAGCGGGTTCCTGTGACTCTCCAGGCCTCGTAGTCGCTCTTGCCCGCTCCTAATTAGAGGTGCTGCCTCTTTCCCCGCTCATTATCCCGCCCGTGCACCTCATTACCCCGGCGCTGCAATACCTCAGGGGGAAATGAGCTAGCCGATGTACTCGAGGGGGAAAAAAAAAAAAGAAAAACCCAAACCAGCGTCCAGCTCCTCTAACTGTTTCCATGCTAGGGGATGCTGTACAGCGTTTAGCCATATCACCGTCGCCGCTGCGGTACAGTCTGTGCTGTTTTCCTGGTGTATTTCTACGGCACCGGCCTGATTTGTGGTTTCAGCAGTCAGGCAAACCCCCCTTTTCCATCTTTTTGAGCCGCTTGGGGAAGCTGCAGTTTGGTCTAAAAGATGGTAGGATCCGGAGCCAAATGCCGCAAGCTGTTTTTCGCAGGCAGTTACAGCTGCGCTGTTTATCTGAAATCAAAGGGAAGAAGTTTGCTGTTTGGCTCTTAACCTGGCAGACCAAACAGTTAAGGTAGAAATAAGTTCTTGTGAATATTCGGTTACTCTGTCTCCTGTATTGCCCTGTCACCTGGCTTCGACCGCAGATCAGGTGTTTGCTCCCAAAGCTATTGAGGGAAGAGAAATGCTGTAATATTGGTAAGAGTTGGACAGAGGTTTGACTTCAGACAGGCATGAGGAGCTAAGATGAGTGGAACTGCTGTTCAAGATAAGGCAATGTGAGAGATAAGGACCAAAATAAAAGCATAAACGCTCTGGGAATGTTTTTTTTTTGGTAAGCCTTGATCGTAGCTGCTCTCCACCAACTCGAACTGTTTGCTTATCTGACTCAACGTGGCAGTAATGAGATGAAAGACCTGCGCTGTCTGCTTGCTGCAGATATTGCATTGCTCTGAACTTTGCAAGTCATCGCCTCTGAACAATCGCCTTGTCCCATTGCTAGAGCAAAGATTTAACGCCTTGTGTTTCACGAGTTTGTATTCCTTTGTGTGTTGCTGAAACGCCATGAGAAATTGCGTTTAGGGGCAGGGGGTGAATGGCATTACCCCGCTCCCCATGTGTTTGGGAACTGCAGTGCAGAGGCCAGGGCAGCTGCGAGAGGTGGCTTGGGGATGCTGTGAAAACTTTGGGCCTCTGAGTGCAGCCAGATTCGCTGCCTGGATGGTGTTTAAGTTAAGCTGTGCCACTGGGAGCGCGGAGTAATATCCGTGGAATTAACGTCGATATGCAAGTCAGCATGCTTCTGCAAATAGGTATATATACTTGGCTTATGTTGACAGGTAAAGCAAGTTGCCTACATCTTTACATTTCTCCTTGCCCAAAAGATTTTTGCAAGCGTCCTGAGTGGAGAAGGAAAGAGGTGGTGGTGTTGCGGCTGGCCAGAGGAGTTCCTGACCGCTCGCTTCCGTCCCTTTGGCAGTTTGCTGCCTGCTCTTCTTTGGGGTTGTGGCTCATTGGGACCTTTTTGGCTTGTAACGTGGCTGCCCAAAGCTGTCCTTGCCCACCTGGGGGGCAAGCGAGCTGCTGCTGGTAGGTGAGAGTGAAAAGGTGGGAAAGAGAGATTTGTGCGCTGGTTTTGCCTCTAATGAAGCAGTGTGCTGGGCGAGGTGGCTTTGCAGTAGCTGCCCAGGTGCGTGTTCTTGGCCTGTGCTAAACGTGCAGTCTCCTGCTTTCTTCACCGAGGGATAAACTACCTTTATTTCCTGCCTGTTTGCTGTGGGGTAGCAGTGGGCGTGGAGAGCGGTGCGATAGTTTCGACAGTCAGAGCGCTGAGGCTCAGCCTGGATCGAAACTTTATTCCAAAGCAGCTTTACCAGTCTGATGAATAGATATTTTTGTTTTAACTCTTTTAGACTGTTGGTAGGTGGAACCTACCTCTTCTAGGTCTTGACAAGAGCTAAGGAAGCGTGGTCTGGATGGATACAGTTCTTAAAATTTATTGTCAAGTCTTAGATCCTGATGATCTTCACTTCACAAGCAGGGTTCTGCTTGTGTGGAGTGACCGCGTCGGGCATCTGAGCTCCTTGTTATTCCTGGTGTTGAAAGTAAATGTTCCGTCAGTCGATGGAATCTGTGAAAACCTGTGGAAAGATTGGGCCTTCCCCTAAGTAGTGCTCTCGCTTCTTTTTTTTTTTTTTTTTTTGTTAATACAGACTGTGATACAGAAACAAAGTGGTTGATTATCCTCAAGGTTACTCAGGTAATCAGTAGTTGATTATTCTCAGCTTACTGTGTTTAATTCCTTTCTTTCGATTTCCTTTAATAATAGGTGGAAGAAATAAGCTGTAGGGATTCAGGAATATGGATCTCTAAGTGCTTGCAGTGAGGAAAGGGATCTTTTATGTGTGTTCGAGGAGAAATCATCTCAGTAGAAAGCAGGAAAATAAACATAAGGGGGAGATGAAGCAGAATACGCTTTTTTAAATATAAAACTTCTAATTTGACTTCTTTTGAAGGTAAAGTCTTCAAATTGTATTTGTGATTCCTTGACACGCTTGGTTTTTTCTAACTTTCTCATCTTGGAAAGTTCTCTCATCCCTCCCGCTAACGTTAATGATTCAAACCTGCCCCCGGGCGTAGTCACGGCAAGGCTGCAAGGCAGGATGGCTTTTAGGCGTTTATCGCGTCCTCAACATCAGACGCTGTGGCAGCCGGGTTTCTGCTCTGCCTCGTCCATAAATCGCGCACTGTTTTCTCGAGGGTAACGTTGCCGCTTTCCGTTCGGAGACTCTCAGATTTGCTGATCGCAGAGGCCAGGAAGCGTTGTGGGGAAGTACCGTGGTCTGCTCGCGCTGCTCGCGCTGCTCCTGCGCTCTCACCAAAGCCTCTGCTCTCGGCCTCGGGGCAGCCTGCTGAGCTGGATTTTCCAAAGGGCACGCAGATAGAAATGCCTTTTCCTCGTCGTTTCAAATCAGTCAGTGTTTCTCTCGTATAAAGATGAGATGGAACCCAGCTGAACTGCTGGGCAGCGAGTTTAAAAGGCAGATATCTCGTAACGCCGCTCGCAGATTGTGTAATCGCTCCCCACAATGATGGTGCGCAGGCCAAAACTGTAGAAGAATTTGAAAGGAGTTCAAGAAGGATGGATTGTTTTCTTATAAAGCACAGCGTCTGGATGTAATTTCTGCCCTCAGAAGTACCAAAACTGCTGTTTGCTGGTATAAGTTTGTTAGGGAAAGTGGATATTGTTTTGCTTGGACTTTTCCCAAGCATGTGAGATGGCATCTGGTTTCTCCGGACCTCAGTTTGACATGGGACAGCAGGTCTTGTTAGCCCTGCAGCAGATTTCTCCATTGAAACAACCAAGTTGAAGTGTATTTAGGATACAAATAGTACAACTAATTGAAGACTAGTTTATTTTTGACGTTATTTGCTACATTTACCTCCCTCTCCAAGGCATGCACTCGCCTCGACTAGGAGTTAGCTGCTGCCAAAGAGTGCAGACCTGCCCCTGCCACCGGCTTTGCATCTCTGCTAGCGATCGTGGGGCCTCGGTGATGTGGTTCAGCTTTCTGTCCTCCACAGATTGGGTCTCCCACCACCACCCCGGATATTTTTTCCGTTGAACTGGTGAGTTTTAGCAATACATGCTGCTGCCATGTGACTGCTGGAGGTAATGGGAAAGCGTACCTGGGGTTGGTAGGAAGAGGGGGACAACCTCTGCTGGTAGCAGCCACCTGCCTAAATTGAGTTAGTTGGAGGTGGACGGCTTGTGAATCTCTGGAGGCCGGGAGATGCTCTGAGGAAGCAGCACTACATTTGCTCTGTTCCGAGAGAAGCTACTGCTTAGGCATCTTCTGTTGGCTGCTGTCACGCGTAGACCTCTCTTCTGGCTTGGTAGCCAGCTCTTGGGTTAATGTTGAACCTTCCCCTCCTGCTTCCCTTGTGCGAGCTGTAGCGCCTGTCCTGGTCTTGGTGAAGTCAGCTTGTGAAGAGCTCAGAGCAGTGCCAGAGCCAGGAGGGCAGGGGAAGGAAGCTGGGTCCGCTCCGGTGACGGGGTCTTGGCTACATCTTTGGCTCATCTGCGTGACACCTCACGCTGTCTGCTGGTGATTGTTTAGCCTGGAGAAGAGGAGGCTGAGGGGAGACCTTATCGCTCTCTACAACTACTGGAAAGGAGGTTGTAGTGAGGTGGGGGTTGGTCTCTTCTCCCAAGTAGATAATGATAGGACAAGAGGAAATGGCCTCAAATTGCGTCAGGGGAGGTTTAGGTTGGATATTGGGAGAAATTTCTTCATGGAAAGAGTGGTCAAGCGTTGGAGCAGGCTGCCCAGAGAGGTGGGGGAGTCCCCATCCCTGGAGGTATTAAAAAAATGTGCAGAGGTGGCACTTTGGGCCATGGTTTAGTGGGCATGGGGGTGTTGGGTTGATGGTTGGACTGATGATCTTAAAGGTCCTTTCCAATCTTAATGATTCCCAGTTTTTACTTTTGTTAAAAACTAATCCAGTCACCAAACCAGGAAACATGAAATTAATTATGACTCTCCCCTGAACTGGTTTCTTTACGGAAAGGGTGGCCAAGCATTGGAACAGGCTGCCCAGAGAGGTGGGGGAGTCCCCAGCCCTGAAGGGGTTCAAAAAATGGGCAGAGGTGGCACTTGGGGACATGGTTTAGTGGGCATGGGGGTGTTGGGTCGATGGTTGGGCTGATGATCTTAGAGGGCCTTTCCAACCTTAGTGATTCCTAGTTTTACCTTCATTAAAAAACTAATCCATCCACCAAGCCAGGAAATATGAAATTAATTCTTCCTCTCCCCTGAACTGGTTTAGTGGTGGACTTGGTAGTGTTGGGTTGATGGTTGGGCTGGGTGATCTTCAAGGTCTTTTCCAACCTCAACGATTTGATGATTCTATGATCTGCTGCTCTCCTCTTCCCTCGTGGCAGCCCTGAGTCTCATCTGGATCCAGAGGGAGCTACACCAGGGAGCTCAACCGGCAGAAAAACGGTTTTGCTTTTACTTCCGTGGACCGACATGCTGTGGGCTTGGGTGAGCACTCGGGCCAGCAAAGTGGCTCAGGGCCACTCCCCGGCGTCAGCAGGGTGCTGGATTGGCATGCCTGCATGTGAAACTGTGGCTTACAGTGAAGGGCTGCGAGACAGCCGCGTTCATCTTGCAGCGGTTAGATACGGTGGGTCTGGTGGTAGTTTTGGCCGCTCCGAAGTTAAATCACCTCAACGAAGAGGCAAATAGATGCCCGCTCAAGAGCGGGCAGGGCCGGGGCCTCCCCTCGCTGGTGGTGAGTCCATAAATCAGCACACGCTGCAGTGTGCAGTGTCACCCCGTGAGAGGTTTGCAGATGCGGGACGGCAGGGGCAAGGTGAGGAGAGATCTGTTCTCTCCCGCTCTGCCCGCATTGTCCTGTCCGCCTCGTGATCGTTGGACCCTCTGCTGAGCCCGCTCCACCTGCTGAAGTGAAAGAGGGGTCCTGGGGGCTGCAAATAGCAAAAAGTAAATGAGGGACGGAGCGAGACCTCCCTTTTCTTGCAGCTGTTAACCTGTTTTTTTGGCTGACCCTGCGTCTTGCGAAGTCGTGCCTTCAGAGCATCCGCAGTCGGGGACACAGGCGTGGGGAAACCAGCTGCTAACACTTCGCTATTCTATCACTCATCTTGAAGGGAGCGCCAGGTTCCCAGCCATCGGCTGGGTTCTCTTCGCTTGGGGAACCGGGACAAGAGAGGTGGGGAGGGAGGGTGTGGGAGAACACAAAGAAGTTCCTGACAGGCAGAGTTAGGAGGAAGCCGTGAAATTTGGTATCCTACCCAGACAGTCGCTCTTGTCCGAGTCTTAAGCCTGAATTTAGAATATGCTGAGCTTAGGCTTGTGGAGCCTGAGCATCAGTCCTTGTATCAGCCTGCAGTCTAAACGAAACCACCCGCTGCCGACAAACCCCATGGACCCCTTTCTGCTGCAGCAGAAGCCCGGATTCCAGTACCGGAAAGTCCACGTGGTGAGGCACGGGGTGCTCCAGCAAGGCCGTGGTTGTCACCGTCCAGACCGATGTAAGCATAGAAGCGACCCTGAGGCTTGCCCTGATCTAGACCTAGAGGGGTGGCTGAACTGTTTGAGAGGGTGGCTCAAATTTGGAAAGCAACCGCACGTGGAACGGCAAGCCCTCCACGCACGCCGATCTTAAGCAAAGTATGAGCGAGGTGGTGTTTCCGTGCGGTCGAGTTTCAGTCTGATGGCTCTGTTAATGCTCTCGGACAGTGGAGGGGAGCAGAGTGCATGAAATAACCTCATCAGCAGCTTGTTTTGCCCGTAAACATGTACACGCTTTCTGCACAGCTTGCCAAATTTGAGGCCAGCTCTCATGAGGTCAGCGCCGAGGTCCTTGCCTGCGCTAGGAAAATTACTCTTTGCTGAAACTGTCTGTCACCAGTTGGGTCCTTCAAGAACAGGATTGCTGGTGGCTTAACTCTTGGTGTGCAGGAGACACCGCTTACCTTCCTGCTGTTCTCAAAACCAGTGTTCTCTCAAGGCAAGGTACTGCTTTGATGAGGTATTGTGTGGAAAATCTGAACATACAGCTGGAAAGGAGGGATGTGCCTCTGCACGTTGCAATACCAGCGAGCTTCTAAAGACTTCTGATTTATGGTCTGTGAAAGTTAACTGAAAATCGAGGATTCAGGAAGAGGAAGGGTTTATAGCTGCCAAGCAGCGAACAGGGGAAATGTGAGGTTTTTATCTTATATTTAATCCCTCACATGCATAGATAATAGCAACTTTCATGGTTTTGGAAGGGGAAGTTGATCTGGTCTAGTAGATAGGGTGAGGGTTTGTTAAATAAGGCGTTGGGCTTTTAATAAAATAAAATTCAACCATTGTTCAGAGCTTTTATGTTTGAATTACTTATTGCAATGCAACTTCAAAATAAAACTTACTCCGGTAAGCATGGCGATCAAAATAAAGTGCGTATTTTTACGGGGCAATGATGGCTGTAATCATGTTGGATTTCTGACTGAATTTAAATTCAAGAATGCGAGCCTTGGAAGGTTGGGGGGGTTTTTATCTCAGTCAAGCTAGAAGGCTCATTAGAATCACAAGGTGAAGGTCCAGTGTTAGGTAGGAGGTTAAAATAAGGGACTTACTAAGAGCTTCAAGAGGTAGCACTTCATGGAAGACCTCTCCTTAGGGCTGAAGAGTGCTGGCAGCCAAAAACCTGCTCTAAATGCTGCTTGGAACTGGCTTTGAGAAGGTAATGAGGTAATCTGCTGATGCTTTGCAAAACTGAATATTCAGAAGCTGTCCTTTGAAACCTAGGCCTTTCGGGTTTCTGCCTCGACCATAACTTTTCCCTGTTGAACTAACTTTGCCAACTTTTTGAATACAGGCGGCATTGCTTGTCCTCTTCCCGAATGGCACGGGAGCTCTTGGACCACTCTGAGGAGCAGTTTTCCAGCACAGCGAGGTTTTTTGGGTAAAGGCTGCGTAGCAGTGATCCTGCACGGTCTTGCTCCGTGCACTTTGTTTCCTTCCTAAGCGGCTGCTCTGCCCTGCCACGCTCCGGCAGCAGCCGGCAGATCTAACCGCGTGCTTCTGCTACGGGATCGCTCGGTTTTGGTTGCAGGATCCTGCCCCGTGCTTGCACTGCCTCTGGTTCTTGTTAGACCCTTTTATGGACCGCCTTAACATGCTAATACCTGATTTTCTTCGTTTTCTGCTGTGTGAGGGTTCAGGCTGCTCGTGGAGCAGCGGGAGCTGCCGCTGGCTGAGGGTCAGTGCAGGTGTGCACGACGGGGAGCTGGCAGCACGTCGTGCCTTAGTTCCTTGTGCCTCGTTGAGCTGTAACCTCTTGGGAGCAGGAGAGACATTCAGGTAAATTGTGCAAACTAGAACGTGCTACGTTCTGTGCGGTGGCGTTGGCTGCGGTGGCTAATCAAAGCAGTGCCATCGGGGTTTGGGTCAGCTTGATGCAGAGCTTGGAAGAAACTTCATGCCGGTAGATGTCAACGGTTTTCCCCGTTTTTCTGCATTTCGTTCATCGAAGAGGAACAACGCTGTCCACTCTGCGCGTGGGCACTTGGTGCTGAGTGCACGGAATGCTAAAATGTTACTTATAACTGGTGATTAACACAAATTACTTCAGTAGTTGATCTGCTGTGGAACTTAAAAATCTAACTCTGTTGCATCCCCTAGTAATTATTCCAATTACCGGATAAATAGTGTACTGCAGGTCCCACTGTACCATTTGGTACATCCTCCTGCCCACTATTCTTGATTACAGAGGCTGAGGAATTTTCTCAGCCTCACTCAATGAAAATTTCTCTTCTGACTCACAAAGGAGTGATTATTCCTTGCCTTTTTCTAGGTTTAGGACTCCCTAGTCTAGCCCAAGAGGATTTCTGTTCTTCTGATACTGCTTCCAACACAGCGTGTTTTCACTTTCAGTTATAAGGACTGGTGAATAGCTAATTTTAAATCCCTTTGTATACACCTAAGTTCCTTCTTTGTCTTTATTTTTTTCCATTAGCAATGTATTTTTCACAGGCTGCATTTTCTCTTACCTTTAATATGTTTTGTAAATAGAAGTGCAGGTATCTTTGCTCAGCTCAAAGCTCTCATCTGCCTGACTCCAGTAACTGCTGCGCAGAAAATGTATTACCCATAGGCAGGTAAGGACTAACACAAGATCCGTAAAGCAAGCGACGAGGCAGCAAAAAAGAAGGGAATCGTGCTGTTTGAAAAGACTTTTGTTACATTTTAGGAGAAGTTACTAGCTGGGCTCCTCAAGGTTCTTGAGGTCTGTCTGCTGTAGGGTTTTTTTAAATTATGTTGGCATAAAAAAGGAGCATCTGTGTGAAGTGAAATGAAAAAAGTAGGAAGGCATCAGTATCAATGAGATAAGAGCCTTATCTTGCAGGGAGACTGGAGTAAGTCCTGGAAAAGCTGCAATTAGGAGTGGTATGACCCTACTCGTATGAAATGCAAAGTCATGCAAGTAAGTGATTTTTGCTGTCTTCTGGGAATTCGTCAGCCATGCCCGCCACTAGTTGTTTCTTTCTTACAAATTTGAGCAGGGTACTTTTCCTGCTTCAAAACCAAACCCACACTTTTATGCTTTTTTTTATGCGTGTGCGTGCGTGAGCTCAGTTACCTGATCTGGTTCACAGCGCGGTCCCCAGAAACCAGCTGGGTTTTGGCAGCACTGCGTTTGAATCGGGAGCAAGCTCCAGGTTGTGGTGCCTGAATACCTTAAGCTGATACTTTGATTTAGTTTAGCAATATGAAGCCACGGTCTGAAAGTTACGTGTCCTTGGCCCAGCAAAGCAACGGCTGGAAAGAGATAAAGCCTGAACGAGTGGGATCGTGTGAGTATGAACTTCCCGTAACAAAAAAATTGTAAGTGAAAAATAAGGAGGGTCCTGGGTCTGTGCTCTAGAAGGCCTTGCGGCACCAAAAAAGAAGTTTCAAGATGGAGTTGGAATAAACGTGTGACTGCTGCAATCCCCTGCGATAGCTTGGGGCTGAACCTGGTCACCCACAAGGTCTCTCCTCCTCCTGCGCTGCATGGATAAGCAAGACGCTGATTTATTACCTCCCGCTCTGCTAGCTCGTCCGTTGCAGGATTTCTCATTCTTGCCTTCTCGGGAAGATTGTGTGTAGCTGGAGCCGGTGACGCTCTGCCACGCTTGAGCAGAATGGGGCCGGCAAGCTGAAGAAACGGTGTTACAGTGAACCACAAAAACAATTGATCTGTGATCGATCCCTTCATGTAGTTGCTAGAAAAAGGCGTAGTGTTGATCAGCAGCTTTGACCTTGGTTCTGCCGGTGCTGTGCATGCGACAGAGGGATTTTCTGGTGGAACGTGCTTTTAACCATCTGCCGGAAAACCTCCTTCCTGCTCTGCTGATGTCTGAACTCTTGGCAAACTGGAAGTTTGCTTGCGTTAAGTCCCCTTGTATATGAGAGCGGCAGCACCTTACTGATTTGTTTGGATTTTTTCTTCTAAGCTAAAGCTCGTCTCTTCCACGCCATTCTGCGCACGCAAGAGGAACGTGGTCAGACCCCGGGTGGTGACGGGTGTCTAACAGTGGTGTAGGTGAGCTTTATGGAAAGTCAATCTTCAAGAAGTCAAGTTGCAAATCCGCATGCTGGAAATGGTGACTTGTTTGGATTTTTGGACTGGAGCAGATTCTCATCGCGCTGAAGCTGGAAGTAGCACAGTGATGGAAGGTAGCTCGTGCAGAATCGACGCCAGCACGTGCTCTTTCTGTACAGTGGCAGGGAAGGAGAATTCCTTTCCTAGAATTACATGACTTGTTTCCCAAATGTGGCATGAAGAGTCTGTAAACTGTTTCCTGCAGAGGCAAGCGTGGAGGGCCGGGTTTGTCGCATGCAGTCTGGGTTCCTGAAATTCGGTGATTGTAACAGCGTGGTTTCTGGAACAGCCGAGCCAGTGTAATGATCAGCCCCTTCTCGTCCTGTCTCCAGCGCTTATTGGATGGGCTAGGAACCGGTTCGGCTCCTTACAGCTCCCTTCCCACTTGAGATACTCTGTGCTTCTGATTCTGTGAGCTGCTTGGCCTCACAGGAAACCGCTGTAAGGTTTTGCTTGCTGAATTAGGTCTTGGAGAAGAAAGCGAGAGGAGTCTGTGGAGCATCGTGGTCTGTGCGAGGTGATGAGAGCGTACAGCTGAGCTCAAGGGGATGGGGAGGGAGGACAAATTTTTGGTTACAGCACGCTGATGCAGAGGTTCTGCTCATCCTGCCTTATCCCATCCTGAAACTAAATATGATGGTGTGCATCGACCCCAGCTAACGCATTAACTGGCTGTGCCAGCCATCGCAAGTCCCTCGGATCCGGGACCGCCGGTTCCTTCATTGGAACGACCCGCTTCTGCCGCCACGGTTGGTAGCGACTTTACACACTGGATTTTTGTATTTCTAGCCAAAAGTACGTTAAGTATTAGCAAGGATAGGTGTCGCTGTGTGGCCTTGCCTCGCAAGGGGCTGTAACAGTCTGCAGGCACCGTCACCCGAGGCAGCGTACCGACGAGTGGTGCGGAAGGTCACACGAAGGCTGGCTTTCACTGCGGCCACCGTCAGTGCTTCGGTAGCCCCGGTGCAGGTGCACTTGGACGCAGTTCGGCTCCTGATTAGTTCTTAGGAAATTGTAAATGTGCTAAACCTGGCAGTTCTTACCATGTGGGGGGATACTTCTAATTGTGTCACTTTGGTTCTTGCGACTTCCCGACCATCTTCAGCCCAGCCAGGTGCAAATGCTTCTCAGTCCAACGCTGCGTACGGCAGCCGTGCTGCGGTGGGCAGGGGGGGCTCCCCCTTTTAGTGGTGTGCAAAGGGCATCTTCTAAACAGTCCGTCAGGTGCTGATAGAAGAAAGGTTTATTTTTTGTGTGTTAAAAGATGCGTCTTTCAACACTCGTATCTACTGGAAAATGAGGCCAGTTCATTTTGCTGTAAGTCAGCATGTCAGCACTTCTGCTCGAAGCGGTGTTGGTACCTACCCTCGTACCCACACGGGGTCGGGGGGCTGCAGATGTAACTGTGCTGGGGAACTGCTCCCAGTTAAAAGTAACTAGCCAAAAAACTTAGATCAGATCTAAGTGGAATAAGATCCACTTAGTGGAATAACTTAGGCAAGAAGGAACTTCTGGTGGTCTCTAGTCCCAGCTCCGGCTCGGAGCAGGATCTGCTCTGGAGTCAGACCGAGTTGCTCTGATCCTGACCCAAACTTGCTCCTCTGTATCCCGGCACCTTGTAGGCGAGGTCCCCGCTTGTGCCTGCCTTGCGACTGCGCTCTGCTCCTGACTCTCCTTCCCTTGCAGAGCTGCTGGTCCTTGCTGCTCCCCGACACCCCGAAGCGGTCTCTTCCCCGGGCCGAACAAGCCCTCCCCTTGCCGCCTGCAGCCCCATCGCCACCCTGGTGACCCCCCGCTGAATTTGCTCCACTTTATCCTTGTCTTTGCGGTATTGGGGCCCCAGACTCTACACGCTGTCCAGGCATTACTTCGCGGGCACTGCGGGGAGGGGATAATCCCTTCCCAGGATCCACTGGCTGCGCTCCTGCCCTGCCCAGGTTGTTGATGTGGGCAGCCCAGGGTGCTGTTGGCCCCTTCCCTCTTGCAGGGGCACGCTGCCGGCACGCTCAGCTCTGCCTGCCAGGACCCCAAGGTCTTCTACACAGCCAGGGCCAGCAGGACAAACTGCTGTTGTTGTGGTGAGACAGAGCGGTTCGTGCCAGGCTCCAGGAGCTGAATTTAACAAGGCCGAGCTTCTCGCAAAAGTTGCTGTATTTGGAACAGGAGGAATACGTGTTTTGGGGTGGGATTCATGACACCCAGCAAACTGTGAGTCTTCTCTGGCCCCAGCACCACACGTTTTATCCAAATGCTTATTAATACGTGAGCAACCCCTGGAGCAGGAACCAGAACCCACAGTTATGCTCCCTCCACTGCCAGCCCTCCTTGGGAAGTCTCACCGTTGGCCTTTGGGCCAGGGTTTCATCTTCTCAGCTTCCTCTTCCTCGCTGGCCCCTGGCAGTTGTAGCTGCACCTCCTGGGAAGCCACGAGCCGGGTGCTCGGAGCAGGCCATGGTGCAGGAGGTGTCAGCCTTTTCCCCTGCGAGCTGTGATCCGAACATCTCTGAAATTGTCCGTATGTCCCTTGAGAAGCCCAGGGAAACCCATTCCGTCAGCTCTGGCCGCTTCAGGCAGGCGACACTGCTAACGTAAGCCTCCGGGTGCTTTGGTTTGGATGAGTTCTCAGTTGGCGCTTGACGTGTGCAAGCACCAAGTAACCCGAAGGGATGAAAGCTCCTGAGCCAGTTTGGATCCTGCCACGCTGGCACTGGTGCCCGAGGCTGCGGTCGTGTAGTCCGTGCTTTTGCTGTGCTAAGGAAAGGGCTTGCTCCGTCCCGTTGGTGGCCCTTTTGCTGGAGATGGCTTCCTTCTTCCCTCTCGCTCCCCTCCCAACACATCCATTTGCTGGAGTGCTCCCCGAGCTGCTTCCACGACCTGGGTTCGGCAGCACCGCCAGCAGCAACCAGGACGCCTGGTCTAAGAAGGCAGCGAGGAGCCAGGGAAAGCAAACTGCCTCCAGCGGCATCCGTCTGGGAAATCCACGTCCACCCGACGCCGCGGCCCCCGACCGGCATCGAGCTTGTCCAAGGGCTGAGCTGCCTGCGAAGCAGAGCCTGAGCCCGGCAGATCGCACGCGGTATTTTAAGGTCGGTGAGGTGGTAGCCGAGTGAAACGGGCAGCGACTTGTCCTGCTCGCAGGCTGGAGCCCCGCAGCCTGCTGTGCATCCGGGTCTAAATGTTGTTAAATAAAAGATAGCTGTCCTGGAGCTGGAGCGCTCCGAATCAGTCCAGAACGGTGCTGCTTCATAATGTGACTTGTCTTTAGGGTGGAAGGTGAAAGAAACAGGTACATTTTTCTAATTCCTGGGTTTCCAAGGCTTAAACAAAGTCACTATTGTTGGAGAGGCATGAGGAGCGTCTAGTTAATCTTCATTGCTGGGACATAAGAGAATTTCATGGGGTTAATCTTGCTTTCAGCAGTGGTGGAGCCAGAAAGTTCCTGTTTTTTCTTTTTTTTTCTCAGGTTGGTTTTGGTTTTTTTAATATCTCAGCTGATAGCTATAAAGGTTTTCATCATTTTAATGATCAGATTTAAACTGGAGTTTGAGAACTGTCGACTCGCATCCTAGTCTCACAAATTTGAACATTAAGTTTTTAAAAATAAACACTAATACCGTCATCCTGGTTTTTGGTTTTTGGTTTGGTTTTTTTTTTTTTTAATACCTGCCATAGTTGCTCAGCTTTCATTTTGTAAGGATTTCATTTTCTGGTGTGACCTCGTAAGACTCCGATAACATCACCTGGGTTTTTGTGCTGTCTCATGGTTTGCTGCTGTCCCTCCCATCTGGATGATTTCGCTGCGCAGTGACGCTTGCACCATCGGGATCAGTATTTCCATTTTCAAAATGGGTCTGGCGTGTCGGATGTTGGGAAATAGTATTGAACCTTTTATTTGTTGCTGTAAAGTCAATATTTTCCTGGATTTTCCTGCTTATTTCACAGACTTAGCTCTCTTATAAACTGAATGTACGAATATGTAGGAGATCTTAAGTTATACTTTAGAAATGAGATTTTCTTTCTATCTTGATGCAGTGGTAAGTGTCCCAGATTCTGCGGTGCTCTGAGCTGAAGCCAGCTTAGTGTTGGCCTTCAGAGCGATCATGGTTATCGGAGCTTCCACCTTCCCTGGGCATGGCTGCAGCATTTTTTTTTAAACTTTCTGATTTTCTATTATTTTTGAAAAAAAATTATGTTCAGCAGTACGTTAATCAGAAATAATGAGTATTTAAAATAACTTTACCAGTTCTTTAGAAGTTCTCAGACGGGGGCCTGCCTACCGATGGCGATAGGTGGGAAACTTGTGCCGTGTTGTTTCTAGCCTGTTATCTGCTGAGGAGCTGGAAGATGTGATGGTTAGCAACAGGACAGGTAGCGAAGGGATTCCTCAAATTAGTTTGACGGGGAGGAGGGGATGCCTGCAAGTACTTCAATGTATACTGTCCAGTGTCTTTAAGTTCCACGTGCAGCATGGAGGATGGAAAGGCAGAAGCCAGACGATCAGGATTGTCGGTCGGAGGAAACGATAGCTTTTCAGTAGCTGGTTTTTGGACGGATCGCTGTTCTCAACGCTGCTGCTCACAGCTGCTGTGCGGGTGAAACTGCCCGACCGTTCCTGATGGATTCACTTGGAAGGTGGTGAAGAGGAAAACCTGACTGTTCAGAGAGAGGCAGCAAGAACAGGCACGCTAAAGGATTACTTTGGACGTTCAGTCCGTCATCGCAGATAGCAAATAACGTGGTCTGGGGGAAGGAGCAGAAGGTCCAGAGCAAAATTTTGGTGTGAAACCTCTGAAAGTGCAGGACTGTGGCAGGAGCTGGAGGGGCTGGGAGGGTTCGGGGCGGTTCTGGGGCCGGAGGCTCGCGATGCTTCTGAAGGGACGGCTGCAGAGGGGTCTTAGCCTGGGGACCGCTTTCACGTTTTCATGGCTCTGCTTGTAACTGTATGTGAAAAGACCTACAGCCTTCATGTGACAAGTGGTGTCCATACTGGGACCAGTGCTGTTTAACATCTTCATCAACGACATAGTGGGATTGAGTGCACCCTCAGCAAGTTTGCAGATGACACCGAGCTGAGGGGTGCGGCTGACACGCCAGAAAGACGAGATGTCACCCAAAGGGACCTGGGCAAACCGGAGAGGTGGGGCTGTGTGACCCTTATGAGGTTCAACAAGGCCAAGGGCAAGGTCCTGCCCCCGGGACGGGGCAACCCCCGCTATCAGCACAGCCTGGGGATGGAGGGATGGAGAGCAGCCCTGCAGAGAAGGACTTGGGGTGCTGGGGGTGAAAAGCTGGACACGAGCCGGCAATGTGCGCTGGCAGCCCAGAAAGCCGACCCCATCCTGGGCTGCATCCCCACAGCGTGGGCAGCGGGGCGAGGGAGGGGATTCTGCCCCTCTGCCCCGCTCTGGGCAGACCCCCCCTGCAGCCCTGCGCCCAGCTCTGGGCCTCAGCACAGGACACGGAGCTGCTGGAGCGGGGCCAGGGGAGGCCACAGAAATGCCCCGAGGGCCGGAGCCCCTCTGCTGCGGGGCCAGGCTGGGGGGGCTGGGGGTGCTCAGCCTGGAGAGGAGGGGGCTGCGGGGAGGCCTGAGTGCGGCCTGGCAGCGCTGAGAGGGGCTGCAGGAAGGGGGGGGGCGAGCTTTAGCAAGGCCTGTGGTGACAGGACAAGGGGTGATGGATTTAAACTACAGCAGAATAGATTCAGACTGGATATAAGGAAGGAATTTTTTACACTGAGGGTGGTGAGGCACTGGAAGGGGTTGCCCAGCGAGGCGGTGGAGGCCCCATCCCTGGGAACATCCCAGGCCAGGCTGGACGGGGCTCGGAGCACCCTGGGCTGGTTAAAGCTGTCCCTGGCACTGCAGGGGCTGGGCTGGGTGGGCTCTGAAGGGCCCTTCCCACCCAAACCATTCCGTGATTCATCCTCAGTCTGGTTCTGTAACTTTTGGCCCCTTAACCTCAGCCGTTCAGTGCCACCAAGAACTAATTAACAACAAAGTTTGAGCAGTTTATTGCATTACAGAACTACTGTTACTGCTGTAAACAAGAGTGAAAAGATGTTTGCTAAACACAGGTGCCCCAACCTGAATTCTGACAAGGGCATTGAGGGTTTGGTTAAATGTCCCGCTACGGAGCATGTGTAGGCAGCAGGGAGAGAAGCGAGTAGCGTGCGGTGGCTTATAAGCACCGCCTGGACTAGGAAGGCGACTTTTCTACACGACGCCTAAACTCAGCCACTTTCCCTAATCAACTGGCTTTTCTTCCCCAGCATCAGTTTCAGAAAATCCTTTTGGGGCACCTCCTTTTTCGTCCGCCAGAAGAATAAATGGTGTCTCAAGCCTGCGAGGCTTTGCGGGAGGAGAATGGGAAGAGCAGAAGGGTGCCAGTGCAGATGTGGAGACCTGGAGTATGCAGTGGGTGGCCAGAGCCCGTCTAGACGAGGAGTGAGCATGGTGCTGGCCAACGCGGTGAAAATGTCTAGTGTTACATGAGTCATTTTGACTTCACGTTGTCCCCCTCTTAGGGAGAGCTGAGGCTTTTGACAAAACAACCTGATCTGTGCTAAAATGTTTGATGCTGTCTGAACTAGACTTGGAACACGTCAAGATGAAAGGATACCAAAATTACGCAAGATAAGCTGTATTTCGTTTACTGTCATAACTTTTGCGCTACCTTGCGAAGAGATCTGCCTGCGTTGTTTCTTCCCTTTCAACAAACCCTGATAACTGCTGGGAAACGGTCCAACTCCTGCGCTGTCCCGTTGGGTCACATCATCAACACCGAGTGTCGTTCCAGCAGGCAGAGCGAGCAGGTGTCCAACAGGCCAATTTCAGCTCGGGGGGGGGACGACGGGGACTTCTCCCAGTCCAGGGAGCGGAGATCCTTGTGTTTGCATCCCCTAACAGTGCGGGAGAAGTGGGATTTCCAACAGGAGGCCCCTCGTCCCCTTCCTGCAACATAAGCAGTCACCCCAAGAAAGATGCTTCACCTCATTTGTAGAAGCTATTTGATTTTAAGAGGAGCGTTAATGACTAACTAGTCTGACCTTGATGGTTTGAAGTGCTTTGGAAACGATTCTAAAGGGGAGAATAACTAAAAGCCATAGAAGTAAAGGGAAATGGGATCAAATACAACACAGATTTACCAAAAAATGGATTGTACCTCCTCACCTCTCCTCTGGACATGAAATCCTTTTCTGGATGAAGGAATTGGGGCAGACCTCATGTCTCTGGACTTCTGCAAAGCATTTGATGTTCTGCCACATGGGTGAAAGTGGAGAAGATGAGGATTAATACCAGAATTGTGGGGGAGGGACTGGCTAAAGCAGAGACAACAGTTAGTTTTTGGAGGGTCGCTCCAGTCTGGAGGACAGTCATGGCAGAACTGCTCGAAGATGAAATCTTGGAACAGTCTGTTTGAATGTGGTTTTTCTAATGACTTTGGCACAGAAGGTGTGTTGAGAAAACTTGCACAGAACACTGCTGGGCTTTGTTAACACAGGAAAGATTTGGGATGCCCTGCAGAAGAAACCAGATGACCCTGAGAACTGGAATAATAGAAATGAGCAGAATTTGGTTAACGCCTGTGCAGGGTTGATTTAGTCCTAACTGTGCGAATAATCCTGTCACTTACAGACAATTTAATTTGTGTTGGTTTTCCTGTAAGCCTCTTACATACCTTAGACTTCTGCCCTTCCAGCTGACTCCCAAGTCTTCTACCACTTTGCAGCAGCAGCCGCTCTAAGCAGCAGTAGCCATGTATTAGGCACATGTGCCTGCTGGTTGGCATTGGACTGACACCAGGACAGGAGAAGAGCTGGTTAAGCGAAAGGTGGTTGGTGTAAGTGCAAGAAAATGTGCGTAAGCCAGTCACAAACAGTCTGGAAATGGGAGTATTTCTGATAATTGCAGAGAGAAATGCTTAAGTGGTACAGTGTTAAAAATGCAAATTTTAGGATGAAGCTCAAACAATGTTGTAAAGAAAATCACCAGTGTGGTGCTTCTGATGGTATTAGATCTGAAGGCTGAGAGCATCGAGGTCTTGAGGACTTGAGGTCCCTCTTCCGCTCCCCTTCCTTGGCAGGAACAGGTACTGCGTTGAGACTTGGGTGGAACTCCTTGAAGCTGATGGACGTAATAGCCATCCTTCTATGAAAACAGAGGAGAAATCTGTTACGCTTGTTAGCAGCATGGATAGACTCCTGTGGAATTGCTAAACCTGGGAGGATTCAGAGGGCTGGGCAGGAGCGGAGTTAGGTGGGGAGGCAGGTCGGGGGGATCAGGACGTGGATAAAGGGAGCAGAGTTTTGGATGCGGCGACGTACAGCGAATGACTGTCGTGCTGTGGAGCACACACCAGCACACTTCATTATTTTAGGGGGCAAAAAAGCAAGAATTCTTGAGTGGAGCAACTCCAGCAAAATGAAGAGGCTTGGAATGGGACTCAAAGAGGTTTTCTTTATTGTGGGTTGCCATCTTTAAGGGAGATGGCTAGTGTGCGCTTCCTTCCTTCGTTGCCATCTTTCCATTGCACTTTTTGCTATTAGAATCAACTCAGAGTACTCGTAAGTATTGGATAAGGAGTAAAGGACCTTAATGAAAAGAAATACTCAAACGCAGGTGAATCCTCTGAAGGAGTAAAACTCATCCACGGACCAAAAAACCCAAACTGTCAACTTTTAATAAACCCTTACCTGGTTTTGTTATTGGCAGGCAGAGTCTTTTAAAGCCTGAAGGGGGTGGGCGGGGGAGGTTAGTAGTCTTAACTCTTTAGGATTAACGCTGTGCTGAATTTGCCCGGTAACTTTAAGACGCGCCTGTCTGAAAATCAAGTCTGATGGATATTTGGTCTGCTACTCTTCAGTCAGTTCAGAAGCCCTTGGCCTCATCTTTTCCGTGGAGGTTCGTGCTGGGAGCTTGGAGACTGCCTGCAGATGCTCGTGGTGTTCGGCTGCAGCACTCAGCTGGCAAGGCTGGAGCTTGCAGAGCCCTCGTGGTTTTCTGTTCGTCTTGTTGCTCAGCATGGTAACGGGCGAGGGGGCTCTTCTGACCTGGTGCGGCAGAACCGAGTTTAATCGTGAAGCAGCAGCCCCTGCTTGCGAAGGTGCTTTCATTGAGTCGCTCTTGCGAGCTGGGGGGGACTTTGGAGTTCTGGAGGCACCATCCCTCCGCCGTCGGGTGGGTGGTCTGGCCTGGCCCTGCCGCTTTGCTTTTGAGCTGAGAAGTTTGATCGCTTCACGGCCGTGCAATGACTTGTCAGGCTCTTGTCGGGCTCGGCTCGCCGCCGGTGCTCCTGCCAGCGCTGCGCGCTGGTGGTATGTGGGATGATATTAGCAGGAGGATGGATCAGGAGCAGGACTTTGTCATGGAAAAAAATCCAGGTTGTAAAATGCATTTGGAGTTCTTGTGTCACTTTGCCAGAATGAAAATCCCTTCTTTTGCTGTTTTGCAGATGCTTAGGTTGACAGTATAATTCCTGCTGAGTGTGCCAGAAAGGTAATAGAAACCATACTTGATAAAACGGCACCACAGACCTGAAAGCTAAGTGGCTGAAATATGATCCCGACTACTAGTCAAGATAGTTATAATAGTCAAAATAACTAGTTATTCTTGGCACGCACCGTTCTGCTGGTGATAACTCGTTTTCCAAAATCCGACAGCAGAAGTACCTCAGGGTTTAGAGGGGCAGAATGCTTCCTCCTGTCTCCTACCCATTCCTACTTTTTGAATCAACATGTAGAAAATGTTCATCAGTCACGGTGAAAAATTAGAACTTGTTAGTCAGGGTTGCTCTTGCTCTGCCAGCAGCAGCACGTGTTGCTTTCAGCTGCTCTGGACCTCGTCTGCGTGGGCACGGCGAGCTGCCCGAGCCTGGCAGGACACAGAATTGTCTCCATTTCTTTGCAGATGTTGATGTTTAAAGTCAGACTAGCCTGGTTGTTTTAATTTTCTCGGAAGATCGTTGGCGGTTGCTGTAGATACGAAAACAAATTAATTGGGACAAGTTGGGGAATTAATAGACTTGCAGTTGTGCAAACTGAGGTTTAATCTTTGTCGCCTGCTTAACCTCCTGGGTTGTTTTTTTAAGTCTCTGTGGAGCTGTGCTCTGCTGGTTCTTTCACATTAGTAGCTTGATCACAGCGTAAAGAGTTACCGGCTGCCTGCCCGTTCTTTATAACTGACAGACGCGTGTTTTCTTCTGGGACGAGTGCAAGGAAACGTGATTTAGCCCCCGTTGGCTAAGAGTGCTCCTGCGGGCGGTTACCCTGGCCCAGCTGAGACGCGGCGACGTGCTAAACGCTAACTGCATCAGGAGCCGAAGGATGTAGTTGAGGTCCCTCTGAACTGCATTCATGGGAGCTTGCATTGGTCAGATGGGAACAGCTTCAACCAAAGCTCAGAACCTGCATTCTTACCTACAGCTAAGGGACTCCAGGAGAGGGGACCTTACCGATCTCACCCACAGCAACGTAGAATTTATATTTGTGAAATGAAAGGACAGGTGGGCTTCTCTCTTCAGTGTAACCGTTGTTGATAATGTTTTTATTTTGTTTTGTTTTTTGACAGAGTGGAAACAGCTTCCATGTGTTTGACCAAGGCCAGTTTGCCAAGGAGGTGCTTCCAAAGTACTTCAAACATAACAACATGGCCAGCTTTGTACGGCAGCTCAATATGTGTAAGTATCTTCTGGGCAGCTCAGAGTGCAAAGGGTAAAGTTCATCCTGAAATAAGGTTCCCCTCTTCTGCCCAGGTTTAAGGTAGGGGACATTTCATTGAGTTGGGAGCATTTGCTAGCTTTGCAATCACTCGGTTTTGGGGGACCAAGTGCTAGTTTTGTGCTTGGCCTCTGCTGAAGGGAATAACAACTTCTAAAACTGAAAACTTCTGCTAGGTATAAAGAACTTCAGACTCTCAGGCTTCTTTTATCTTGATATTTTCTGATTATTAGCTCAGGAGTTCTGACTGCTTTCCTTGTGTTTGCCCATCATTAATGTTTGCAACAGCACTCTTTGCCATCCTGTGTCACAAAGGAGGACCTCTTCTGGAATGCTTCCAGGGAGACAGGACCACCGCATAGAATCACAGAATCGTTGAGGTTGGAAAAGACCTTGAAGATCACCCAGTCCAACCATTAACCAAACACTGCCAAGTCCACCACTAAACCAGTTCAGGGGAGAGTCATAATTCCATGGTTCCTGGCTTGGTGGCTGGATTAGTTTTTAATGAAAGTAAAACCAGGAATCACTAAGGTTGGAAAGAACCTCTAAGATCATCAGCCCAAGCATCTCCCCAACACCCCCATGCCCACTAAACCATGGCCCCCAGTGCCACCTCTGCCCGTTTTTGAACCCCTCCAGGGCTGGGGACTCCCCCACCTCTCTGGGCAGCCTGTTCCAATGCTTGACCACCCTTTCCGTGAAGAAATTTCTCCCAATATCCAACCTAAACCTCCCCTGGCGCAGCTTGAGCCCATCTCCTCTCGTCCCATCGCTGTTCCTTGGGAGCAGAGCCCGACCCCCCTCCCTGCCCCCTCCTGCCAGGAGCTGCAGAGCGATCAGGTCTCCCCTCAGCCTCCTCTTCTCCAGGCTGAACACCCCCAGCTCCCTCAGCCGCTGCTCCCAGCCCTGTGCTCCAGACCCTGCCCCAGCTCCGCTGCCCTTCCCTGGACACGCTCCAGCCCCTCCGTGTCCTTCTTGGAGTGAGGGGCCCAAGATGTGGCAGCTTGTTCATTTTCTACTCACTTTCGTGACGGGATGTTGCTGCCAGCATTGTGCAAAGCAGGCATTGCCTGAACTTGCTCTTTTAAACGGCAATTATTAAAAAAAAAAAATCCATAGAATCATTGCAAAAGGAGGCTGGAGGGAGCTCACAATCATTTAGTCTGATTCTCTGCTTCAAGGCAGGATCAACTACCTCTGTGTTGTTCCTGATGACTTTGCATCTAACCTATTTTTTCCAAGCCTCCAGTAATCAAGATTCCTTAAGTTCATCAAGGAAATGCTCTTACTGTAAGGATAGTGAAGCAGTGGAGTTGATTGCTGAATGTCTAGCCCAAACCTCCAAACCTTCCCAGCTACGGTTTAAGTCCTCCACTTCTTTCCTATCTGCTATGGATATAAAGAGATTTATTCCTTTTGCCTTTGCATCAGCCTTTGTGTCTTTGAAAACTTGATACCTCTCCTCAGTCCTCTGTTTTTTCTTTTTTTCTTTTTTTTTTTTTTTTTAGAGTAAAGTCTGTTTTTTTAATTCTTGTAGGTTGTTTTCCAGCCTTTAATCATTTGCATTCCTTTCTGAACTGACTTTGTTCCATCTCTTTGTTCAAGTGCAGTGGCCAACGTTGGGCGTATCACAGGATAGAACAAAAAGAGTATTTCGTGTGTCTTGAAGGCGATACTTTTGTGTATATCCCATTATGGCATCGGCCTTTTTCTCAGCAGCTTGCCATTGACTTCTGTGTTCAGCTCGTGATCCACTACAGCGTTCAGATCACCTCTGTTCAGCTACTGTCTACCCAGTGGTTTTCCCTCCCGTATTTTTCTGGTTTTATTCCTGCCTCAGAGTTGTACCTTGTATTTGTCAGGAGTGACTTTCATTCCTCTTGTCAAAATCAGTTTGACTTGCAGTCGTGTCTTTCAACATACCCGCAGCCCTTCCCAGCTCTGTTTCCTCAGCCAGTTCAGCAAACGTGCTCTGTTCAGTCCTTCGTGCCATTAGTGAAGATGCTGAACAGGACTGGGCCCACACTCACACACAGCACTACAATATTTTTTGCTAACTGCTCCCTAAATAAGGCTTTTTCTGTTGGGTTTACGCCCATATTTTTACCAGTTTCATCCTGCAGATTTTCCTGCTTTGAGGATGTCATGCTTTGGTTGAGATGTCTGCTGCTTTTCTGTTGATAAAGCTTGCTACCCTGTCATGGAAGAAAATTAAATTGGTTTAACCTGACCTTTTCTTGTCTTCTGGATTTTGGTTTTTTGGGGTTTTTTTTTTTTTGCTTTGGGTTTTTTTTTTTTTACTTATGCACACGTGTACGTGAAAGGTGGCACCTGCTTGCATAGCTCTCTGAGCAGGGTCAAGAGTCCCCGGAGGGTTAGGGAATACTCCGTTTCCCATCACAGTTGAGGAGGGGTACGCCCAAAATATCAAATCCTGCCAGGAGAACAAGAGTGTCCTTGGGCTACTTACATGTCACTAGACACGGGACAGCCGGGCGCCTCCCGAATATCGCTTCTCGGTGCTTTTCACCTCGCTTGCTGTTTCTGTTGCTGGAGGACAGGAGACGCGGCTCTTTTTCCCGGCAGGTAGGAAGGCTCAGCTCCTGCCTGCGGGCAGGCGTGGGAGGTCACCCTGCAGAAGGACAGGCTCCTCCGGCGGCTTTGCTTCCCCGCTCGAGCAGCGGCCTTTCCCCGGCGCTTCTCTCGCCTGTCCCGTCACCACATCTGACTTGCATTTGGAGGGAGGAGGGTGATATTTCCCTCCAAAGCACACGTCTGCAGGTGCCTTTAGTACTTGCGTGTCCTGGAACGCTTTGGAATAGGATCAACCTGAGCATTAGCTTGTAAAATAAGGTCCAGGCTGCCTCTCCAGCTGACGCTGTTGTAACTGGGGAATAAGACGAAGAAAGCAAGCTGTCTGGTCTGTTCCCTCTCACTGTATGGAATGTTAAAAGGGCAGGGGAGGGCAGGGGGAATTACATTATTCCGGGTGTCAGCTCCCCTTTTCAATAGCAGGGACAGAAGAGCTGGAACAGAATTAGGTGATCGGGCAAAAGCACATCTGAGCGATAAGGTGTTCTGTTAAAAAGGAGGGGAAAAGAAGTAATAAATCTCCAAGACCAAGCTAAGAGAGGGCTGAAACTTCTTTCTAACAACACCTTTCCCAAGTGGTTCAATATTTTGGGGCGGGGGGGAAGTGTTCTGATCAGAAATGGAACCGAGTTTGGGTTTTGTTGTGGTTTTTTTTTAAAGACCTCAAGAGTTGGGTTCTCCAAACAAAATTCCTGCCCTCGACCAGGCTTTTGGATCTTTGTTACACGTTCTGTTACGCTACCATGATAGCATGATGCAGTATTGACATGACAGAAAGCTAGGCTGCACGTCTTGCACTAGAAAATGAGTAAATGTAACTTCCATGTTCAGGTGTTTTAGAACTTCTTTTCTATGCTTAATCTGTTTTTTAACATTGATCCTGTTCTTCCCAATCTGTGTTACAGAGGCATTTGTTTACTTGAACTATAAAAGGGATTTCTTAGCTTGCGATTGGTGGCAGTTTGAGGATTCCAGTTTATTTTAGAGTTGAGTGACACGGCAGACGTATGTCCAAAGTTGAAAGTCAACTCAAGAATTTGTCCCTACACCGCTTGTCCTGTTTGCTTGAAGAACGGAGATTCCTAAAGGACAACGTAGTAAAGAAAAAGATACCCAAAATGGAACGTGCATTTTCTACACTTAGTTTATTGGGACTTGCATGTTTATAGTACAGCTGCGCAGTTATTGTTGGGTTTTTCTCAAATTGCTTCGTGTTTAGCACAATTGCATTACCTGTTCGCAGGGAGCTTTGAAGTTTGTTGTCCTGCCTGGGGGAACAGTCCTGCGACGGGAAGGGTGCCTCTGAGCTAGCTTTCAGGCTGTGGATCCCTATGCAAAACATCTCCAGAACCGGTGTTTCATGGCATGTGCAGAGCCTTGGTCCCCTTTCTGGGCACACGCGCAGGCGAAAATGTGATCTGCTGCGAGCTCCGATGGAAATTTTGCCTAGGGACACCTCTACTGTTCCAGTTGCTGTACGAGCAAACTGAATCCGAGTTGGTGTTTCAGGTTGGGTCCCTTCAGTACGCGAACGGAGAACTGTCCGAAGCTTTTGCTGTTCTGACCAAGTATCTCCGCCCGTGCTACCGGTTCCCTGCCCTCTACTAATCAAACAATATTCTTTTTCTCCATGCTGCCCCCGCTTCCCGTTTTTCCGAACTTACACTGCTTAATCCTCCTCTTACCCTTCGGATGTGCAAGGAAATCGAGAACTGCCTGCCTGTGTAAACGCTCCGAGATTGATGGGTGCGTTTGTAGCTGCTCTTTCCTGCCAGCGAGCAGGAACGTTCTGGGATTATCCCAGAGACGTTGCTTCACGGCAGTCTGCTCGGCTTCCTCCCCGCGCACACAGGTCTGCATTTACGTTTTGGCTGCGGGTTCTCGTGATAGGCAGCAACATAAAGGATGCCTTTCATACACCTCTCACGTGGAGGTTATATCAGGGATTAACTTTAATGCTCCAGATGTGGGCTGCAGAGAGCATTCCAATGTTATTAGAAAGGATGACATTTTCATTACCTTTCAACACCGGCTCTTTGAATAGCTGTGGGGCACATTCTGTGCTTCGTGACCGGGGCCTTTAGTTTTTAAGGATCACTTGAATAACCGAAAACTGGCTAATATCACTACAATAACGTGTAATTTCTCTAAATCACTTTCTGCTGCAAGTGCAGGAAGCTTTTTTTTTTTTTTAGCCACAGCTGCGTTCTGAGCAACTTAAATAACACTCTTGATTTATCCTAGTGGTTTACAGAAATGCTGAGATCCAAAAATACTTTGATGCGCCACACTCGGTTCTTGAGTGCCTTTTAGGTGTTTTAAGTACATCTGAAGACTTCGGTGCATAACTTCTGCCTGAACTGTTGAGGAAGCACTTTCCAGCACGCCATGCCCTTCCCTGCCCCACGCAGCAGAGGAATTGCACCGTCACCCTCGCCGGGAGGTTGCGTGGCCGCAGGAATAACAGAAGCGGTGCTTCTTGCAGTGGTTCTGGGGAATTGTTTGGAGTCAGGATGGTTTTAATCATCGTGTATTAGAATGAGAAAAACTATATGGGCTGATATTTCTTAAGGTGGAGTAGCCTGTTAAAAAAAAAAAAGAATTTGGGGCTTTAGTAGAAAGGTGAGTGGATTGGTAACTTGAATGTCTGCTTCGGGACAGCTAACCCTGTTTGCAGAGATCGTCAGCCCTGTCCTCGTAGTGTTGTACAGCTCATTTAGGAAGAAGTTTTCTGGACAGGCTCTGAAGCCTTTGGCAAGTCATTTATTTACCTTCTGTGCCTTGGGGTCTCCTTTACTATAAGAAAATCGCTCCTTATTTTCAGGTTAAGGATCAGGCTGCCGACTGTGCAGATTCATTATAGGCGTGCCAGCTACGGTAGCCTGCGTCGTAGGCTTGTAGGGTAAGGTAGCATGTGCTGCAGCGAGAAGGCGCTGAAATGGGCAACAGAGGGGCTTGGGAGTTCAATTAAATGCGGTAATAACTCGTCTCCCATTGCGTGCTGCTGGACACTTGCATGGTTTTGTCTCCAAAGTGTTCCTATTTTCATTAGTAGGTGAAGTGATAGGCAGCGGTGCTTTATCTGCATCATGTATTGCTCTCAGAAACCATTTTATTCCCTGAATAAATAAAACATAAGCCCTCCGGGATTGCCTGGAGTGTACACAAAATGTTTGAGTCTCTTTTTGGTGGTGTCCTTGAAAAAAAGTTTTGTTGAAATATATGTCTTTCCCTGTCTTGCTCTGCATTGAAAAGGCAAGGCGAGGTGCTGTTCACTCATGTAACAGGAGAGTTCCCTGTGAATGAGGGGCTTTTGTCAGGAGATGGTGAGGGTAATGCGAGGGTCTTGGTTTAGTTCCAGTAATTTCAGCCTTTCTTCTTGCTGACCCATGCTATCAGCCCAACACCAGCACAAGCTGGTCTTGCAAGAGCAGCAAAAGGTGTTTTTCAACTGGCTGGGGGATGTGGAAGTGGCTCCTGCTCGTCTCGGCCGTCTGAGGACGAGATCGGTTAGCAAGGAATACCGCAGCGGTAGAGCGCTGGGTGTGTAAGCGAACAAGGGTAACTTGTGCTAGTTTCTGCTTTCTCGAGTTCACATTTCGCCTGTTAAGCTTTTCTCCGATTATCTACCCTTTGATTTTCAGATGGCTTTCGAAAGGTTGTCCACATTGAGCAGGGAGGATTGGTGAAGCCAGAGAAAGATGATACCGAATTCCAGCATCCGTACTTCATCCGAGGCCAGGAACATCTCCTGGAGAACATCAAGAGGAAAGTAACCAGTGTAAGTTTATACAACAGATCTTGCTCTAGATAAACTGTTTAAAAACAGAGGATTACTCTGAAAAGCGTCAGCGTGCTCTAAGGGTTGACGGGCGTTGGCGTCACTGGTTATTCTTTTATGCCAGCAGCTCTTCTTGCTGTCTCTACCCTCTCACCAGGTACAAGCTGCGGTGCCATCCTGCAATTTGGCTGGCTTCAGGTTCTTGGTACCGGTCCCTTTCGTTCATAGGTCTTTTCCCCAATGTTTTCAGCGTTAGGTTCTTTATGGCACTGCTTGAGACTTCCCCTCTCTCCCACGCCACCAGCAGAAAACAGCCAGCACTCTGGCCTTGCGAACCAAATTCTTTCTGAGTTCGGTAAAAAGGGTCACTATATTTTTCCTGGTTTTCTGAACAAGTAGCATCTGTTTGAGTTTAGCTTGACGGAGGGAAGTTTGCTGTGTCCTCTGGAGAGACTGAAGAGCAATTGTACCTTTCAGTAGGAGGGAGAGTGATCACTAGTTGAGCTGCGGTCTTTCCTTAAAATGCTTCAAAGAATGAAAAATGCCTACGTACGTACAGTGTGTACACACGCAGACACGTGAAGATATGTTAGATGTCGTAGTGGAAGGAGGAAAAGGAAGGGTAAGCTACCTGAATTATTTTAAATGTGTTAACCTCCAGTGTATCCCAAATACAAACTTACGCATTTTCCCTTTAAACTCACAGATGTGCTTTACAACTGCCTCCGTTTCTTGAAATACAGAATTGCAGTACATGTACTGAGGACGTGGTATAGCAACAGTTGGTATCAGGAGTTCCAAAAATGCTTATGAACTTTCCAAGCTAATTTATTAGTCCTGAAGTGTGGGCTGGAGAAACATGTTTTTGTCATTCTTTTCCAAATATTAATCAAAGCAATGTGTAGCGAGAGTAGCTCGCTCTTCTGTCTATCCCAGGGTGCTCTCAAATAACCGTAAGTGCCATTTTCACTGAGGCATTTAGTTCCTCTAGACATTTTCACAGTGGGCAAACGCGTTAGAAGGATGTAAAGAGATCTTAAAGATATATGACCTGCTGGCAAGTGAAGTGGAGAGAAGCTGCTATTGAATAGGTGAGATGTGTTAACCCCTATAACGGTTGGCAGATTCATAGACTTCTCACGTGGTACAGCTCTCGTGAAACATGCCTAGGTGTCGTTTCTCGTGAGTATTTTATCAGAAAAATAAAATCGTCTGCTCAGAATCTTCTCCTCAGCTGCTTTAACACTTGTAGTGGAAATGATGAGGATGTCGAGTGACCGGCTGCTGCTCAGGGATCTCTGGAAGAGGCTTACCTTCCGCCTGCGGGCCTCTGCTGCAGTGAGCTCATCTGCCCTTTTTCTCCTGATTTTCTTCCTCAAACCAGCTAATGACTTTCTTAATTGCTAAGACCAATATTCAGTTCACTGCACGCAGCAGCGGCTTTTGAAAGTGTGCAAGGAGAATGCTTGTTTCCTGTCCTCAGTGCAAATGTGCTCCCTGGTCTTTGTGACCGCGAATTTTAGTTTTAGGATTGTCGTAGATAAGAATGTCTTGATCTGTTGGCTAGCTGAAGGTTTGCGTAGGCAAACGGCTCCTGTGCAGGCCTTCGGTTTTACCTGAGCACTGTATTTCTATCCAAAAAGATTTTTTTTTTTAGGCTGCGACAGAATTGGATGTTTTCAAATAGCAGTATGCTCGCAGAAAACTTGCTTTGTAGGTGGCTGGGTTTAGTCCCTTGACACAACGCACTCAGGTGGGAATGCAGCGGTTGGGCTAGAGAGGGGAGGTGAATTGTTTGCGGTATCAACTTTGAAGCTTAAATAACCATTTTGTTGGAAGGAACATCACTGACATCTTCCTTTCTGTCTCCAGGTATCCAGTATAAAGAATGAGGATATAAAGGTTCGGCAAGACAATGTAACCAAGTTACTGACTGACATCCAGGTGATGAAAGGAAAGCAGGAGAGCATGGACTCCAAGCTGATAGCCATGAAGCAGTATGTATGTGGGGAGGGGATGGCAGAAAATGCAGGAGAGTTTGCTCCGTGGTCTCTTTCCCGAACACGTTATTTTTAAGACCTCGTCTGAGAGAAGGCTGGCTGCTGCCGCTTGCTTGCTCGCTGTTCCAGCTTCCAGTTGTCTCGGGAGTATAGCCTGGGTTTCAAGAGGCTTTCTGCTTAGGGCAAGAAGCGGGTGGTGGAGGGACCTTCTGAACACGATTAAAACCTGTTAGAGACCTGGTGTCACAGCAACCAGACCTGTGACCCCAAACACAGCGTAAAGCTGCTTTGGAGTACAGTTCTGCTTTGAGGTGTCAGTTGGAAAGGCTGTGAAGACTTCAGGAACTTCCTTCCCTGCCACGGGGGTTACAATCTGAAATTTCAGTCAATGCACGGTGCTGGGTTTTTCCCTTGTGATTTTTTTTTTTTTCTCCCCCGCTCCTGCAAAGCACAACTACTCTGTCTTGTCTTACGCTGCACCGGGGTATTCAGGTCATTTGGGATAATGTCTGCTGTCCTTCTGTTCTTATACTGGATTCTTCCTCCAGGCTCTTGACTTCTTACTTGCACCCTGTTAAATTCTCGCTGGATACCTCTCACCTGGTATTGCTGTTCGGTTAGGAGGCAACACGGGTGATCTTGAGTCCCGCTAAGAAATACTGCCTTGCCTTTAGAGGTGATCAGGGCACTGTTGCTCACCCTTATGTGACTTTTTCCCATGGTGGTCATACAGAAGAATTTAGTTAATGTCCCCTAATCAGAACCTTTAAGTGGTGCACCAGGAACTGGCTGCCCGCCCGGATAGCGGGATCTCCGTGTGATCTGTCAGTTGGAAGACTTGGACTGAGGCTCAAAGTTGCCTTTAAGTTTAGATACCTGTTGAGGCCAATGAACGTGGCGGGGTGGGTGTCTGATTCCCTTAGGTACCTTTATAAATCTTGATTTAAAGCTCTTTTTTTTTTTCCTTCCTTGTTTACCTCTCCACAAAGTGGAGTGAATCATACGTCGGTGAAGTTTATTTTATGCCTAGCTTCTTCATCTCTGCCATTGTTTCTAAGGAATTTGGTTCCGGGTCTTGCAGAAAATGGAGCAAGCAGCCCTCCATTCTTGCTGGGTGAAGCAGGAAGGCAGGGTGGGGGATTTCAAAGGGACAGTTTCACAGTGGAAAAAATATTTCCTCCGCACTGCATTCCAAAGCCTCCCTTTTCTTGGATTTCATTACTATATCTTGTGCTTGCAGATCACTTCTCTAGCACCTCTGGTGTTCATGGGAGGGGAGAGAACCTGCTTCGTCTCCAAGGTCATTCTAGATGATTTTCTTCATCTTCTATTTGCTCCAGGTATGAGCGCCCAGCCTCACATCTAGGCTGTGCTTCTCCTCAGGCTCTTTGCGAGGGGAGAAAGAAAAGCAGATTGTCCTTCTAACCTGTTGGCAAATGGCAGCAGGTAAAAGATTTGTGCACCAGTATCGATACTGCAGTCTCGTGGGTCTATAGACAGCAGAGGTGGCTCTTTCTGTTTTCCCTTTCAAGTCAGCTAAGTGACTTGCCTAGCATGGCTTTGAATGAAAACCTCACACGCAGCCAACCTTGAATGACCAAAAAGCTACCAGAACAAAGCGCACTCAACGTGCTTGTAGCCAGCTGCACTCCCTTCCTAAAAACCAAACCAAAATGAAATCTGCATTAGTCCTCCAGCAGTTGTACAAGTTATGTCGGATGACCTGTCAGTAACGAACCCACTCTTAACTCCACAACAGGATGAACTTGGGCATCCCTGGGTTGGAAGCCCCGTTTTCCACTTTCCTGGAAAAGCAATCAGCTGCCTAAAACAATTAGTTTGCCACTCACGGTGATGCCTCGTGTCTTTTGGCAGCTCTGGTCCCAGCCGTTATCGCAACAAGTTCGTGTGGGAGGCTTCTGCTTTTGTACGTTTTGTTTTCTGTCCGTTGTAGGAAGAATAAGCGACATCAAGAGCCATCTTTAAACCCAGCTGCCAGTCTTGCGGTCCCGGTACATGGTGCTCATCTAAATTTCTGCGGCTTCTGCAGCACTGTGGCATATTTTGAGATTAAGTGTCTAGGCTTGTACCCCCTGTATTAAGGTTGAGAGTGTTTACAAATGCGTTATAGGTCTCTAGGCTGCATTCTGGCTGCTCCATTGGCTCTCGCTAAAGCAAACATTAGCATTATTAATTATAAAAGGTCTGTAAACCACTAGGTGGAGTGCCTACAGCAGTACTTTGAGCTCTAACAGCGGAGAACTGACAACCTCTCTCAAAGCGGAGGAGCTTCCCCCCTCCATTCAGGAAGGCAGTTATTGACCAATTAATAAAATATGTGTTTGGCACTTGTTTGAAAGCTAATCAGGTAAATAAGCTCCTGTAAGACAATCAAAATTAAACGACTTGTGTGAACTATGAGTGTTGTGCAACGGCCTATTAGCAGGTCTTCATCTTGAGACTGATGCCTGGAAGAAGCGCGGTACGAGTTGAGCTCCCCAAAAGGGTGGGTGCCCTTCGCCGGGCCGGCTGCTGCGCACGCGCTCCCGCTCCGTACCGCGCCTTGGCTCTGGTGCTCTGCCGCAGGAGCCAGCACAACAGAAAACATCCAACAGAAGGAAGTGGGGACTAGCGAGCGGGTCGGCTTCGGTAGAAGGTCTGGGAGCGCAGGAGCGGGGCGGTGGGACCACCGCTCCTCAGCCCTGACAGGCTGCCGCACCGAGCTGCATGCGGGGACTTAACCCCACGCAGGTGCTGGATCCAGCTGCAAGCTCTCCATAGCTTGGAATTGCGTAATAACCTCTTCTTGGTTGCATATACTCCGTTCTTCCTGGCTACTTCTCTGTCCTTCACAGCCGCTAGTAACTGGGGTTTTTGGTCTTCTGCAGGTTCTCCATATCTCTCAATAAACACAACTTTTGGGTCTGCATTTCATCTTTAATTTTTCCCATCTCCATTATTAGTACCGGATGCCTGTACTTGAATTGCTGTTCCTTTTCTGGAGGGCAGAGTTTGCAAGCCATTTTTCATGTCTTCATTTTCTCAGGAACTTGGGGTTAAAAATTCTCTTCTTGCTTCTTGAATAATAATGAATTCACTTAAGGTTAGTCTTTTTAGTTCTGGATCTGTGGCGTGCTTCAAAGCATCAGCTGGTTCTTATCATATCATTCTCACTTGGGTTTTTGACAAGTTTTTTAAATGTTCTTCAGGGCCTGCTGGTTTACATCGTGTTGCATCTCTACAGCAGGGTTACTCCAGGTTCTTCTTCCCCTTCACCCCACCAGTATCAACAGTCAACCTCCTCTGGCATCTGCTCAGCTACAATCATTTTGTAGGTGAAATCACAGACTCCTAGAACTGTTCAGGTTGGAAAAGACCCTTAAGATCATCCAGTCCAACCGTTAACCCAACACTACCAAGTCCACCACTAGACCAGTTCAGGGGAGAGTCATAATTAATTTCATGTCTCCTGGCTTGGTGGCTGGATTAGTTTTTAATGAAAGTAAAACCAGGAATCATTAAGGTTGGAAAGGATCTCTAAGATCATCAGCCCAACCATCACCCCAACACCCCCATGCCCACTAAACCATGTCCCCCAGTGCCACCTCTGCCCGTTTTTGAACCCCTCCAGGGCTGGGGACTCCCCCACCTCTCTGGGCAGCCTGTTCCAGGGCTTGACCACTCTTTCCATGAAGAAATTTCTCCCAATATCCAACCTAAACCTCCCCTGGCGCAGCTTGAGGCTATTTCCTGATGGTGTGGATTAAAACCTTCAGCTTCTGCCTGTTGTGCTGCTGCTCCTTGGTGAATCACTACAGCTGGCCGCAGCCAGAATCCTGTTGGATTCCTGTCTTAACCGCACCGCAAAGTGCGTAGAGGTCTCTGTTGCGAATTCTGTGGGAATAATGGCTTTGACTCCTCCAGCGTGAAGGCTTGAAACACCTCAATGGCTCAATACAGGAATCGCTTCTATCCGCATGAGATGGAAGAGACTTCAGTGGTGATGCAGAACTTCCAGACAGACCTGCTGCTTCATCGGCTGTTAATGCAGACAAATGACTGCTGGCTATTGCTGTGCAGCTACTGGTGTGCAGGGGAACTGGAAAAACAAAAAAAATATTCACACTGCAACAGGCTCGGACTCGGTGAGGAGGAGCCCAGCTGTCAAAGAAACTCCGGTGCGTGTTGGTCTTTGAGGGAGAAGTTTAACAACGGTGACCTCCTGAAGTTTTTCTACACAGAAATGTGCATTGTGGTTTAAACTTCCTTGCATTGGTCTTACACACCCTAACTTCTAGAAACACCCCCAAGCACTCAAACGCCAGAGTTGGGTTAGCCGGAGTTATTTGTGCAAAGTGGGCTTCAGCTGCATGTCTGAGGTTTTTTTCAACCGTGAGTTAGAAGCAGGTTAATATTGCTGTAAAAACGGGATAATTTTGTTTGGCTAAGTGCAAGATTACTATGAATGAAGAGCGGTAGCTCTGAAAACGAGCTTGCAATGGGACCAAAAGATCCTGCATTCATTTTGTTTTGATGCTAATGGTTATACGTACGAGATCTCAGTTAACTGCGGCTTGGTAAAAGACACGGGTCTGACCACAACTAGAGCAGTGTGTCTAGGTCTCGTATCAGCAGTGTAAGAATGTTCAATTATTGAGCAAACTTCAGGAACAGGAACACGAATGCTGAAGGGATAGAAAACTTGCTGAGTGACGAGTGAGCGGAGGAGCTCACCCTTCTTTACTGAAAAAGGGAGGTGAACGAATGCTGATGTGCCACCTCCGGAGGTAACTCCAGCCTGAGGAACGGCAGGAAAACTGTATTTTTCATGCAGTAACAGAGGTGAAAATGGGTAAAATTAGACTAGCAAATTAGACTGTGCTTTTATGTGAAAAGAAGTATTTGAATAATACATGGAAGACTGTGGTGGTTTTCTTCACCGCTGAAAATGTGAACTCAAGAGTCTCCATTTCAGCCACAGCTGCTGGACTCGCGCAGGAATGAACGCGCGTGAGTGCTGTGGCTTGTGCTTTGCAGACCAGATGATCGCACTGTTCTGGGGGGTTTGGCTTGAAAACCTGATGCCACCAAGTATCCTCTGGAAAGATTTCCATGTCTGGTGTCCTGCTAGCGCTCTTCTCCTTCGCCATCGCCAATAGGCCTGTCCCCGTCTTGCAGATTTTTGAGGAACCCGATTCCAAGCCTTTTTTTCCCCTTGAACAGGGTATGTTAGTAGGCCCTAACACGAGCTGACTGTAAATGTGGCTTTGTTCTCCATGTTGAACTTGGATCCGAGTGGACTCGCTCCGCTGTAGAGGAGACCGGGGCTTCAGCCACGGCGTGAGAGTCGCCGCTGTGGAATTCTGCTGGCTTCAGAGCGGAGACGCCGGTGGGAGCAGGGGGTCATTCCTGTCGTACAGGTGGGCAGGCAGCAGCTGAAGGAGGGTCGTAGGCGAGCTGTTCTTCATCTGCTCGACCGTACTCCTCCAGCAAAGCCCTGACGTCCGACCAGGGCCGAGCGCGGGATTCGGTCTGCCTCGTGCGTCTCGGTGAGGTGGCTCTGCACCGTTACGGTGGGAAATTACAACTGGTTTGTGTTACCTGAAGCAGTGACAGTTGTCTCCAAAGGGGTGAGGGTGCCAGAAGCATAAAGCTATTTCTTCGTGCCTGAAACGCTCCATTCCTAATTATTTTTTTCTGTCTAAAGGTGTATTTTGAATTGGGGGGAGGGGGCTCACTTTAGCTAAACACACCAGGTGTACTTTATATTAAGCTGCTTTGTTGGCATAAAAAAAAAGTTTATGGTCACGGCTTGTCTTCTGTCAAAGTAAGATCTTTGGAGCGTATTGAAAATGCATATGGGTAGAAGCTCGTAGAGGGAAAGCTGTTCTGGGGGTTTTTACTGGTTTGCGTTGGATATCATCTCTGGCACATCCAATAGAAGGCTCGTAGTAAATGTCTTTTTATTGCACAGCTGTGAACAGACCTTCTCAAAATCTTCTCGTATTGACTCAGCTCAAAAAGTCTGCCTGAAAGACTTAAGGAATACGATCAAACACATCTCCGCTGTCATGTAATAACGCGCGTCTGGATAATTTGCCGTCAGTCTCTAGCATTGGCAGCAAATGATGGAAAGTAGATAAACTGAACTTGGGATATGAAAATATTTGTTCTTCCTTGTCAGCAGCTCCTTCAGCAGAACTGGACAGTGCTCCCGAGGGGCCGAGGTTTTGTGAGCGAGGACATCGCTTCCCTGGCGCGCAGGGGAATCTCACCTGTTTAGGTTTGGTTAATCTGCGCTTCCCTGCTCTTAGTCTGACATATTTGGGGGGGTTTTTTGTTAGTTTTAGGGTGGGGGGGGTTGCTTCTGGAAAACAGAAGTCCCTTGTCTTCTTACAGGTATTTTATGGGCCTCTGGAGATTATTTTAAAAAAAAAAAAAAGGCAAGCAAGCTACAGGTGAAACAAGTGTCTGCAATGGCTGCGAGCTTTGGGAAGATTTTGATGCTCTTCGTGGCCTCCTTCCTTTCTGGCTTTTGGACTTCAGGGTCGCGTTGCATCACGATTCCTTTGTCCTGGTTACCTCATGGAGAAAGATGTGCAAGAGCAGCGACTCTTCTCGTTCTGGGGAACGTAAAGCCTGAGGCTCCCTTGCCTCTTGCTAAAGAAGCGAGGAATCGCCTCTCGTTCTGGCAGCGGTGCTGCGGCAGAGCTTCCATCCGCTCCGGCTAGCTAAAGGGGGATCTGGAGCCGCGGTTGCAAGTGCGTCACTGCGCTTGGTTGTGCGCCTCTGTTCTTCTCAGCTGCTTTTTTCAGATAGTTAACCATCTGAACATTACTTCTTTTGCTGATTCCTCCCCACCCCGTTATCATGAAGTGAAATTTATTGGAGCATATGAAGACAGCCCCTTCAGGCAGCTCTGTGTAGATTAAATAAGTCGCAGCGAGGCCTTGAATTTTGCTTTTGGATTGGTCCTCTACTTCAGACGCTCATTGTAACACATCCCTTTCATTTTGCTATTCTCTAAGTCGTGGGATCTCATGCAAGTCCGGTGTAGAAGTGATTCTTTGAAACTGCTCCTTAACATCTTCTCGAACTTCTTTGTGCTGGCATTTGGGAAGTGCCTTGGGAAGTGGTGCTGTTTGCCCTGCAGCACCATCAGCAGTTTCTTACTGGTGCTGAGGCTTTGCTAGCACCGTTATTAACGGGTTGCCTGCGGTAAGTCATCTCGATGTTAAAGGGCGCAGCGTAACTTAAATGCTTAATTTAAATCATAGAATCCTGGAGTCATAGTATCGTTTAGGTTGGAAAAGCCCTTCGAGATCATCCAGTCCAACCATTAACCTACACTACCAAGTCAACTCTAAGCCAGTCAAGGGTAGACCAGACTGAACCATGTCCCCCAGTGCCACCTCTGCCCGTTTTTGAACCCCTCCAGGGCTGGGGACTCCCCCACCTCTCTGGGCAGCCTGTTCCAATTCTTGACCACCCTTTCCGTGAAGAAATTTCTCCCAATATCCAACCTAAACCTCCCCTGGCGCAGCTTGAGCCCATCTCCTCTCGTCCTGTTTACCAACAGCCAGTATGCTTTCTCTCACATGAGAGGTTTTGCGTTAGAAGCGTTACTCTTAGTATCTTTTCTATTTCTGATTGCTTTTGTGTTTTAGTATTTTAAAATTGGGAAGTCATCAGAAACCACCACGGGGGGAAGGATAGGACCCCAGCTCCAGCGGTGGGGGAAGGCATCCGCCTGAAGCCCGTCCCTCCGGCTGGGAAGCTGTTGCCTTCCAGAGGTGTCTTCATGCAAAGAGTGGATATTAATTACGCTAAATCTTGAGCAGGCTACTGACCTAGAATTTCTGCAGTTTCTTTTGGCTTCCATTCTGCTTTCTTAGCTTCTGAAGCAGTGACTCATCTCAGCCAAATGTTTGCTTCTGGGCTTTTTAACTTGGAACTGTTTAGATTTTAAGCTGACAATTGCAATTAAAGCCGGCTTTCGTGGTGCCGCGCTAGCTGTCAGGTACTAAGCAGCGTTTAACTGAATATAATGTTCTTCCCCAGCTCCAGGTCTGTCGGTGTCTTTCTGTAATTCCTCATCTCTTGTGACCTGCCTGCGGCTCTGTAAGGAGAAGGTTTTAGCTTAACCTGAGGTGCGGTAGCACGCTTGTCTTTGCGGACTGTAAACGACTCGGGAAGACAGCGCTTGGAATTCTTTTAATCTGTATGCGTCTGCTGCAGGCACAGAATGGTAGATAACAGATTTCGGTGCAGCTGTGGCCTTGCCCTGGAAAAGCGTTGCGCTAATTAACTAACGTTGCAAGGATAACAAAAGGAGCCTGGACGCTGGCTGCGGAAGGAGGGTGGAGAAACCAAAGCAGCGCTCTGAACGGAGCCATGGTCTCTTGATTTGGAAAGATTTGTCCTGACGAGGTCGTTTGTAGGGAGGAAGGAGAGCTCTGCCTGCTAGCGCCCGCCTCTCCCGGCAGTGTCCCTGCCTGCAGCAGCTTTCCCAAGCGCCACTGCCCTTGTGCGAAGCACGGGGCAGGAAGGCGAGACGGGGAGGCTGTCACTTCCCAGTGATTCATCGGCTCTGCCCGGGTCCGGTGGGAGCCCGAGTGTATCCGTAAGTTTAATTTTAAACAGATTGTTGAAAGCAGCAAGCTAGCCGTGGTGTCTGCACCTGTTTTTATCGGTTTTCTCCACGTCTCCTTCAGGGATTTTGTTCGCTTTGGCGCAGCACGTGAAGCTCTGCCGTGGGACGCTGAGAGCACTTCCTCCTGACCAGGCTCTGTTTACAAGGCCCCGCCGCTTTTACAAGGCCCCAGTTGCTAACAGAATTTAAAAGTTAAAATTTCTCTTGACAAAAATAAATCTAAACAGACACAAGAACTTGGCCTTTTGCAGTATAATTCCTCTTCACCAGAATTAGTTTACCGTATGCAAACCCCCAGTAAATCATACCAAATAATTTTGACCCGTGTAGCTTGCTTTATGGTTTCAGGGTTCCAAAAGCAACATATATATTATCGTTTGACACTGACCTAAGGGGATAGAGTTTGCGTTAGAACATTTGTTGAAAAGATTGAATCCATCAGTGTTAAGTGAGAGAAAAGCTGAGCTAGGACATAACGAAGCCAACTAGGTGATATCCAAGTTTAGTCACCGTACTCAGAAAAGCCTCATTAACAGAAGCCCTCCCACCTTCGGGGAGTAAGGTGCTCTGGTTAAAAGCCGCTTAAAATCGTCTGGGAGATGAGTAACTGCATGGCTTTTAGTCCTAGACTTAGAATTAGGCAGAATTTTGCAGCCCTGCTTCTCTCTTCACCTTTCCTCAATAGCTCGGAGAGAGCAAGTGTTTTGTTCTGCATATCTGTTCTGCATGTCTATCCTGGCGTGGAAAAAATGAGGCCCAGTCTATATAGCAAAGACATAAAATTTGTAAGATGATCTCCTGTGAAATGGCTGGCCAGGTTATTTTCTGTGGTTTACACCATGCTTTATGAGTCCGTCATATCTTGTGTCCTGTTTCTGCAGCCTGGCCAAGCGGTGCGAGGTGTTTCGGAGCAGGAGGGGACGTGGTCTCCTAAGCCGGAACCGAGATTTCTGTGTCGCTTTTAGAGCTTGCGCTGCGGGTCACTGTACCCTTTACGTTTGAACCAAGTTTTAACTTTTTTGTTTTCTATACACAAGTCAGTTTACAGGCAAACGTGACCTTTACCTCTAAATAGCACCCAGCGGTGATCCCAGGAACTTCAGAGACCCCGTTGGCGTTGTCCCAGCAAGCTCTGCCGGTTAGGGTAGCAATAGCAAGCAACATTTTACTTCTCATGTACATTATTTTTAACATCTTTGCTAGGAAAGAGCAGCACCTTTGCTGGGAAAGAGCAGTGCAAGTGATCGTGTGGAGATTCGTTGTGGGCAGTGAACCCGCTTAGGTGGATGCACCATGGGAAGGGAAGCTGGGCTAGAGGAATAGTGCTGGAGATGCTGCAGGTAGGAGAAACGGGAGGCTAAAACACGGTACCTGGAGACCTGCTGAGCTGAGAGGCAGCGGCCATGCCTGTGCTGCAGCCCAGCTCTCTGCCTGCCACGTAAAACCTGAGATAGCGCAGTCTGAGACCCGTGGCATCGGTCACCGCCGTACCGAAGTGCATGCCTGCACATTCGGGGCAAATCCCACGTGGAGTAAGTACCATACAATAAATCCAAGGCTTTTTCCACAAATACGATCTTCTTCTCCAGTGAAAAGCCGCTTCCAAGAAGCGTTTTCTTCCTTATGCACCCTGCTCCTGCCCGGAGCTGCTGGGGAGCCGGAAGGAAGCCGGTTCGGAAGATCCAGTCGGTGGTAGCAGGACGGAGGCAGCTGGCAAAGAGGCGGCGCGTGTGTCATCCTGCCCAAAACCTTACAGAACTCTAGCAAAGCATGCCGGGCGGTCGGCTTTCTGCACCTCTGGGTGGTTTAGTCACCGTGCAAAGCCTGCCTTCTGCCACTCTGAGCGGGTTGGATGTTTTTTCTGCTTCTCGTGGGCAAAAAAAGGAAGGGATACCGAGCTGTCGGCAAACAAATGAGACCGTGCCTTTGCTGTCTGCAGCCGGGGTGGCCAAAGCTCTTTATCAAAAGAGTCTTCTGGAGGCAGTAGTGATCTATATTCTCTTGTGAACCAGGTCTGCCTGCTGGAATCGGAACTAGATGAAGGAGCATCTTGTCCTCAGGGGCCTTATCCCTGTGCAGCTGAGCAGCCATGGATGTCTGTCTGCATAGAAAGAGGCTTTTTACTTTGTGCACTGTATAGGGCAGCTGGACAGCATCTGTGTATTCCTGTTCAAGAGTCTGTGTCCTCCTCGGTGGTGTGCTGCCTGTTATTAACTGGCTATTTCCTACTGAAAGAAGTGGTATTAGGATTAATTACAGCCCTGTTGCCGAGAATCTGCGTCACGCAGTTTTGTGGGGGCTCTCCTTCTCAGTTCACTGGTACCCGTCTGGAAATAACAAATTACGATTTTACTTCGTTGCTGAATTTCCTTTTCAAAATATGCGAGAGCGCAGCGAGCGGAGTTAAGTAATGATGTACTCCTGCTTCGGATTTGGAAATGAGACATCACTGTCAAGGCGCTGGTTTCTTGTAGAGCTGCAGTAAATCTTGAAGCATAGCGGTGTCTTGGTTGGGGGGTTTATGCAGCAGAGGCTCCCCACGCTCGAGGGTGGGATTGCAGGAGCTCAGGAGCGGGCGTTGGAGAACGCTTGTGCTTGAAGTGGTCTTCTCTAGCAGCTGTATTCTGTTAGTAGGCTTTCCATGGTCCCGTTTCCTCGTGTGCTGCAGTAATCTAAGGAAACAATTACCTCTGGCTTCAGCCCCACCAGAGCCCCTGTTCCTGGGTTGTGCGTGACGAAGGACCGTGTGTTACCACAAATGGTCCCCGGCCTTGCTTAGAGCAAGGAGACGGAGGTGACGGTGACAGGCCGCCCGATCTGCTGCGCTTTTCGGTTTCGCTAGTCGCAAAATTAAAGCTTGCCTTTATGCAGGTGTGCTATCGACATCGTCAGCTGGAGCATCTGCCACTTCAAACAGGAGGTGGCAAGAGCTTTTGCAGTGGAAGGGAAATGAGGCTCCTGGAACCCGGTTACCATTCAGCCTGATTTTATGGAAAGAAGACTGCATGTGCGTAATTAAATTTTTCCCAAGAGCCAGAAAGGAAAAGGATACCTGCGTGTCTGGACCTGGCCGCTTGCAGGGAACGCTGCGGTGCTACTGGAGGAAGGGCCAGGTTTCTGCGGTCTGCAGCGGCTTTCGCGTATCCCTAATTGCGAGCGTGCTAGTCTTCGTTTTTGCGCTCGCCGCTTGAGTTTTGTTGGCTGAACTCTGGCTCTTCCAGCCTTGCGCTGAGACTGTGGTCCGTGCTTTTATGACCTCTAAATTGGACAATTGTAATGTGTTGTTTTATGGCCTTCCTGTGCAAAGGTTGCACAGGCTCCAGCTGTTCAGAGATTGGGGCCAAAACACTAACTCTCCTACCATGGCCTCCACATGTCAGTCTGGTCCTGGGGGACCTGGGCTGGCTCAGAGTCAAACATCAGCTTGATCTTAAAATTGCTTTGATGGCTTATAACGCTGAGTATAATGTGGGATCTGTGTGTTTTATCTACGCTGCTGCTTTTTATGAGCTTAGTCACTGCTTGAGATCATCTGAAGCCAGTTTTATTGGTCATTCCAAACCATAGGTTAAAGACCTGTGGAGTACTCGTTTTTCAGTGCAGTGATCTAAATCTGAGATTAATTACCACCATAGTCTGACATACTGATGTTAAAATAACTCAACCCAACTGGCATCTCTTAACCCTGGTTTGTAGCGTAAGCTGCTTTCTAGCAGGTTTGCGTATACGGTCCGTAACAAGATTTTATCCTTTTTGCTGCGGGCTCTTCTCTCTGGTGCCTGTAGCTGGACAGCGCTTGCAGGCATCTTGCCGCTTACGGAGGCACCGCCTTTTGGCAGCAGGTTCGCACCACCTCTGCAGTTGCCTCTTGCACAGCGCTGTCCTGTTCTCCATGCCTCGTCTTCACTGATGTGCTTTTTTGGAGTATTTTGGAGAGTCTTCTAGTGACTTTTGTCAGGATGGTGGTTTGAGTCTGTGCCCCAAAGCGTACCCTGAGGCTGGCCAGAGCTGGAAGGAGTAGGCCACTTTGCTGTTGGGCATCACGTAATCACTTAAGGAGCAGTAAACTGGTCTGGTTTTCTCTTGATCGTCTACTTTTTCAGAAGAAAAGCAGAGAACAGTTAAAAACTGCGTTCGGTTTCCTCTGTCCGTACTCATCTGAAATGGTTCAGAACAATGTATTGAACGGAACAGATTCTGCTGGTTCACTAGGAAGAGGAGGAGTAGTGCAGTGTTAAACAAAAATTGGTTTTGATGTTTGATTTACATCTGTATTTTGCTAGTAATATGCTAGTGGGTGTTGCTGCTGCCGTGGCTGAAGTTCGATGGTTGTCTTACGCTGGGTCACCACAGGGACCTTAAATGCTTCGGTCACAAGCATAGCTTAACCCTGCGCTCAGGATTGAAAAGAATCTCCCTGGTGCTTACAGCTTTGGTCATCGTGAACTGATTTTTCTGGATCAGTTCTTTGAAAAAGCCTCATGTGGTGTAAGAGCCACTGTGCTCGCAGCTAGCTCAGTCCGAGAGCTGTCGGCTGTTCAACGTGACAGGATCCCAAGGTGCAAGCTTTGTAGCTGCACTGTGAGTTTCTTTGGACAGACAGTTCATCTTTATTGACACAGAAGAACGGGCTCTTCCCCTGGTTGTAGGAACTGGTGCTACCTGACTAGTCTGTCAGAGTGAAAATTATTTTAAAAGGTGACTTCATACCAAATCAGTCCATCCACCTCTGCGAGACCCCAGGCTTAATGAGCGAGTGGCTGTTATTTGGAGTAACCTTTCACACAAGAGCATGTGTCTGTCGCCTTTCTGAAAAAATCCGCTGATTTCTGCAGATCTGGAGAACCGTGGCGTTGCCTCCCTTGCGCTTTGTGACCCAGACCAACGCTTCTTTGCTGTCGCGCTCCGCTGCGGTTTGTGACTAGTTCTGAAGATGTCCCATGTAAGACCTGTTCTTCTCCCCAGCTCTCCCTAGGACAGAGGTGCTCCTGAGTGGTTTGCAGGGTGTCACACAGTTCTCTCAAGATGTTTTGCTTGAAAACTGAGATTAGATCCTCACTGGGCAGTGATCGAAACTCTTGCTCTGCAGCAGGAGTCTTCACGGCTTTCTCTGAGACTCCTCCAGCCAGACCTCACAGATTTTGTGCATCTGTTTGCCTGTGTCGGTCATATGCCTGACAGATTCGACATCAGCATTTCTCTGAACGTTCTGTTGATTTCCACAGAATTAGTGAATTCAAAACGTGAAGCGGTTATGAGTATAATAGATTTACTGGTCGTATATTTAACTGCTGGAACTCTGTGACAACAACAGATGTGTAGGGAAAGCGTATTAGCGTCAGGGCGAGGAGGAGGATTCTTGTACACAGCGAGCCCCAGCACTTCAAAGGCTGCTGCGCCAAGGACTGCACCTCTGTTCCGTAGTGTCTGGTGTTCCTGTAACACATGAGTTTATCTATTTGTGGATGCAAACTTTTGAGGGCTGTGAGTTCTGCAATTAAACGACCTTGGGCAGTGAAAATACTCTCCTGCTAAAACTTGCTGTCGAGTGACTCTTAGTTCTTATTTTGGAAGGGTGAACAAATCACCTTTTTCCGTATTATTCATGATTTTCTAGGGCTCTGACGTATCCCCTTTGATCTCTTCTCCAAGTCTGAAGAAGCCTCATTTCTGTGGTCGTTCCTCTTGCAGAGATTGTCTGCATCGCCCTGGTTGCTGACCCTTCGGTCCGTACGATGTCAGCGATAGCGATGACAGCAGGGGATGGTACTGGGGATACTGGTGTGCTGTGGGTTTGTTCAATGGTCTCGTTTGTCCCTTCCCTGGCCTCATTTCCCATTGACTTCCTCATATGACTGATCAATGAGGAAGGTGGAAGAAGGGTTTTGCCTCTATATTCAAAGGATGTTACCATTATCTAAACTCCCCACAAAATTATGTAGGCACTTAAAAAGCTTATTTATAGATTTTTATTTGTCAAGCTAGCAACCTAATAACGCAATCTGTTGCTCTGCGGTACTAGTTTTTTACGTAATATTCAGATTGTGAATCATAGAATTATCGAATCGTTTAGGTTGGAAAAGCCCTTTAAGATCATCCAGTCCAACCATCAACCTACACCACCAAGTCCACTCTAACCAGTCAAGGGCAGACCAGACTGAACCATGTCCCCAAGTGCCACCTCTGCCCGTTTTTTGAACACTTCCAGGGCTGGGGACTCCACCACCTCTCTGGGTCTGCAGTGGTTAAGACTTCTGAGCCTTGATGAAAGAAAAAAGTCTTTTTTCTTGTAAATACGATAAGAAAATGCCTATCTCATTGCTCTAAGAAAAGTAAATGCCTTTTTCTGTGGTAGAACAGAGGCAGTTAAAACTCTTGAAATTGTTACCTTTGCGCATGCTGAAAAAGTGGAAACTGGTAAACAGGGAACAGGCACTTTTTGGGGACCGCGGAATGTCTCAGCATTTAGAAAAATCTACAAAACGAGTGAACCTTTGTGGCTGCAAAGAGTAGCTGAAGTTTCTGAACCACACTTAAACCACAGTCAGACGCGTCCTTCTCCATGAAAGGAACACGAGATTTGTCTCATTAAAAGGAGCAAGAGTAAGTTTTTCCATCCTCCCAGAGAAAAGCTTTCAGACCTCCTTTACCCAGCGCAGGTGGAGGCACGCCATCACCTTCAACCTACAGCCGCAGGTTCCTCTGCCCTCGCCGTTTTCTCTTCGTTACTGCAAGGTGGGCTGTGCAGCGTCTCCCATGAACCCTGCTACGGTCGATGTCCGCCAGCACGGGCTGGCACTAAGGAGGTGCGGTCGGGCTCTGGCAGGGCTTGGGGTCCCCTCTTGCTGGGGACGGTGCAGACCCAGATCTGAACTTCTCCATTGCTCACAGCCCTTGAAATTCAACTTCCTATCCTATTCTATTCTCTTACGTCTGAGTGCAGGACATGTTCCTGAGGATCATCGAATCGTTGAGGTTGGAAAAGACCTTGAAGATCATCCAGTCCAACCAGTAACCCAACACTACCAAGTCCACCACTAAACCCATTTAGGGTAGAGTCATAATTAATTTCATGTTTCCTGGCTTGGTGGCTGGATTATTTTTTAATAAAATTTAAAAAAATTTTAATAATAGAATAGAATCACTAAGGTTGGAAAGGCCCTCTAAGATCATCAGCCCAACCATCACCCCAACACCCCCATGCCCACCAAACCATGTCCCCCAGTGCCACCTCTGCCCGTTTTTGAACCCCTCCAGGGATGGGGACTCCCCCACCTCTCTGGGCAGCCTGCTCCAACGCTTGACCACCCTTTCCGTGAAGAAATTTCTCCCAATATCCAACCTAAACCTCCCCTGGCGCAGCTTGAGCCCATCTCCTCTCGTCCCATCGCTGTTCCTTGGGAGCAGAGCCCGACCCCCCTCCCTGCCCCCTCCTGCCAGGAGCTGCAGAGCGATCAGGTCTCCCCTCAGCCTCCTCTTCTCCAGGCTGAACACCCCCAGCTCCCTCAGCCGCTGCTCCCAGCCCTGTGCTCCAGACCCTGCCCCAGCTCCGCTGCCCTTCCCTGGACACGCTCCAGCCCCTCCGGGTCCTTCTTGGAGCGAGGGGCCCAAAACTGGACACAGCATTCCAGGTGCGGCCTCCCCAGCGCCGAGCACGGGGGCACGATCCCTGCCCTGCTCCCGCTGGCCACACTACCCCTGACACAAGCCAGGATGCTGTTGGCCACCTTGGCCACCTGGGCACGCTGCTGGCTCATGTTCAGCCGCTGCCGACCAACACCCCCAGGTCCTTTCCGGCCAGGCAGCTTCCAGCCACTCTTCCCCAAGCCTGCAGCGCTGCATGGGGTCGTTGTGACCGAAGTGCAGGACCCGGCACTTGCCCTTGTTGAACCTCATCCAGTTGGCCTCGGCCCATCGGTCCAGCCCGTCCCGGTCCCTCTGCAGGGCCATCCCACCCTCCAGCAGAGAGCTCAGAAGCTCGAGCAGCTTCTTGGCTTCAATGTGTGCCTTAGTGTAAGGGAGAAGAGGGTGCCCTGGGGAGACGACAGGTGGCTTTTCAGTGGCAACGCCAGCTCGCGTGTGGGGAAAACAAACTAAATACTTTGAGAAAGCAAAGAGATCGGAGGCTCACTGAGCCTGTGGTCCAGAAATCTTGGTCTGCTGCAGTAGTGGATGCTGTGGGTGCCAACCAAATGCGAAACCAGGTAAGGGAATAAGTGTAAAAGACAGGGAAATCACTTTTATTAGAAAGGGCAGACTTTTCTTTAAGCTCAGGTCTTCTTGCTCTCTCCTTGTGTTGCTGAAAAGCAACAAAAAATTGTGTCTTTGCGCCTAGCTCATTAGGCAGCAGTATTAGGGCACTGACTTCAAACACAAAGCCGGGATCTCTCGCTGCTCCAGAGTGGGTTTGCTATTGGAAGGGACTAGGTCTCAAAACCAAACCTTTTCTCTGTATCTTGGGTGTGTTACGTTGCACATTTTGAAAAACGCTTTTCTTTCCGGTTCCTGATGCTGCTCCGTGGTGTAGCAGTGTTCAAGGTAGCTTGGGGTTTGGAAAACCGGTGGTGTCTGCGGGTGCTGTTGCCGCTTTGCTGCTTGCGACACCGGCTGCTTCTGTCGCTACTTGCAGCCAGGTTGTCTGCAGAAATGAAATGCTGCCTTCTCTTATAAGCTCACTGGGGTAATAAAAAGAAAGCAAAAGCAGAGCTGATACCCTCTTGATGGCTGTGTTCGCTTTGCATCCCTGTTTAGTCAGCAGAATGCGGACAGTGTCTCTTGGTGGGGGCAGTCATTAATATTCCATATTCCTGAGCTATTTCCAGACTCTAAAGCAAGAGCCATTTACAGCTATTTCACTCTTCTCCAAGAGTGAATCCCCCCAAAGGTTATACCTGCTGGAGATTAAAGATTGATAGCACTCGAGCCAGGATTCAAAATAGCTTTTTAGTCTAGCAGCCGATTTAGTGCCAGCGAAGATACAGCTGCTTCCTTCCACCGGGCAGCCGGTATTACAGGGAATGAACGTCTCCGCTCGGCGCCTCGTCCTGCGCATCACGATCTCTGCCTTGATGGTCCGGGCTGCCCCGAGCTCTGCCTCTGACCCTTTCCCTTCCGTGCCGTGTTCCCCAGGGAGGTACCATACCTCGAGGCATCTGAACCCTGCCCTCTTAAGCTCGCCTGCATAGCCCGGCGCATCTTCCTCTGGGTATCGCGGATGGCAGCACAGTCCCTCAAGTCCAGGAGCTGACAGCTCAAGTATTGATCTTAAAAGAATAGCTTAAAAATTAGCTTGAGGGAAGAGGAGCGATAGTTTGCACGACACCGCAGGAAAGGTCTGAGTCAGGACTTGACTGCAGCCAGGAGTTACACAGGTGTGGAGTAAGGACTTAAAAATTACAAGGTGTCGAATCAAAGGTCCTGATCCTCCAGCTCCGTGTCTGACGAGCCCGTTCGCAAAGGGCAGGAGGAGAGGAGCGAGGCAAGCACGCAGCGCTGCTCTCCTGGAGCAACCTCCTGGCACCAGCGTCGTGGGTTAGGGGCTTCCCGAGATACAGGTGATGCCCTGCTACTTAATGGTCCTCAGTAGATTTGCTTCTCTTTGTGTGATTTTGTCCGATGACTCCTGGGATGCGGCAGCAGAGGTCTGCATCTTAATTACGTGGTGTCTGGAGAACCGTGTCCCTTTGTTTGTACTGAATCTGCCAGCTGCTGACTTCAGCTGATATCCCCGGCCTCAAATCAGAAGGGAGAGGGAACAGTTGCTGCCTGTTCGCCTTCGCTTTGTCTTTTGACTTCGCTGTTGTGGGGCACGGGGTCGGTGCGTTGCAGAACCGCTCATTTATCGTGTCACGGTCGTGTCTCTGAGCAGCACCGCTCAGCTCGGGACTGCGGCTTTCTGTGTGCCTGCTGCTTCGCGGTTTTCTGGGTGATTTTCATCTGCCACAATGTATTGCTCCCGCTCATTTTTACCGCCATAACTTAACGTAGATTACCCGGCTTTCTGCCCTTTTGGAGCTCGTCCGTGGGTGCGCATTAAGAGCCCCAGCGATGGGGTTCGGCGTCGCTCTCGAAGGCTAAAGCCACCCTCGCTTCGTTCTGCCCAGCCTTTAAACCCTTGCAGTAGGTGATGGCAGGGCACGGCGTTGCACGGGGTGCGCCGCGCTGCGTGGCAGCGCAGGTTGCACAAAGAGGGCTGGAAAACTGCGTCTCATCTGAAATTTGGGTGAGGCCGTAGCATCTGTGACCCTGAACTTTGCTCTGGCCCCCCATACTATGCCTAAATGAAGATCTTTGCCCGTTTGGGTGTTTTTTCAAGCAAATACGGATGTAGCAGGACCCTTCAGATCTCGATCAGTTTGCTTGATTAAAATCCAGTTTTATTTTCTATACACTGTTGGCTGAAGTACCGCAACATCTGTGTGCTGCATGAAGAAGGAATCCACTGCTTGCTGCAATGCCACTTCTAAATAAATTCTGAAGAACCTGTGGCAGGAGATAAAAATACTGTAGGACAAAAAAAGCTCAAATACAAACTCTGTGGGCATCGAGTGTGTTCATTGAAGGTCACAATCGCATGCGGCAGTTGAAAATCTGAGTCTCCAGGGTTCAAACCCCCAAAGCAGGAGATTTAAAAAACATGAATTGAGTTTTTTTTTCTATGCATGCTCTTGGTGAGTGTATACGGTGCAAGCTTCTTTCTGCAGCTGAGTACTGGAGTTCACCTTCAAACAGAATAAGATGACTCTCTCCTGTAGTTACCTGCTTGTAAAAGCCTGGTTTTAAGAAAAATGCCAAGCGGCAGCACAGCCCCGATGAGAGTGTGACAGCTTGCAAGGCTGCATTTTCTTTAAATTGCAAAATATCGGATAAAAAGTAGCCATTTATTTCAAAAATTGCTAGCTGTGAAGTCAAGCGCGGCTTTTACCCAGAGTAATTTTATCTGAAAGGAGGGTAACGACCATTTTCCTGAGTGTATACTGGTAATTAAAGCTCTTTGGAAAGGCTGTTTTTCAAGCAGGATGGACGTTTCTCCTGAGGACCCTTGTACAGCCGCGGTGATAAATGAGCGTCTCTCCTGGCTTCGGGAGATAACAAATGTCATTCTCTGCCTGGCAGAAGCGCGCGGGCGTCCTGAGCCCCTGGGCTTCGGCGAGAAGGCGCCCGCTCCCTCTGAACAACCCCGCCTCAGCGCCGGACTCAAACTGCGGGAGACAAATATTCATTTAGCTGGGGATTCTGCCTGCCGACCCCCTGCTTCCCGCAGCGTGCAGCTTCCCGGCCGAGACGGCTGCGTGCCGGGTGATCTGGCTGGAGGAGCATCGGGTGCCGGCGGGGGGACCAGGGACAGGCAGCCCCTCGCTTGTCCGCCACTCCCGCGCGCGCTCCGCTGCAAAAGAGAGGAGTCATAGAATCATCGAATCATGGAATCGTTGAGGTTGGAAAAGACCTTTAAGATCATCCAGTCCAACCATTAACCCACACTACCAAGTCTCGTCTCTGCTTTCGGGAGGCGTGCCCCTGCGCGGGCCTGAGCCGCAAACCTTTTCCTAAGGCTGCTGGAGCTCGTCGCCAGCTTCGGAAATGTCCCGGCTGCGCGGGGCGAGGGAGGGCACGCCGGGCGTCCCCGAGGAGCCGCGGTTTAAGAGAGGCAGGTGCGGAGCGGGGTCCGGTTTACGCCGTCCTGTAAAATATGGTATAAACAAAACGCTTCAAAGATCTTTTAATAACTCCCGAAATGAAATGTTTGAAACTGGCCCTTGTAAACTCTTCGCCGGCATTTAATTGCCTCGTAAAACAGTACGCTAAAGAAAGTATTCAAGGGGTTTTTTTTTTTTTGCTGCTCTCAGATCAGTTTAACCCTTTGGGGACCTTGTCTCCAGCTGTTTCTCGCCCGCTGCCTAATGAGCAGTTACCACCTTCTTTCTTTGCCTTTCATGATCCATCACTGGCTCTGATCCACCAGACCTCGACCTCTTTGCGTGGCTCAGGTGTGGCACGGGCAGCGGCCGGTGCTGCGAGGACGGCTTCATCCCTGCCTCCGACCCTCGGGATTTCGGCAGCGGGTGCGGGGCCGTGGCTCTTCCCTTTCCAACACCGGGGCCCAGCAATTTCTCGACGCGCCTTTCTGTCCCGAGGCGAATCGAGGAGCCGCGTTCAGATGGTCTGTGCCGAGGAAAGCTTGGCTAATTTACAGACCTCCCCAAATCCCCGCTGGGGCCCGGAGCAGCAATCCTCCGTGCGCGTAATTGGCAGCTGGTGCGTGGGGAGCGATGGCGCAGCTGAGATAACCGCAGCTGTACCCGTCGGCAGGAGGGCAGCCCCATCTCCCCAGCCAGGCACCGGCTCCCACCCCCGAGGCCTCTCGCATCCCCGGGCGGCTGCGCTGCCTTTCGGGACACCCTGGCTTTGCTGCCGAAAGCACCGACCGCTCCTCGCCGTAGCCGAAACGCAGCCCCTTGGTTGCAAGCTCACCCCTCAGAGCGGGCAGCTCGGCATGACTGTCCCCTCCAAGGGGAAACGCTTTCTGTACTCGGATGGTTTTGACCCATCTGCAAGCGATAGCCTGTTTTGAGAAAGTTGGGGTGATTTCTTGTGAGTTCTCCCTCTCTGATTTTTTGTCACCCACCCTTTTGCTCTGCCGAGGGCTCATCTTGCCCTTGTATCGTAACCGAGTGTCGGGGTTCAGCCCCAGGCAGCAGCTCAGCACCACGCAGCCATCGCTCACTGCCCCTGCCCCGGTGGGATGGGGGAGAGAATCGGAGGAGTGAGAGTGAGAAACACTCCTGGGCTGAGATGAGAACAGTTTAATAATTGAAATAAAGTAAAATAGTAATGCTAATAGTAACAGTATAATAATGATAATAATAATAATGATATCCAAAGCAAGTGATGCCCAATGCAATTGCTCCCCACCCGCCGACCGATGCCCAGCCAGTTCCCGAGCAGCGATCGCTGCTCCCCGGCCAACCCCCCCAGTTTCTATACTGCCCATGACGCCGGATGGTATGGAATGGCCCTTGGGGCAGTATGGAATAGCCCTTTGGTCAGTTTAGATCAACTATTCTGGCTGTGCCCCCTCCCAGCTCCTTGTGCCCCTGGCAGAGCATGGGAAGCTGGAAAGTCCTTGACTGGCATAAGCGGTACTGAGCAACAACTGAAAACATCAGCGTGTTATCAGCGTTATTCTCATCCTAAATCCAAACCACAGCACTGTGCCTGCTGCTAGGAAGAAAACTAACTCTATCCCAGCCGAAACCAGGACACCGAGTACAACCGGGGGCCTCTGGCCACCCCGTTCTGGGTATGCTCTGCCAGGCACCATCATCCTGCTCCTCTTCCCTGCAGTCCAAGGAAAGCCATCCAGCCTCTCCTGGATTGTCACCGCTCGTTCAAAACCCTCCGGAGGAGAAAGTCTCTGAATTAAAATCTGAAAGGGAGATGGTTGCTTGAGCGGTCAGGATCCCACAAAGGTGGTGGCGGGGGGGTTGTTCCCCAAAAAAGCCTTGGAAATGGCTGGTTTGCTTGTGGAGTAACTCTGGCACTGAGATCATGTCACTGCTGCGCTCACGTAGCGTGTAACTTAAACCCTGTCACCTATGAGCTCCGTGGAGCTCTGGTAGCTTTAAGACTAGGAGAAAATGTTGCAGGTTTATGGCTAATTTCTCCCTTGTCTTTTACGTTCACGGAACACACAAACCCCGCTCATCGCTGTTTTCATGTCTACGCACAGAAAAGCCAAACAGGGAGTTCTAAAAAGCATGTGGAGTTTGGGGATTGCCGCTGCAGGAGAAAATCCGAGGGGTAGGTGCTGTGCAGCTCCTCGGTGCGGCGGTTGTGCAGCCCACGCTCCATCCGGATGCAGCCTAGGTCTCTGCCTGGGTGCGGAGCTCGCTCCTCCTTGGCTTTCCCCCCCTCCCTTCCCCGTCTCTAGAGAAGCCGATTTATAACCGGCCCTGCGTGCACCTGGGCTAGATCAAGGAGATTGAGCTGGGTCACCAGGGGCCTTTCCACAAGGGCACAGTAATGGCTTGTAGCAGATGTGAACTGCTCGCTCTCTCCGGGCAAGGCTCTGTGTTACTGCCCACGTGTGAATAGCTGCTGTTTCTGGAGCTGCGGAAGCTAAAATGATGGCAAAGCAAAGTTAATGAACGCAATTTCACCCGCAGCCCCAGGAGGTTGTAAATGAGCCGGTATCTGGAGATGTCGGCAAATCCCCTGCTGCAGTTTGCCAGCTTGCCCCGCGCTTTATTTGCTCTGCCTGAGAGGCTGCGGTTTTTTTCTCAGATGGCTTTTTCTTCTCTTGCAGTGAGAATGAGGCGTTGTGGAGGGAAGTAGCCAGCTTGAGGCAGAAGCACGCTCAGCAGCAGAAAGTTGTCAATAAGGTAAATCCCGGTCTTCCAGATGGAGGGATCGGGACGCTCCTGCGTTCGTGTATGCGGTGACGTCGGTGACCGGGCTGGGCACTTGCAGGATTGGTGGGATGCAGTGGAGTTAATTCTGTTCAAGAATAATTTTGCTTGCTGTGTTTTCTTCCTGTTACCATGAGATTCTGGAAATCCAGCGGGGAGAGGCTAAATTTGGGCTGGCAGTGTTGCAATGCAGAATTCGGCTGGCTGCCGAATGGTTTTACCCCTGGCCTTCACCTTTGTGCTTGGAGCTGCAGTCAGCACTCCGCCGTGTCCCCTGGTGCCCAGCTCTGGCTCCGCTCTGAGCCCAGGGACCGAGTGGTCCCAGAGCTATTTCTGTCCGTGCTTATCCGAGTACTGTGCGCACCGTAACAAGTTTTCCCTTTTTTCTCCTCGCAGCTTATCCAGTTTTTGATTTCATTGGTGCAATCCAACCGTATTCTTGGGGTGAAGAGGAAGATGTAAGTCTGCATTTCTACATCCAGATAAAGATTCCCTGTCTGAGAGAATAAAGAGAGGATCAGCAGAGTGGGTCCCCCAGATCTCTGTCTTCTGTAGCAGCCTTGCCAGTGGGGTAGGACTGGACAGCGGTCATTGGGATCATGTGAGCCTTCAAGTACTTGCTCCAGCCAAAACCAGCTAACACTGCTATGCAACTGATACCGAGAAGGGTTTTTTGCGATCCAGGCCACAATAAGCCCGTGCAGAACCTACTTCATAGCTAACCGCTGCACTACGTGAAACTGCTGCTGCCCTATGGCGGCGTACGCAGTGAGGGCCGGGGTCTTGCACTGCTAAAATAGTCTCTTGGCACTGCCGTGGTATTTCTGTCGTTATACAGAAAGGGAACCGCTGGACCATCCAGCCCAGCCTCCTGCTGTCACAGGCTGCTGTGACGCCTTCACAGACTAATCAAGCCTGGCCTCAAATGTGCTGTGGATTATTTTGCCCCTTGCTAGTTGTGCTGGATGACCGTTCAGTACTTAAGCACCGTAAGCGATTAAGAACACTTCCAGGCTAATTTGTTTTGGCCGGTTACTAGTTACTGGGTTTTGTCCCAGGATCGTGCTGTAGCACAATTACTTTTCCCTCCTTAGCTTTTACAGATGGTTCTCCTGTTGTGTCTCACCTGACGCTCCGCTAGGCTGAACGAGCCCCGCTCTTCCAGTCTCATCCTGTGAGATGGGCTCCTCCTCCACCTGATTTTTTGCACTTGTTCACATATGAACTGGCAGATACTCTGTTGTGTGTCTGTTCCTGCCCCCACCTTGTCCCGGGTTGCCTGTCGAATTGCAAGGCTGTCCTTTTGTGTTTGAACAGTGCCCAGCAGCACCATATGGCAGACAACACCACAGCAGGCTTGATTATTATTAATGAAGATAGTGGTTTATACGGTGATAATGTCCAAGACGTGCTGAAATGATTTATCTTGTAAGGAGAAAGAGTTTCTCCACAGTACTCAAGTACATGAAAAGGGCCACAGAAGTGGTTGTGTCACAGCTGACCACAAGTAATCCATCTTTGGAGCAGTTGGCCATGGAGAAGTGAAGCCAAGCAGAGCACTGACAATACAGGCCTGCAGAAGGAGGTGACCAGGGACTATAAAGAAGTCCTCCGAGGCCTGAGTTTTTACATTTCTGCTCAATAGACTTGCAAAATGTAGCCCAGGGGCTGGTCACGGGGGCTCATTGTGTTCCTCTCTGTCGTGGGGCTGCCTGCTCTGCTGTGCTGACACAACCACCCCCCGTGGCCGCTTGTCCCCCCAGGGCATCCAGGCCTGGGGCCGGTTCTGCATTGGCCCCTCGGGTGGGTGCAGGTGCCCAGTTCTGGGGTTGGGGCGGTGGGCTCTGCCGGGGAGAGGTGGTGCCCGAGACCCGGTGCCGGCAGCGCGGTAACTTCTGCGGTGTTTGGGAATCTTTTGCAGTCCCCTGATGTTGAACGACAGCAGTTCAGCACATTCCATGCCGAAATACAGTCGCCAGTACTCCCTGGAGCACGTCCACGGCTCATCCCCATACGCAGTAAGTACACCGTGCACGACTGGCCTCGGAGAGGGGGACGAGGACACAGCTTCGTGGGGTGGGACCCGTTTTAGGCTCTTCTCCAGCTTGGTCTTGCCTTCGTACAACCGTTCGCTCACAACCTCTTTGTTTTGTTTGGCAAAGTATTTTAAGGTAGCAGCTGCATTCTAGCTTAGCCAACGGGGAGAGAGCTGTTGGCTGGTAATTCTCAGTGATGGCTGTGATGGGGCCGAGGATTTGACTTGCAGACCAAGCGAGGAGTTAGCTGAATTCCACTGAAAGCAGAGATGGGTTGAAGTGGCGCCTTCTTGCTTCGCTTACATCTGTTGACTTGGTCCATGTTTTGGTTTTGTCACAAACGAAACGCATCTGAGGGCGGTCACGCATCTGATGGCAGTCAGTCCCTGCTAAACATTTGCTCGTATTGCCTAATTTATGTGTGACCATGTATAATTAGCATTATCGCCTCCAAAGAAGCCTCCTTTCGGTCAGGGAAGGTGCCGTGGGTCAGAGCCTGGCTGAGACACAGGCTTGAAGTAGCAAAGACCCAAGCGATCAGCGCTCAATTGTGTCCGTGGAGGTAGGGAGCGAGGTGGGAAGAGCGTAGTAAAGCCAACGCTCGTGCGCAGAATAATCCCCAGTGTAGGTAAGGTTGTGTGGTGTTAAAGCCTTGGGATCAGAGAGCAGGCAGTAGCTTTCGAGGTGAAGGGATCTCCTGCAAGACGTCGTCAAGGTGTAGTCCAGAAGAAACGAGTTCGTAGTTGGACGTGGACGTTGTTCAGACCTTGGCCTCATTACGGTGGGTGAATGCCACGCAGCCGTCCCGCTGCCTCGCTCCAGGGCGCACCTCACCCGGGTGCCTGCTTCAGATTGCTGCTGGATCCCAGTGGATCCCGAGGTTTTGTCCACACTCTCCCATCCTTCTGTGCACCTTTCGATGCGCTGCTTCCCCTGACTGTTCAACGGCCAGCGAACACAAGGAGTCTCCTCCAAACCCGTTAATGCTGGCCCTGAATCCTCGTTCCGATGAGCTGCAGGCTTGATCCCAGGCATGTTGAGTCTGCTCGGGCTCGTAAGCCAGAGGAGGGGAGCGGGGTCGCTCGTGCTGCTATTTCCCTTTCCGCCCGATAGCTGCAGTGTGCCTGCGCATAAACCCTCTTGTCACGACACTGCACGATGCTTTGAACGCCGAGAACTGCCCGTCTTCGTGCCGTGCAGGTCTCACATGGCGGGCTCTGACTTACCACGAGGATTGGAAGACTCGTCCCGTGCCCTACGAGCTGGAAAGCCGCGTTTGTGGCACTCCCCGAGGGCGAGCTGGCTGGCTGATAGGAGAGGTGTGGCGCATTTGGTCACTGTTTGCTTTTAATCGCCTCAGGCCTATGTTAATCCACGAAATCTCATGTCTTGACAGGGTTGTTTTCATTTTAGATGCTCTGTTTGATCTGGTTCACATCAGCGTGCACCCTGGGAAACTGCACCGCTTAAATTCGGGGCGTCTCTCCTGGTCCGCAGCACCCCTGCTTGCCTGGCATGGGAAAGCCAGCTGGTGTTTCTTGGCCAAAGCTGTTGTGTGAATCAATGTGCTGCTTTGTGCTGATCCTCTGGCAACGCTGCAGTCCAGGAGCAAGGCTTTGCTGCTGGGAACGTAGCTCAGCTTTCATACCGGCTGTTGGTAGCACAATAAAAGCTGTCCCCAATTCCAAGGTACATTCCTGCCCACGCTGCTGCAGGGACGTCCTCTTTGGGACAGCGGATTCAAGCTGCTGGCTCCTGACATCGAGCTGCCCTGGTGTGCCAAGGTGATCCTGATGAATTTTTTAGCAGAGAACCGAAATAGCTAAGCCCCATTAAAGAGCTCTCCTGCAGTTAGACCACCCTCTGTGGAAGCTCTCTGTTCCCGTTCCAGCTCCCGTCTAATCCTGTGATCTCTTTTTTAAAAGTGCCTTTATTCTTGCGTGCAGCAAATACTTGCACAGAACCACCGGGAGCTCTTCCAGGTATTACCGGCTTGTCCCAATTATGGGAAACGCAGGTGGTCATCTTTTCTCATACTTTAGTGTTTATGATTTTCAGCTCCAAACAGAACGGAGAAACGATAGTCGGGCAGTTTTTCAGAGCGAGCTGCCAACAAGTGCGCTGGACCCCGACACTGCCGCAGTCCCCGCTTTGACAATGGGAAAAAAAAAATGGTGTTTTCACAAGAAGACAGTTAACGTGGCATAAGACCTTAGTGGCGGTGAGGCACGGGCAGTCCTGACCGTGACATAGCTGAGATCAGTCCTGTGCCGCTCATCGGGACTTGACCTCGCATCACTGCTGCAAAGTAGCAGCTCTCTCTGTGCGCCCAGCGATTCCGCATCCGTGTAGCTCCTGCCGCATCGTCATGCCCTTTTTTGCTCAAGAATGCAACCTCAGACTCGCAGAAACAACCGGCAGCCCAAAAGTCATGGTCCAGAACAAGGCGCAGTCATGTGCTACAAGGACAGCGTGCTGTCTGCACGCCTCTCGGTGCGCGTGCTGTGCGCGGCTGGCACTTCAGGTTTTATAAAAGTTTCAGATCAGTGGCTGCCTGTTTTATTGACATGTCGGTGAGCGCAGCGCCGGGCAGAAATGCTCCGGCTCGCAGGACAGGTTCCTCACTGGGCAGGAGGCTCGTGCACGCGGAGGTGGGGATCCGTGCCCAAGGCAAGCCTACGGGCAGAGCATCTCCGCACGTCCCTGGGTACCACCTGGCTTGCGCTGAGATGGAATTATTTTTGGTTATTCTCTAGTATTATTCTTAACGATGAGGGAGCTGAGGGGGTGTAGCTGCGCTGTGGTCTTGATCCAGAAGGTTAGCGTAGTGCTGGTGGGAGCCAAACGACAGCGTGGGCAGTACAGGCAAGCCTTAAAGGAGAGACAGTCAAATATTTGTCTGAAGGTAAGGACGGACCAGGGTTTTCTCTAGCGACCGCTCCGTGTTACCATCACTGACTGTCTCAAGTATCGGGACATAGCTCCGGAGGAGAGTGAGGTCGTGGATCAGCTCAAAGCTAAGGGCAGCTGTGAGAATTTGAGCAGAATCTCTCACCCTGTATTCTCTTCGTCCCCCGTGGTTTTCTGACTCCCGGGTGCATCTTCTAATCTGCAGTTTGCTTTGTGTCCTGGACTGACAAACGCTGGTACACAGAGAGGAAAGGGGAGTCGGGATCACTCAAATGTCTCAATTAATTTGCTCCTTAGCAAGATTGATATCAAAATGTAACAATTCCATGTTGCTGTTATCAGCACGGAAATCTTGTATATCTTATATCTGTAGGTCTCAGTCGTATGAATTTCGCCTTTCATTTAAGAAAAAAAGAATGGCATTTTAGTGGAAGGGGAAAGCTGAAAATCTGGGCATCTAAAAACCCAAGTGTTGAATGATCCAGGAAAAGAATCCAATGGCTTTACTTTTTCAATTCCATTATTTCCAAGAAAATGAAGTTTACCGAACAGAAGTCCAATTTTATTTTTTTTTAGTAGTGCTTCGGGTTGGCAACAGTGCATTTCTAGGTATCGTGTTGAGTCCCGCATTGCCTTCTTCTGTGGGTGGGTGAGGATTTTGGACTGTTCTGATCTGCCTCCTCCCGCTCCATCTCCCGTAGACGGGACGGCGTACGGTGCGTGCCTAGCGCTTCACACCGCGAATGCTGTGATTGTCATTTCAGGCTTCTTCCCCAGCATATAGTGGCTCCAACCTGTATTCCCCGGATTCTTCAGCCAACTCTGGTCCCATTATCTCTGACGTGACCGAGCTAGCCCAGTCCAGCCCTTCAGCATCTCCCAGCGGCAGTCTCGATGAAAGGTACGCTCTTGCTCTCATAAAATCTGCGGCTGTCTGGATAGGGAGAATGTTTCCCAACGAGCTGAGTAGTCAAACACCGTAATAACCTGCCTCTTCTGTTAAGAATCCCCCGTGAGCGACAGCTGGAAAACAGCGCAGCCCTTGGCACAGGGGACGCTCGGGGTGTTTGAACTCAATCCTGCTTACCATACCAGGACTTTACAGAAAGTTGGACCTCTCCCTCCAAGATAGTCTTGCTCAGGGGACTGCCATCTCAGCAGATTTTTGGTTGCTTGGTTGGTTTTCTTCAGCTTTAATTCTATTTTCCAAACAACACTCACTCCTCTGCCTGCCTCGTCTAGTGCGAACCTGTCCGGGGAGGGGGGTCCCGGTTTGGTTTCCACGAGGAAGCCATCTTTGTCGGCCTGTCTGCTCCATCCTGTGAAATTACCAACATCCTGGGAGCAGGGGTAGCTTTGCCCTGCCCTTATAAATTTGCTGCACAGAGGAGGAGGTGCAGAAAGCAGCGTCGTTCCCAAGAAACTGAGAATAACAATGACAGCTCTATCCCAAACAGCACGGGTGAAGAGGCCGAGAATCTGTAGCAAATAGAGGTCAGCCAGCGCCCGGCAGCAGATTTACAGGCCCTAGCAGAGGTGAGAGCTGCCCTCAGATGCCGTCGGGAATACTCAGCCTCGCATGCCTCTGCCAACGCCGTCCTGCGGCGGTGAAAGCCTCTCGCTGCGGCCCTCGACGTGGCCGTTCAGCCCTCGCTCCCCGCAGCCCCGCTCCCACCGAGCGTTGGCGGCTCTCGAATTTTCTGAGCCTCCCTGGGCAAGAAGGGCCCGTCTTGCCTTAGCATCTTGTGGTCTCCCGACTCCTTTTTTTTCTTCCTCTTTAATAGGTTATTCCTGGCATTGGCGCTTCCCCTGAGGTGCTGAATCACCCACAAATGCCATTTATTGCCTTTAATACCCTCTGCCAGGAACGCTCGCTCTTAAATATAGACCATATGTTTGCTTAATGGCCCTTTTCTCTGTCCTTTTGTAGTTGCTGTCCGTTCCAGTAGGACTAATTGCGCCTCTTACACCCCCAAATCAGTGAGTTTGGGTGGTAAAATTAGGGCTGACCAAAGAATCCATCTTCCCTCCCCATAAAAATAGTACGTCTGAAAATGCCTGGGTGCTTATGTAAAATGTCGATCCCAGGCTTTGTCTGCACAAAGGAGCCGCTCCGCTGACCTTGTGGGAGCAGTTAAAACGCTACAGCCTCTGGTGTGGTGATGATTATGTCATGCACGTCTCAGGTGACTTTAAAAAAGGGTCTGTACGCTGTGCTACTTCTCTACTATTTAGACTATGTCCACATCAAAAGCTGTATGGTTTTAACTGTTCGGTTAAAGAAAAAAAAAATCACGCCCTCCTTCCAATAACTTTACCTATACAGAGCTGACTGCATGGCAGGTCCTGGACCGAGCAGCCTCACAAACCTTTAGCCACAAGAAAGACGCTGAGATTGCAGTAACAGCGCAAGACATCGATGCGTCAGGGGAGCTGATTAGGATCAGAATCAGAGAAGAAATATTTAGGTATTCGTTCAACCTCATCTTTGTGGCCGGCTCTGGAGGCTTTGTATGTGAAAAGGCAAGAGCAGTCAGGAGGATTTTTTGCCCTATTGTGTGGAAGCAGATCTTAGAAATCAAGAATGTGCTAGGGTGAGATTTTTACCAATTTTCTTTCTGTTTCTCTCAGGAGTAGTCCTGTGGTCCGTATCAAAGAAGAACCCCCTAGTCCTGCCCGCAGCCCCCAGATAGAGGAGGCCAGCCCAGGGAACCCTCCTGCTGTTGAAACTCCTCTGTTCCCCTCCACGTTCATTGACTCCATCCTGCAGGAGAATGAACCCAGCACTACGACCGCTGCAGCCGGCGACAGCACCACACAGCCTCAGCCCCAGGAAAAGTGCCTCAGCGTTGCCTGCCTCGACAAGTAAGTGCTGTGCGGAGAGCGGCCCAGCTCAGGTCTTGCCAGCCATCCCGCCGCTCTGTACTGTTAAGCTTTAAAGATCGTAGAAGCATCGAATTGTTTAGGCTGGAAAAGACCTTGAAGATCATCCAGTCCAACCACTGACCCAACACTACCAAGTCCACCACTAAACCAACGAAGGGCAGAGTCATAATTCCATGTTTCCTGGCTTGGTGGCTGGATTAGTTTTTAATGAAAGTAAAACCAGGAATCACTAAGGTTGGAAAGGATCTCTAAGATCATCAGCCCAACCATCACCCCAACACCCCCATGCCCACTAAACCATGTCCCCCAGTGCCACCTCTGCCCGTTTTTTGAACCCCTCCAGGGCTGGGGACTCCCCCACCTCTCTGGGCAGCCTGGTCCAGGGCTTGACCACTCTTTCAGTAAAGAAATTTTTCCTAATATCCAATCTAAACCTCCCCTGACGCAGCTTGAGCCCATCTCCTCTCGTCCTATCAAGATGAAAGCAACCTGGGCTTCCAGCCAGCGTTGGAAGCAGATGTGGTCATTTGTCCAAGGAGCTCACCGGTGGCTCTGCCCGCAGCCCTCCCTGCGAGTGCCAGGGTAGATATTTTGTTCTCCCGTTCCTGTTCCGCTTGGAGCAATGAGTGCATCCCACCACCTGACCCCACGTGCAGAATTAAACCCCCTGTGTGGGGGACCCAACGCTCTGCTGCAAGGGGCCACGTGGGATGCCAAAATAAGAACGGGTAAAAATGACTGTGCTAAATAAGGGCTTGTTCAAACTGCCTGCTCCTCCGGCGCAGGAGTGAGTCAGTGTAAGATCAGCTGTTTCATCTCGGGCCCAGCACATCCTCACGGATGCAAAGCTTCTGCATTGTATTTGCAGTCCAAAGGCAGCTGACAGGCACACAGCGCAGGCGGCTTGCAGTCGTGCTTGCTAGAAGCTTGAATCCCGGTGGGTTTGCTGTCGGTGAGACTTGGAACCGCTGTGGGCGGCGTTTCTCCGTGAGCCTGCTCTGACAGCGTGCACTGTAGCGCTGCCCTCGTGCTGTCCTCTGCTTTTGCCTGTCCCAGCTGCCCTCCAAATTAATAAGAGAGGAAGCTTTGCATTAAACTGTCATTTGCCCACCTAGTCCTAGACACGGTGAATAGATTCTCCCGCTCAGCCTCTTTACTCACTAGGACGCAGCTTGCTTCAAACTTAGGCTGGACTCGGTGGGTGACAGGCTGAAAGTTGATGGGAAGCTTTTTATTAGGGATCGGGTCTGCGGTCTTACGTCTTTTATCACCACACAGTGCTCACAGATGCAACTGCAAGCGTTGGGATGAAAAAGTAGAAAGTTATTTGTCCTTATCAAACTGCCGAGAACTTCGTCCTTGACCATATTGAGATCTCAGCCACTTCTCAGATCTCGGCCGCTTCCCGTTCTCCCTGCATTCTGGGGAAAACAGAGTATTGGAATTAAGGTCTTCCCTCTGAATGCCAGGACAGACTTTCTGTCCTTCAAGTATAAAAGCAATTTGGAGAAGACACAATTAGTTTCAGGGTCCTGGAAAGCAGCAGAGAGCTCCGTTAGCAGGAAGGCTGCTATGGGCTCGCACACCCAAGGTGATGATAGTGTGACGTGCGCTTCCCTTCTCATTAACTCTGTTAGCTGTCAGTGTCCGGAGCTGCAGAGTCATAGCTCTAGGTGGAGAAGGGACAAAAGCAGTGGAAGAAGCCCTCTTCCTTTAACGTTGCACAGTGAGCACAGAGACAGCCGAAGGCTGTCCCACCACAGCAGGGTCTGTGGCCTCTTGGCAGCCCGACGGAGCAGGGGTTGCTGCCTTTACACCTCCGAGTCAGGCAGAGCCAGGAGATGCCGGCTCGCTCCTTCCTCTTGGCCTTGGAGATGTTTGTCTGTAGCTTCACCTATTTATAGACCCGTCCAGGGCGCTGCAATCCATCTCACCGATACCAGCTGTCCTTAAAAAGAGACAGATTTTATCGTACAGCTCATCAGGAGCTGAAAGCGGCCATTTCAAAAGGAATCAAAATTTTTAAAAAGTGCTGCCGAGAGTGTCTCTGAATCATTAAGGACTCTCGCAGGCTGTGCAGAAGCAGGCAAAGGACACAGAAAACATTTGCCCCCTGCCCCTGCGGAGACTGAGCTCCACGCTTCGTCTTAGAAAGCTTCTCAGACCTGTTTAAAAGAAAGGGCTTGTGCTTCCTCTTCTTTTGATGCTCTTTTACTCCCGCATTTTGCAAGCAACGCTGTGCTTCTCTCATCTGTTTGCAGTTCCTTTAGAGGGCATTCCAGGAGGAAGGAATCTGGCCAGTAAGGTTTCCCAGCCATGCAGTAGTCCTGTATCCATCTCAGCTCCTAGCCCGTTTGCCACATGAATTTGTAAAAGACGAGTTGTGGCATACTGTGGGCCGAGCCCGTGGGCACACAGCGCTAGACAGAGCGTAGCCATTTGACAGAAAACCTGCCCCTGCCCCAGGGAATCGGAAGGCACAGTGGAAATAATAAAAGGAATCCCCAGCCTCCGCTCTCCTCTGGGTTTGGATGGTGTTAGCTTTGTGCCTCAGCACCTCCGCACGCCGTTTTGTTCGTTCGGGTTACTGAACTCCATGTATCCTGTTATGCCAGAGGAATATCAACTCGGAGAAGGAGGTGAGTATTCCCAGCGTGCCGAGGCCTCTCAGCTCTTTTCCCGATGTCACTGGAGCTACCCCGCGTCCCCTTGAGTGGAGCGGAAGCCGTCCGGCACTCGTAGGTACCCAGTGGGAAGGGGAACGACCAGGGCGTGAGTTGCAGTGAGATACTGAACAGGCAGAAAGGACGACTCGCTCATGGAAATGCCGGCGATGAGCTGTTCTAGACGGGCAGCACGCTGCTTGTCACGTCCCCGGGAGTGTATCAGGCCCTGCTTCGGAGCCAGACGGCCAAGGCGCGCAGCCTCTCCATGTGCCCCGTCCCGCGGTCAGAGCTCACCGCTCGGTGCTGGCTTTGGGACCGAGCAAGCTGCGTGTCCCGGTGCGCTGCGTGCGCCGCGCCAAGGACGTGACGCTGTGCTGAGGCTTCTGTGAAATTCCCAGGAGTTTGCTCGTTGTATTGAGATGCAGCTAATGAGGGAAGCGTTCACTGGTGGTAGGTGACTTTACAGTATAGCAGGGGTGTCCGCACGCCGCTCGCTTGACCCGGGCACTGACAGCCTGCCAAGGAGTCTCAGCAATACCTGCTTTTCATCACATGAAGCATGTTTCCGTCGTTCTCAAATTTATTTGAGAAGAGCAGCCTCTAAGACGGCAGGTCGTGGCATGCGGTGCCTCTTTGCGAGCCATGCGGGCTGTTATTTAATCTACAAGGCATCCTTTGTCCAAGGGAATTTCATTTGAACTGAGAATTACCTCTCTGTGACCAACAGCATTTTAGCAGCAGGTGACAGTACTGAGATTCAGGCAATAAAAGGGAATGTTTGCATGGAAACGCTCAACGGTGTTGCCCAAATATTATCCACCACCCAGCCGGGGACCTACGGGAGCCACTTTACAAGAGCCGAAGCCCCGCTACGTGCTGGAAAACGTTGACGCCTGCGTGATTAACATAACGTATCTATTCCATAGAGCAGCAGGGCACTGTCTGTCTAAACGGAGCGTTGTGTGCCAGCGCCTGCGTTCTCCCGGAGCTTCGGGGCCCTGTTAGAGGTGACAGCGACCATGGTCCCCATGTCAGTGCCACTCCGCGGAAGTTAATATGAGCAGCCGCACATCAGGAGCAGTTTGTCTTGCTGAGAAACTCCTAACTGAGCTCGGCTGCGCTGTAACGAACCTGTGCTCGCTTGCTTGCTTTTGCAGGACTGTTTGTTTTCGTGTTCGGGTTTTTTTTGTTGTTAATTCTGCCAGCCTGGAGCCGCCGCAGTGCCGTGACTGCAGTGCGGTGCGTACCACGCCGCTTGAAGCGCAGGAGCGTGGTCGATTACCTGTTCTTGCCTTTGAACATAACAAACATTTCAGCCCTGAAAGCGCCCGACTGTGAGTCTTTTGAATCTACTATCCTCTTCTGTTTGTATTTTTCAGTTTGACTCGCGCTTCGCAGATGTCAGAGGTCGCTCGTCTTTGCCCCAGTTCTTCCTCTTCCTCACTCCATTGCAGATCACAGCAAGGGTTAGCATTGCCATAGCCGCTGTCCCCAAGCATTGCAATTCTGGGCGAGAGAGCAGGGGAACGCTGCAGTAAGCCGGGAGCTGCCAGCGTGCTGAAGTCAGCTTTCCTAACATTATAGGTAGTATATATCAACAAGGAAAAAACTCGCTCTCAAAATTGGCACTGAGTGGCAGAGTTCTTGGCCAACTCAACACAGCAGCTAAAAGTACCGAGTGGCCGGCGGAGGCTAAACTGCTTCTCATCCTTTTAGGTGGTCTTGGCAGGGAAGGAAGGGAAGTCTGCTCTGCTGTTGTCCATGCTCTACCTGGTTTTGATAAATGGAAACTTCAGCCCTGAGAGCTGCTGGTTCGGTATCTCCTGCCAGCACAAAATTCCCACACCTCGGTAACAAAGCGTTGCATTGGAAAGCGATGGGAGCTCAGGGCTGAAATGACTTCGCTGATGCATTTTCCGGTTTTATGGTAATGACAGAACAATGAAACTTCCCACTGCAAACCTGACTGCGCACCGAGATGCTGTTCTAATAAAGCTTTTCCATAATAAAAAATATCCCAGATCGGGACAAAATCCATCTAGGCCAGTATCCTGTCTCCCACAGAAGCCTAGGAAAAACTGCCTGAAGCATTGCCCTTAAATACTCTTAGCTAACGTGCAGAATAATGCGAAAGACAAATGTAATATGTCTTGAGCTAAAATGCGTTTCTAAATTGGCGTCTCGCCTCCCCCTCAAGGGTTATGTCGGAGGTGGGCATTGCAGGAATCGGTGCTTACTGCGCTGGTTATTGTTTGCAGGCTGCGGGGACCTGGGCCCTGCTGTCCGACGCCCCGAGCCCGTTTCCCAGGTGCAAACAGAGCAGCACGAGGGCCTGGAGAGAGCGCAGGGTCCAGGGGACTGCTTTTTCCCTACGGAAATGTGATAATCGTTGCAAAGCTGCTCTCTCTTCTTGCTTTTAGTCATGGAATGTTCGAAAAGGAAAGCAGTGCAGGGAAGAAAAACAACTCTGTCCGTCTTCAGTGATAATCATGTGATAATGTGATAATCATTGCAAATGTGATAATCATTGCAAAGCTGCTCTCTCTTCTTGCTTTTAGTCATGGAATGTTCGAAAAGGAAAGCAGTGCAGGGAAGAAAAACAGCTCTGTCCATCTTCAGTGCTTCAGATTCGGAGGACTGGGGGTTGCTTGTCAGCTGGAAGCGTCTGGTGCCCAGTCAGTTGTTTCTGGGAAATAGCCGGCAGCCTGTACGCGGTAGGGTTACGGATCGGAAGGGACAGGCAGCTCTGCTAGGGAGGGGAGCCAGGCTGGTGACGCTGGGAGCCGCTCCCTGCTACAGCACTGACTGTGCCTGATGGAGATGCAAAAACCGTGCGCTGGAGCTCAGGAGCTCCACAGCAGCTCCACGTCCTTGCTGGGAAGGATGTTTTCCTCGTGGCCGTGGATCGCACTGCCGCAAGCAGCGGTGCTGGGCGCTGGCTGGGCTCGCAGGCAGCTGCGTTGCCGTAACGCGCGTGCAGGGGCAGCAGCAGGCAGCGCTGGAGGCATCGCAAGGGACTGGCAGATGGAGTTCTCTCATCAGCATCCGTATCAAACCGTGCCTTTTCCCCAGTAAAAAGCTGCTGGTCCTGACTGCCAGCTCAACTGGTTCGCAGCGGAGGGAGAGGCCGGTCGCGTGCTTTCTGCTGCCTCTGCCAGTCATAACAAGGATCGCACGGTCGGGGCTTCCCTGGCAGCGGCTTTGGCACAGCGTGCCCTGGCTCGCTCGCCCAGTGTCCGGGGCCACCACGGCATCGGTATTAAACACATCTCTCTGCTGGGGAAGAGAGGCGGACCCACGGAGAGCAGATCTGTTGAGTAAGAAGGTGCTATTTTTACATAGCTACTTCTCAGACTGTAAAACAGCCCACACAGAGCGAGACCACACCACGCAGGCTGACTTTCATCACTTCATCAGATGGAAACTCCGACGGCGAGGGTCTCGCGAGAGCCCGTGCTCTGCAGGGCCGCCCGGGAGCCGAGGAAGCGGCGCTGGAGCGAGGCGCGCTGCGTAGCCGGGGTTTGCTTTTCCTGCGAGGTGGTTGGCAGGCAGAAAGCAGAGCGAGACCCGGGGAGCTTGCCGCGAAGCTGCACTGAGCGTGGGGATGGTCGGTGCGACAGGGAAAGCAGAGCCGGGGCGTGCGCTTAGGACAGGGTTATTCTTGACCTCCAAAATCTTTCCAGTCCCCCTTTCCCTGCACATCTGTACCTGGGGACAGGCAAAGCTCTTCTGCGTCGGCATCACCAATCCTGTGCCATCAATCCTGCGTCCGTCGCATTTTCCAGGGGTTCTGCCATTAGTTTGCGGGGCCCGATGCAGGTTGCATGGGACACGGCGATGCGGTGGGACCCTCGTGTCGGAGCTCCCTGTCTCTTGCCCCGGTGCTGCGGGGGTGGCAGACGCTGCAGCACGTGCCGCTGCTGGCTCCTCCGTTCCCCGAAAGCGTGCCCTGCTCTTGCCTGGGCTGCAGGCGTCGGGAAGGCCGTTTGCTGGAGTATTGGCTTTGAAGAGCAGGTGTTGATCTCGAGAAGGTCGCCTCGCCTTCGGAGCCTGGGCTGTCTCGGGGGAACAGAGAGCTCCCGGCCTCCTTCCTCGGCACGCTTGGCTCAGGCTGCTCCTTCGGGGCTGTCGGGCTTTAGGGACCGCGCACAGACCTGACGGAGCCCTCAGCCCGCTGCACCTCAGTGCCTTGCGCAGCAACCTCTTATCCCTCCTGCAGACACTGGTTCCTCTTGCTTCAACCCACAGTGTACTTGGAAAGTTAAGGAAAACTATACTGCTCCAGAGAATCGCGCTCCCTCTTTGTTAGGTTAATGGTTGGACTTGATGATCTTAAAGGTCTTTTCCAACCTAAACGATTCTCTGATTCTTCCCTGCTCTGTGAGCGTTTTTTTCATGGCAAACCTAGCCCGGTGTCGGATGTAGCTCAGCAGAGCAGAGCAGGACCTGCGGGGAGAGTTACCTGCCAGCAGTGCTGCGAGCCAGACGGCAACTACCAATTTCCAGTTCAACATCGAAAACAGTGGTTCAGGGGCCCCTTCCCTCCTGCTGCAAAGAAACAGGGAGACTTGCTTCGAAGGCCTGGAGTTTGTTAGTAGTCTAATCCCACTGTCACTTTTTGCGTGATCTGGATCATAGCCCTGCTCCAACTCCATCCCCGTAGGGGTGGAAGGACCGGCTTGTCACACGTGGGGTTCCTCATGACGCCTTGGCTGGGACCGGTCCATTCCACGCTGCTGGATGTTCCTAATTCCTAATTAAATCCATCAGAGCGTTTCAGGTGCTGTGCAGTGAGGGCTTCGGAAGTCATTTAAAAGCACAAACTTGGATGAGTAATTTATTTGCAGTACGTTCGTGGGTCTTGGTTCTAAAAAGGAGTTACAGAGCTCTGCAGCTCCCGCTTGCCGGCACGGGAGAGGTAAGGCAGGAATGTGTTCATGGGCTGCGTCTGCAGCCAGCTTTCCTGTGGCCCCAAGCACGGTATTCCCAGAATGAGGATATTTGTTGTTCTGGCAGGATGCTCGTTTCTGCTGCTAGGCTTTCTGAGCTGCGATGTGACCCTGCGGCCTCTTTTCGTTTTCTGCAGCAATGACAAAACAGACTTGATTTTGTAATCTTCGCGGTGCTGCTGTAGGATGAGAGAATGTAAAAGCTCTGGAGTGGCAAGCCGGGGAGGTTCACGCGAGGTGCACCAGCCCGTGGGCCGCTGAGCCGGCCAGGGACCTGGAACTGCCCGTGCTGTGGCCGTGTCCGTACCGCCGCGCTCGGATGCTTGCAGCACTGCGCGGGCTCGGGGACGCTCTGTCTCCCAAAAGCATCATCGCCGAATCGCTCCTCTGCGGGATGCTGGCGGCAGCGGTAGCTGGGGGGACAAGCTCCACAGCAGGTATAGACCCTCCAAGAAGAGAAGGAGCTTCCTGGCGTTTTTCTAATTCATGTGAGACTTGAAAACGGCGGCTTCGCTGCTCGTGCACGTCTGCCTGGGCCTCTCTGACATCTGCCGCTTCACCTGCCAGTTCTGGGTCTCCCTGTGCGGGACCTACACCGCTGGTCCCTCGTGAGCACCTTCAGTAGCCAAAAAGAGCCTTTCTAGGACGGAGAACATGGTGGATCTGTTCTCCCAAGTAGTTAGTGATAGGACGAGAGGAAATGGGCTCAAGCTGCGCCAGGGGAGGTTTAGGTTGGATATTGGGAGAAATTTCTTCACGGAAAGGGTGGTCAAGCATTGGAACAGGCTGCCCAGAGAGGTGGGGGAGTCCCCATCCCTGGAAGCGTTCAAAAAACGGGCAGAGGTGGCACTTGGGGACATGGTTCAGTCTGGTCTACCCTTGACTGGCTTAGAGTAGACTTGGTAGTGTAGGTTAATGGTTGGACTGGATGATCTTAAAGGTCTTTTCCAACCTAAACGATTCTAGGATTCTAGGATTCTATGGATCGAACATGAGGCCACGCCAGAACTGACGACTGCGCAATAAACTGAACCTGCTACTGCTAATGTTGCCAAATTCGGGGGCTTTTCATGGGCCCGACCCGGGGCTCCTAACAAATATGACTGTTTTCCCCACGCGTGCTCTTCAGAGAGCCTTGTAGGCTTTTTGGTAGCACCATGAGGTTTGTCATCTGCTTTTCTTCTGTTACTCTGCAGCATCATGAGCATAAACACCGCGAGCACCGTGGAACTAGAGAATTAAGAAGGTGTGGGGTCAGTTCCCCCACCTCACCATCACCTCTGCAGCCCTGGCTGTCCTGTGATCCAGGTGGCCATTCCCTGGAGCTCAGTCTCACAGAGGTCTAAGTCACTTAAAAGCCACCTTTGCCAGCATTGCTCGTGTTCTGCCATCCACCTTGGGCTGGCAAAGTTATCCCGGAGCTCTGTAGGAGGGAACGAGCCGTGGCCTCGGAGCTGCCGGCCTGGTTTGTCTTACAGCCTGGCTTGTGGGGTTGGCACCCCGGTGCCGTCCATCCCAGCACAGCGTCCAGTTTCCAGGTGGCCGTAGAGGGAGCCGGGCTTTGCCGAGATAACCAGTTTTCGGTGGCAAAGTTAGCTGAGCTGGATTACACTGCTAGTCCTCCTCCTGGACTTGCTGTTTGCCAGCGAGTGAGCTCTGATTTACACGGGAGCTTGGTGCTTCTCCCCTGCCATGCCTCGCCACGTGGACGTACGCCCTTGGGTGCTGCCAGGGACGTGCAGGTCAGGGTGCAGCGGGGAGGTTTGTTTCCCCAGATATATAAAAGCACCTTTAGTTCTCTCCGTCATCACTAGAAACTGCATCTCCCGACGAACAAATCACGTTTTCCCCACTGCCAGGTCAGATGTGAAGGTTTTTTTTCTGGCCAGCAGTGGTCCCTCCGAAACTTTTCCCCCAAAGCGAGTCGCTGCAGGGGAGAAGGTTTGTTACCCTTCCTTTGGCACGTATCCGCAACCGGGATGCGACAAGCAGAGGCGGTCCTTGCGTTTGGACTGCAGAAGGGTCCAAAGCTGCTCACCGTAAAGGCGCAGCTGCACCGAGAGCCCGGCCAGCCCACGGTGGTTGGCGGTTCCCGAGCCCCCTCACCCCAGAGCCTGTGACGGCTTGCAGAAACCCTGGGGTTCGTAAGAAATTCGCTGTGTCTCATTCATCTGGGTTGCTCACCCTCTCGGACCTTGTGGGAGGAAGGGTCCTAAGCGGTGTCTCCAGGCCAGAGGACGAGGTGGAGAGAGGGGCAGAGCGTCGCCGCGGCGTTAGAGCAGAACACCTGAGCTTGCTGGCGTCTGTGCAGAGCCGGGAATCCCAGCCCCGCTCTCCTGCTCGCCTTGTAGGAGTGTTGCAGTCCTTGGGTGGATAACGTCCCCTTCGTAGCCCAGAACCTGGGAGAGGCTTCTCAGCACTGATCGCCTGGCGCTCCTCTTTCTTTTAGAATCATCGAATCGTTGAGGTTGGAAAAGTTCTTTAAGATGATCAAGTCCAACCATTAACCCAACACTACCAAGCCCACACCAAACCAATTCAGGGGAGAGGAATAATTAATTTCATGTTTCCTGCCTTGGGGGCTGGATTAATGAAAGTAAAACCAGGAATCACTAAGTTTGGAAAGGATCTCTAAGATCACCAGCCCAACCATCACCCCAACACCCCCATGCCCACTAAACCATGTCCCCAAGTGCCACCTCTGCCCGTTTTTGAACCCCTCCAGGGCTGGGGACTCCCCCACCTCTCTGGGCAGCCTGGTCCAATGCTTGACCACTCTTTCCGTGAAGAAATTTCTCCCAATATCCAACCTAAACCTCCCCTGGCGCAGCTTGAGCCCATCTCCTCTCGTCCCATCGCTGTTCCCTGGGAGCAGAGCCCGACCCCCCTCCCTGCCCCCTCCTGCCAGGAGCTGCAGAGCGATCAGGTCTCCCCTCAGCCTCCTCTTCTCCAGGCTGAACACCCCCAGCTCCCTCAGCCGCTGCTCCCAGCCCTGTGCTCCAGACCCTGCCCCAGCTCCGCTGCCCTTCCCTGGACACGCTCCAGCAATTCAATGTCTTTTGCGCAGGAATGAACTCAACGACCACCTGGACACCATGGATTCCAACCTGGATAACCTTCAGACGATGCTGACCACGCACGGCTTCAGCGTGGACACAAGCGCACTGTTAGATGTGAGTATCTCCTCCCGCCTGCCTGTCCTCCCAGGCGCCGGGCCCCAGCTGCGTCTCGCAGTACCATGTGCGTGTGGCTCGCGGTGGCAGATGGACCACGGTAGCTTCAACCATGAATTTCCACAGCACGCCTGGGTTTGCTTTCTTTCCCTACACTAATCATTCTTTCCTTTGGCAGCTGTTTAGCCCTTCAATGACGGTTACAGACATGAACCTTCCCGACCTGGACAGCAGCCTTGCCAGTGTGAGTAGCTGTTAAAAATCCCTCCATGCACACACAGCTGCCAGAATGAAGTGTGTCCTGCTGTTCTGCAGCAGCCTCTCCGTGTGATTAAAGGAAGGCTCTGACAGGCTCTGAAGAGTGTCCAGGCCAGCCCCAGCCCGACGGGAGGGGATGTGGGAGAGAGGAGGAACGCGGAGCCCTGTGCAGGCTTGGGGAGCCACCGGGGGGAAATAATTCAATTAGCACTGCGGCTTTCTCTGAGCAGCTCATACAGAGAGCCGGGCTACTTCATCATTCATACTCGGTTAATTAGGTGCTGAGACTTCCATCTCTCATGTGAGCTCTGCCCCCTGAACGTGGAAGTGCACTGAAGCCTAGAGAGCTGCATGTGGTTTCCATAAACCCTCCTTTTGACTTGCTTCAATTGTCAGGAGGTTTTCTCAAGGCAAACTCCATCATGTGCTGTGTTACTTATTTTATTTACTTGCTTATCGTCGGCACTGAATGCCATGCGAGGCGCTAATGCAGCCTCTCCTTGCAAGAGCCAGTGTTGCCTGATAAAATGATTTTTTTTCATTAGATAACGACGATCGGTCACACGCAGCGTTTCGTGGCTGCACTGGGAAGGCGCTTGGAGCAGCGGGGTGGAAGTTACGCTCCAAACCAGCGGGTCCCAGACCCTCAGAGCAGCCGGCAGCCCGGTGACTGGAGCGCTCCCGGGCTGGGGCAGAGCCAAGCCCTTCTCCCCGCCCTGGTTCACAGCCCCGCTCTTGTGCCAGCTCCGTGCACGCTCCAGCTCCAGGGCTGCGGCGCTGGCCTTTCTCTGCCCTGGGACCTGTATCGGTATTCGCACGAATTGGGACAGCTCTGTAAGAAAAACTGAGAGGGAGACCGAGATAAACAACAGCTTGCAGGCGTGCAGGAGAGTCAGGGCCAGCTCAGACCAAGCAGGGGACTCCTGGTCCGCTTGACACAGCGAGCAAGAGACCCTCAGCTGCTCTCTAACCCCTTCTTCCCTCCCCCGCTGCTTGCTTTTTTTTTTTTTTCCCATCTGAAAAAGCACAAAGGGATCTTGTGGTTTTTCCCCCAGTGCAGAACAGGAAACATCTTGAAAGTTTTTGCAAAACAGGAAAGCCCAAATTTAGTCTCCTTGCTGGGGACCTTGTGGGCGCACAGGTGATGCAGCGTACGCTCCTGGGATGGCTGCGAAGGTGTTAATGCCGGTGTTAGGGAGCAGGGAGAGCACGGGCAGCACCGTGCTCCTCTCCAATTTACACTTTTAGAGACCTCGTGGCTTTTCCCTGAGAAAAAAAAAAAAAAAAATCAGTTCTTTTGGGGTCTGATTGACCCTGCAGTAGAGTGCGCCTGGGATGCGGGGTGCAATGCAGAACAGGAGTTCCCAGTGAATAATTGGTGCGGCGTCTCTGGTGCGTGTCTCTCGCTGGACGTTTCTCTGCCTTTCCGCTTCTTCCTGCTGCCCGGTGCTGTGACACAGGCACCCGATGGCTGGCCACATTCTCGGGATATTTGCAGGGAAAAAGGGCTGTAGGGGGAAGCGCGGCGGTGCAGAGCGCCGTTTTACCCATGCGCAGACAAATACCTACCCCGCACGTTGTTTAACCAAGTTTCCTACTGAGTGCGGGCTCGGCTGGGGCTGGGGCGGGCTGGGCAGGGAGAGCAGGACCGGGCATTAGCAGGACTGGGGAGAAGAACGTGAACAGTGAAGATTCAGTAATTCAGAAATGAATTACTTCATGTTGTTGGGCTGAGAGTTACAGCGTAGAAAATCTGGAAGCAGGATTTACCGAAAGAGTCGTAACTGGCGTCCTTCTGAAGTTCACGCCTTAGCTCTTCAGCTCAGGTAGCGTTTGGACCAAGGTCACGTGCGTATCATTTTTCTCATCTCTGTGCTGTTGGGAGGAGCGTTTTGCTGGGCTTTGTCTTCACCCGGCCTTCGCACTACAAAAATCCCCGCGCTGGCTGTAGGTTGAGCTGCGGGGTTCCTAAATTGCGGCCAGGCGGGCTGCGAAGACCTGCGTGCTCGCGAGTGGTCTGCTTGTACTTAGTGCCAGTTGCTCAGTGGTAACAAAAAAAGGCTGGGTGCGCATTTAAGTACTTGCTAAGGTGACTTTTCCGTGGCAGCAGTTGCTGTAATAAGCAGCCACGGGATTATTAGCGGACTGTAATTCCAGAGCGGGGAAGTGATCCCGCAGGAGAATCTCTGCTCGAGCGCTGTCCCCGCAGCAGCGCCGGTGCAGAATCCTGCTCAGCGGTCTGGGATCCGCAGGCTCCGCGCCGTGTTCCCCTGGCTCTGCGGGTTGGCAGGGCTTCTCCCCCGGCTTTGCAGTGAGCGGAGCTTCTCGGGTGGGCAGAGTGGTTTCTCCCGCTTCCAAAGTTTTTCTCCCTTTAACGCTCGCTTCTCCGCCTTTCCAGCCCAGCCGTGCCTGTGGGACAGGGGTGTGAAACGGGATCGTGTCCTCAGCCACAGCCCGGGTCGCTCTGGCAGTTTGCCGGGACCTGCAGCTCTCAGGTGCTTTAGTTGCAATAAGACTTTCAATAAATAAAAATAAATTGGGGAAAAAAAAAAAAAAGGCTCATTACAAACCTGTCCTGAAGGCTTTCCCTGGGATTTTAGATCCCGAGCTGCAGAAAGGCTGTGATCAAAGGGAGCAGAGCAGAGCAGGACCTTTGCGTGTAGGAGAGGATCTGTGAAACCAGGTTTGGCCCGGGGAGTCGTGTACGGTCCGAACCGCCCGCAGTTGCGACCTGGGAGCCGGAGCGCTGCGCACAGGCTGCGTCTGGCTGCGTGCGGGCTCACCGACAACCCTGCAAACCTCTGAGGATGTCCCTCTCTGCCTCAGTGCGGCTTCGAGACTGTAAACCCCGGCTTGCTTTGTCCAGCGCGTGCGTTGGGGCAGTCCCGAGGCGGGACCCACGCACGTCTGCCCCGTGCGATGCGCTTACCGACCCATCCTTTCTCCCTGCAGATTCAGGATCTCCTTTCATCCCAGGAACAGCAGAAACCTACTGAGACAGAGGCCAGCACAGCAGACACAGGTACCGGGCAGCCGTCTCGGCGTTTAGTGACTCAGCAGCACGAGAATTGAGGCTCTGGCAAAATCATTTCTCCTCCCAAAAAGCGTATTTGGCTGCGAGAGATGAGGCTGTTGAGCATGGCAAAGAGGACGTATGGAGGGGGAGCTGTATGTGCAAATCCTTGGTGGGAAGGAATGGAGCAGAGGGAGCCAGGCTCTCCTCAGCCGTGCCCAGGGGCAGGGCAAGAGGCCATGGCACAAACTGAAACCCATGAAATTCCATCAGAACACAAGAAAGCGATTTTTTTTTTTTTTCCCGTGAGGGTGGTCAAGCTCCGGCACAGGCTGCCCGGAGAGGCTGGGGAGCCTCCACCCTTGGAGATACTCGGACACGGTCCTGGGCAGGCTGCTCCCTGCCTGAGCAGGGGCTCGGACCGGATGCGCTCGAGGTCGCCGCCGGCCCCAGCCCTCCTGGGATTCCCGTCTGCGCGGAATCGCGTGAGCCGTCACGGTGCTGCTCTTCCTTCACGGCAGCAACCCCGGCACCCAGCTGCGGGCTCTGCATCTCGCAGCCCGGTCAGGGCGCTCTCCCTGTGCCGTCAGCGTGTCCGCAGAGGCACGGAAAAGCCCCCGGTCCCTCACTGCATGTCCCAGAGAGCGGGCTGGAACCCTGCTACGGTCAAATTCTCCTTCCGTGCTGATGTGCCAAAAAGCCTCGCCCGAGCCCTGCTGTCTCATCGCCCGAGTGGCGAGGAGCGCTTTTTCTTGCAAGCAGCGAGGAAGCGGGCGATGCTGGCGGTTTCAAGCGCAAAACCTTGTCGCTCTTGTTCCTCTGCCCGGCGTTGGGTTAGCTGGGCCTGCTGCCCGGCCCGAAAGGTGCTGCCCTCGTGCAAACTCTCTCTTTGCAGGGAAGCAGCTGGTGCACTACACGGCCCAGCCCCTCTTCCTGGTGGACTCGAGCGCCGTCGACATGGGGAGCGGAGACCTGCCGATATTCTTTGAGCTGGGGGAAGGCCCGTATTTCACAGATGGAGACGAGTACTCAGAAGATCCCACCATCTCCCTCTTGTCAGGGACTGAGCAGCCCAAACCCAAGGACCCTGCAATATCCTAAGGCCCAGGGCAGGGTGAAAGAGAGGAAGAGAAAGAATACGCACTAAAGGGAAATCCAGCCGTCAGCCTCCTCGCTTTGCACAGACATTGAAAGCTCTAAACACCCTCTGGTTCATGTTTGCTTCCCCCGGCACTGTGAGGATTTCATTTGTGTGTGTGCTTAATGAGGTGTTTTGAAATCTGCTTTAGATTCTAGCCACCCAGCGCTCCTCCAGTTTGGCGGCCGTCAGGGGGCCGAGCCGCGCAAGAGCCCCCGCCGTCGCGCGCTCGCCGCCCGACCTGCCGCGGAGGCTTGGACGGGCGCCGCCGCGGCTCCGGCGAGCGGGCAGGAGAGCCCGGCTGGCCGCAGAACAGCCGGCAGCTACGTGACGTTTGCGTTCCGTTCCGCGCCCCGGCCGAGGGCAGCAGCCGTGCCCCCCACGAGGGGCACGGCCGTGGGGTGCTCCTCCCGGCCGGGGAGCAGGGCGCTCGCTGGGTGTGCAGACGGGGTAGCTTTTCTGAGGAAGGGAGTTCCCCCTTCACCCCTGTCCCCTTCCCTCCTCGCCCCCGGAGAGGTGGATGCGATGGTTTTTAAAAGAGAAATAAAAGTTTGCCGATCTGGCGCCGGTGGGTTGGATCCCGTTGTGGTCTCTGCCTTGCGGTCTGATCCCCAAGGGTCTCCGTGTGCGCGTGTGCCCCGGGGCGCCCCGAAGCCCAGCTTTATCTTCTCTTTTTATTTCCTCTTGCTCTGTGTGTTTCTTTTTATTTGTTGGTTTTGTTTTCCTTTTGCTTAGCAGTAAAAATTTGTACATTTACACTTCAGATTGTTAATAGTAAAAACTGTATTTTGAATTTTTACATGAGAGAAGAAGAACCCACTTCTATCTATATAAATATAAATATCTCTCTATATATATACATACAAATATATATAAAACAAATGGTCTGTCACCTGGTGGCTTTTCTATGGTTGAAAGCTTTATTTTTGTCATCTGTTCGGGAAGCAGCTGGGATAAAGGCCCAGGAATTGCCCTTCACGCCCCTGGACACCCTGCGCTGTGGGGCGAGGATCCCAGTGCCGGTGCCTGCTCCGGCAGCGGCGGTGCGGGAGCTGGAGGTGTTCCATGCTTCCCCCCACGGCAGCCAGCACCGTGTGTGTGTGTTTGAATCCTGTGCTGCGGCTCCCTTGCCTAAATCCCGGGCTGGGCTCCAGGGCTGAGTTTTCTGGGATGTTTCAGAGGAGGAGATTGCAGCAGGGCCCACGCTGACGCGCTGGAGGTGTGGTGGACGCTGTGCGCACCTTTAGGGATGGGTTTTGGTTTTTACAAGAACAATAAAAAAAATCTTCATTGTTACGTTCAGAGCATTCAAACCTCCCTACGTCCCACTCTCCTCCACTCCAGGGTGGTTGCACGTGCTGCTTGGTCACCTTGAAGTCCTCTTGGAGTTGCGGTTCGACCACAGATGTGGTGCTTGGTCACCTTGAAGTCCTCTTGGCGTTGGGGTTCAACTGTAGCTGTGCTGCTTGGTCACCTCGAAGTCCTCTTGGCGTTGGGGTTTGACCATAGCTGTGCTGCTTGGTCACCTTGAAGTCCTCTTGGCGTTGGGGTTTGACCATAGCTGTGCTGCTTGGTCACCTTGAAGTCCTCTTGGCGTTGGGGTTTGACCATAGCTGTGGTGCTTGGTTGCCTCGAAGTCCTCTTGGCGTTGGGGTTTGACAGTAGCTATGCTGCTTGGTCACCTCAAAGTCCTCTTGGCGTTGGGGTTTGACCATAGCTGTGCTGCTTGGTGGCCTCAAAGTCCTCTTGGCATTGGGGTTCGACAGTAGCTATGCTGCTTGGTCACCTTGAAGTCCTCTTGGCGTTGGGGTTCGACAGTAGCTATGCTGCTTGGTCACCTTGAAGTCCTCTTGGCGTTGGGGTTCGACCGTAGCCGTGCTGCTTGGTCACCTCGAAGTCCTCTTGGCATTGGGGTTTGACAGTAGCTATGCTGCTTGGTCACCTCGAAGTCCTCTTGGCGTTGGGGTTTGACCATAGCTGTGGTGCTTGGTTGCCTCAAAGTCCTCTTGGCATTGGGGTTCGACAGTAGCTATGCTGCTCGGTCACCTTGAAGTCCTCTTGGTGTTGGGGTTCGACCGTAGCCGTGCTGCTTGGTCACCTCGAAGTCCTCTTGGCATTGGGGTTCGACAGTAGCTATGCTGCTTGGTCACCTTGAAGTCCTCTTGGCATTGGGGTTCGACCGTAGTCGTGCTGCTTGGTCACCTCGAAGTCCTCTTGGCGTTGGGGTTCGACCGTAGCTATGCTGCTTGGTCACCTCGAAGTCCTCTTAGCATTGGGGTTCGACCATAGCCGTGCTCCGGGTGAGGACTGATGCAGGTTCGACATCAGGAGAAGCCAGTGCCCACCGCAGCACCACCTCTGCCACAGGGGCTCAGTCTTCAAGGGCAGCAGTGGCAGCGTCCAGGAGCCGGTCTAGCCAAGATCCGTCACGGGTTGCTGCACTCCCCAACGAGACGACAAGTCACGCTGGGTCAATGGGTCACCGTGACCTTGTCCAAAATGCAGCGCCTCACATCTGGAACTCCCCGCCTGCCCGGGGGGACAGGCATGCTGGAGTCCCACAAGTGTCACGCACGCCCTGAAATGCCCCGTCAGGGAGCCGGTGTGGGTGGTGCAGAGCCCCACGCACGGCTCATAGGTGCAGTCCCCGCTGTCCTTCACGCGGCAGCGAGGCACCAAAGCAGATTTGGGGCCGAGTTGTCGCTCTGACCCTTCTACTTCTCGGGTTCTGATCCAGGGAAGGGGACACGATGATGTGTCATGGGGCCAGCGTATCTTGATGCACTATCGTGCCCGATTTAGTCAGGTTACTTGTTTGTGCCGTTGAGCATCTCCTCTCCACGTGACCGTGCTGCCGGCTCCGGGGCTGCCACGGTGACCCGCTCTGCCGTCACCCTTTGAGCGGCGGGGCAGGGATGTCCTTGCACAGCAGTGTCGACCCCGTGGGGTGGGGGACATTCGGCACCGGACCCCCTCTCCAGCTCAGCCTGGCCTGGCTTGCCCTGCTCAGAGGTGTTGTCCCCTCCGAATGGTGGTGGCCTCTCCTGCGTTCAGATCCACTGCCACCTCTCCTGGGCGAGAGGGGACACCTCCCGCTCCCGCAGCCGCTGCGTCACCCCCCCTTTCCCTGGGACACCCATCTCCCTCATGCCCTCCCTGACATTTGTGCCAGATGTTTGCCCTTGCTCCTCCTCTCCATCAGTGCTTGAAATCGCTCCGCTTCCGACTTTCTCCAAGTTCTGCCTTTGGGTTTGGTTTGTCGGTTGCTTCGCCAAGGTTGTCCACCCCGCACGACCAAACTTGTCACCCCTGTGGACGTCCGCTCTGCCAACGCTGGGTTCACCTTCCGGAGCAGGAGCTGTGCCAGATGGGAATTACGATGTCGAGAGGAGAATGTGGCGTTCCAGAGGAAATCCGTGTGTGCGTTCCCCCAAGCTCGGCGTGATTTGCAGGTCTGCGGTGCCGTGAGCTCAGCCCGCGTTGTGGCCGAGGACCCCGGCCCGCTCCCGACCCCAACCCCGTGGCTCTGCTGCCCTTGGCCGCTGCGGTGACAGAGGGGCGACGTGCGAGGACCCCCTCAGCTCTGCGTGGCCGGATCAACGCCCGCTTCTGCGGCGTGCGGGAGTGCTCGATGAAGAGTCGTAGCTCGATGAAGAGTCGTGCGTCTGGCGACGAGCAGAACACAATTTCCTTCAACAGCCCAGGCGTAATTAAGCAATTAAAAACGGGCTGGGTGACAGCACCCGCACTACGCAGCGTTGCCACGTGCGGTCACACCGATGGACGGACCAGGGGCGCAGGGATGCTGACAGCCATGCGGTCAGTGGGTTGTCAGGGATGGGGAGGTGGACAGTGCCATGGGATGGAGGACATGTGGGTGCAGGACGGAGTGTGCACGTGCACTGTGGCGAGAAGGACGAGGGAGCATCGATGCGGCGGCTGGAAACGACGCTGCTACTTGGGAAGGTCGTTATAAACATGGCGAAAGCGTAGGAGCCAACAAAATTACTGCACGCTGCGGGTAACGCTGGCGAGGGACTGCCCGGTCTGCACGGGGCGTCGCAATGGAGGCAGTGCTCACGCCTGCGCTGGGAGGTCGGGGCAGGAACCGGTAGCTGGAAGCTGAAGGCGGACAAGTTCAACGTGGGCAATCAGGTTTCCAGCGCTGCGGTGTTTTGACTCCTGGAGTGACGGGTCTGCCCTCCCTTGACGCCGCTGCCCCGGCCCAGCTGCATTTCTGGCAGGAATAGAATCATAGAATCATAGAATCGTTTAGGTTGGAAAAGCCCTTTAAGATCACCCAGTCCAACCATTAACCTACACTACCAAGTCTACTCCAAGCCAATCAAGGGTAGACCAGACTGAACCATGTCCCCAAGTGCCACCTCTGCCCGTTTTTTGAACACATTGGCTTGACGGGGATTACTGCCCTCCCCTTGGACGCCGTCGGCAGCCCTCGCTGCCCGAGGGTGCCTGGGTGATGGCCCCATCCTCCCCGCTCTCTCCAGACTGGGCATTTCCTGGATGTCCTGAGTGTCACTTCTGTGGGACCAGCTCAAGGTGGCCCTTGTGCAGCTCCTGGAGCCGCTGCAATGGCGGGGACATGGTGGGGAGCGGGGAGCAGGGGTGGTCTGTGGTCACACCTGGTGGTTTTGGGATTTTTCCCCATCTTGTACCTCAGTCAGGGTCCTGCCACGCAGCCTCGTACATCGGTGGGTGCCTGCAGCCAGGGGGGCTTCATTCATGCCCAGGTGGCCAAGGTGGCCAACAGCATCCTGGCTTGTGTCAGGGGTAGTGTGGCCAGCGGGAGCAGGGCAGGGATCGTCCCCCCGTGCTCGGCGCTGGGGAGGCCGCACCTGGAATGCTGTGTCCAGTTTTGGGCCCCTCGCTCCAAGAAGGACCCGGAGGGGCTGGAGCGTGTCCAGGGAAGGGCAGCGGAGCTGGGGCAGGGTCTGGAGCACAGGGCTGGGAGCAGCGGCTGAGGGAGCTGGGGGTGTTCAGCCTGGAGAAGAGGAGGCTGAGGGGAGACCTGATCGCTCTGCAGCTCCTGGCAGGAGGGGGCAGGGAGGGGGGTCGGGCTCTGCTCCCAAGGAACAGCGATGGGACGAGAGGAGATGGGCTCAAGCTGCGCCAGGGGAGGTTTAGGTTGGATATTGGGAGAAATTTCTTTACGGAAATGGTGGTCAAGCATTGGACCAGGCTGCCCAGAGAGGTGGGGGAGTCCCCAGCCCTGGAGGGGTTCAAAACCGGGCAGAGGTGGCACTGGGGGCCATGGTTTAGTGGGCATGGGGATGTTGGGGTGATGGTTGGGCTGATGATCTTAGAGATCCTTTCCAACCTTAATGATTCCTGGTTTTACTTTCATTAAAGACTAATCCAGCCACCAAGCCAGGAAACACGAAATTAATTATGACTCTGCCCTTAATGGGTTTAGTGTGGACTTGGCAGTGTTGGGTTGATGGTTGGACTGGATGACCTTCAAGGTCTTTTCCAGCCTCAGCGATTCCGTGGTTCTGCGCTGGAGCTGGCAGTCAGCTGGAGCGGGAGATGCTGGAGGTGCTGGACTGGCACCCACCTGGGCAGGCTCTGCTCCGGGCTGGGTGCCGGGTGCTGCCGGGGCGGAGGGCAGTGCAAAGGGGCAGGAAGCCTTTGGGCAGGTCCCAGCGGTGCCACCGCATTTGGGGGACAACATCTGGGCTAAAGCTCTTCCCTCCCATCGCCCTGCTCTCCTCGGGACGGGGGGGCCATGGCGATGCCACCACGGCTGCGTGGTGCGGGGGGTGGCCGGGGGCAGTGGCCTCTCGGCAGCCCCGGGGCTGGGGGTCCCCCGAGTGCTGCGGGAGCCCCTTGCCGCAGGCGGGCCGTAATGATCCAGCTAATCGTGTGTGACGCGGGCGGCCAGCTCGCATGATCTCATCCCGGCTAATGAGGTAAATGTCTGGCGGGGCCGAGCACCGCCACTGGAAACTTCCCCCCCGTAATTCATCACCCGCCGCCGAAGACGCCTGTGTCCCCCTCACCGCTCGCTCCAGCCCGCGGTAACCGGAGCTGCTGAGCGCTGCGCCGGCAGCGCCACGGGGGGACGGGGCCCCTCGCACTGCCGCTGCGGGACCGCCCCAACGAAGCGCGCTCGGCCCCAGGGCGACTGGCCAGGAGAGGGTCCCGCAGAGGGGCTGCAACGCGGAAATGGGGCTGGGGGTACCCAGGGACCCCGCTGAGCTGCTCGGGAACCCCTCCCCACGGACCCCTGCATGGATTTACAGCCCTGCGGGGTCCCCAGGGTCCTTCAGAGGATTCCAGTCGCCGTGGGGAGGGTGGCGGCACTTTGCCGGTGCCGGGAGCGGACGCCAATGGGGAGCCCCCAGTTTAGCTCAAAGGCAGCCCTGGAGCTTTGGGGGGGGGGGGGTGTCCCCCTTGCATGGGGGTGTCCCCTCACTAACTTCCATCCCACCACCCCCCGATCTTGGGGGTCATCCCCACCAGGTCCCGGGCCTGCGAATGCTGGAAAACAGTCGTAGAAAATCCCAGCGGATGGAGTCAAGGCTGGGCCAAGCCCGGTGTAAGCGCGGGGCGGGGAGGCACCGGTGGGGGCTGCCTCGGCCGGGGTAGGGACCGAGCTGGCGTCATTAAAATCATTAAAAAGCTTTTTTGGCCTTTACGGCGCCGGTAACGGAGACACATCCCTTCCAGGGAAGGGCTCCAGGATGGCCGGGAAGGGAGCCGGGCAGCGGGGACGCGACACCGGGGAGGGACCCGCCGAAAGCCGGGCTGAGCTCAGCCTCGGGGAGAGCAAACAGCAAATGGTTCCTGGGGTGCATCGATAACCGGGGGGCACGGCTGCGGCTCTGCCGTGGGGAGAAGGGACGGGCACTGTGGGGGGCGCGGGCGACGCGGGGCAGCCCCGACCACCGCCCTGCCGGTAGCCGCTGCCGAGGGCGAGGTGTGCGGGAAAGGCAAACGCGCGGTGCTAATTCCCCGCTACGCTTCATCACCTGCACCGGCGCTGGGACCGAGGTGTTTAATAGCCCTTGATAGATCAAAATCGGGGTTTTTGCTTTTTTTTTTTTTTAAACCCATGTTAACTTTTGGCATCCGGACCGGGTGCAGGGCAGAGCTGGGCAGTCTCCGGGGTTGCTGCCGGTCGGAACGGGCATCAGCGCCGGAGGAGCCCGGGGATCAGCGCCAGGGCAGCGCAGCCAGGCGGGGGGCTCGCGGGGATGGGGTTTCACGCTTTCATTAAAGGTGTTGGCAGAAGAGCCCGTTAGCGAGCGCTGCTGTTGGCCGGGGCTCCCCGGCTGCGATGCGTGCAGCCGTGCCGGCTCGGCGCGAAGGGGGCCGGTGTTGGGGCGTTCGCGGTGGGAGGGGGACGGACACACGTGCTGGGCAGGGGACGGTGCCACCGGCACGAGTGGGGCTGGTTGCTGGGGACCGTGATGGCGAAGTGCCGGTGCCGTCGCCCCAGCGCTGCGACGGGGACAGAGCCGGCCCCACAGCCGCAGGATGGACCCCCGGGGAGCCCTGTGAGAGCGGGGCCGTGCCAGCGGCAGCTGGGGGGGCTGCACCCAGCACCCCACCTCTCCGCTCCCCAACCGGCCCGTGCCGAGCACCCGTGTCCATCCGACCACCGTCCTCTGGCCGGCCAGACCCCCAGCTCCACGCCGGGGGGGCCGCTACCCCCCTCCTGCCCCCCCAGTGCTCCCCCCCACGGTGCTGAGCGGGCGAGGGGCTGCAGCCACGCCGCTCCCCCCCCCAGGCAGCGGGTCCGGCGGCCGTGGGGTGCCCGCGCCCCGCTCCACCACACCACGCGGCTGCTGCAGGGACCTTTATTGGGGGAGGACGGAGGGGCACGGGCGGGCGGGGGGTGCTCTGCTCGCAGCCCCCCACCCCGGGGGCGCGTGGAAGGGTCCGGCCACCTCCACGGCCCCTGCCCCGCCACAGCCCCCGCTCCCCGGGCATCCCGCAGCCCCCGGCCCCCCGCAGCAAACCCCGGGTGGCACCGGGGTCCGAGGGGAGCCGTGCGCCGTGCCGGGGTGTGGGCTGGGCCGTGGGGCTGCGGGGGCCGCGGCGAGGCCTGGCAGGGCACGGAGGGACCCGAGGCAGGGAGAACGTGGGGAAGCAGCAGGAAAGCTCGGGAGAGGACGTGGTCCCGGGAGGCATCTCCGGCGCGGTTCGGCCATCTCAGATCCCTGGGGAGGGGAGAGCTTGCGTCAGCCCCCGCGTGCCCGGCGCTCGCCACGTTGCTGCCCGCCGGCAGCGCTTCCACCGTCCCAGCCGGGGCCACCCCCAGCCCCGCAGTCACCTTGGGACGCCAGGGCCTCCTCCGAGTCCGCGTCGTGGTCCACTCCTGCGGACAAGCAGAGATGCCGGGGCTGGGGGCAGGCACCGGCACGGCCCCCACCCACCCACCCACCCACGACACGGCCCCTGGATAATGGGGCATCTCCCGCTAACGGGGCATCTGCTGATAACGGAGCATCTCCTGCTCACGGGGCATCTGCTGCTCACGGGGCATCTGCTGCTAACGGGGCATCTCCCGGTAATGGGGCATCTGCTGCTAACGGGGCATCTCCCGCTAACGGGGCATCTCCCGGTAACAGGGCATCTGCTGCTAACGGGGCATCTGCTGCTAACGAGGCATCTCCTGCTAACGGGGCATCTCCCGGTGACGGGGCATCTCCCGCTAACGGAGCATCTCCCTATAATGGGGCATCTCCTACTAACGGGGCATCTGCTGCTAACGGGGCATCTCCTGCTAACGGGGCACCTCCCGGTAACGGGGCATCTCCCGCTAACGGAGCATCTCCCGCTAACGGGGCATCTCCCAGTAACAGGGCATCTCCCAGTAATGGAGCATCTCCCGCTAATGGGGCATCTCCCGCTAACGGGGCATCTCCGGCTAACGGGGCATCTGCTGCTAACGGGGCATCTCCCGCTAATGGGGCATCTGCTGCTAACGGGGCATCTCCCGCTAGCGGAGCATCTCCCGCTAGCGGAGCATCTCCCGCTGACGGGGCACCCCTGGCTAATGCTACACCCCCAACTCGTGGGGCACCCCAGCTAATGGGGCACCCCTGGGACTGCAGCAACCCACGGGGGACCCGGGCGATCTCCCCCAGCCCCCCAGGAGGCTCCGGATGGCCCCACGGCCCCGGCTCGGGGCCCCCCCATTGCAGCCCTGGCCTGGGTGCCGGGAGCCCCAGGGGATGCTCGGGCGGCCGCGGCGGGGGGTCGGGGTGCAGCCCCGGCGCCTCACCCTCCTCCGACTCGTTGGACTGGGCCGGGACATCCACGACGGGACCTGCAGGAGGGCAGAGAGCACGGGGTCAGCGCCCGACGGGACGGGAACGGAGACCCCCCGGACCGCGCAGAGGGCGGAACGTCGGCACCCACCGCCCCGGGCCTCCCCGGCGAGGGCGTCCACGCTGAAGGAGCCGCTGTTGAGGGTGTCGAGGCTGGAGGAGTCGCTGCTGAGGGACTCCCGCGTCGAGTCGTCCGCGGGCGACCGCTCCGCGCCCTCGAAGCTGACGGAGGTCAGACCTGCGGGAGAGGCGAGCGCGGCCGGGCTGCACGCACCGGGGCAGCGGTGCGTGTGCGAGGGGTCCCGGCGTGCAGGGCGCCCCGCGGCAGGGGCCGGCGCACGCCTTGCGTGGTCCCTGTGCGCAGGGTGGGGGTCTGCGCCCGTGTTGGGGGGAGTCCCTGAGTTGGGGGGGTCCCCGTGCACTGGGCGGGGGTCTGAGCCCGTGTTGGGGGGGGTCCCTGTGCACAGGGCGAGGGTCTGCACCCGTGTTGGGGGGGGTCCCTGTGCACTGGGCGGGGGTCTGAGCCCGTGTTGGGGGGGTCCCTGTGCACAGGGCGAGGGTCTGCACCCGTGTTGGGGGGGGTCCCTGTGTTGGGGGGGTCCCCGTGCGCAGGGCGGGGGTCTGCGCCCGTGTTGGGGGTGGTCCCCGTGCGCAGGGTGGGGGTCTGCGCCTGTGTTGGGGGGGGTCCCTGTGCACAGGGCGAGGGTCTGCACCCGTGTTGGGGGGGTCCCTGTGTTGGGGGGGTCCCCGTGCGCAGGGCGGGGGTCTGCGCCCGTGTTGGGGGGGGTCCCTGTGCACTGGGCGGGGGTCTGCGCCCGTGTTGGGGGGGTCCCTGTGCACAGGGCGAGGGTCTGCACCCGTGTTGGGGGGGGTCCCTGTGTTGGGGGGGTCCCTGTGCGCAGGGCGGGGGTCTGCGCCCGTGTTGGGGGGGGTCCCTGTGCACAGGGCGAGGGTCTGCACCCGTGTTGGGGGGGGTCCCTGTGTTGGGGGGGTCCCTGTGCGCAGGGCGGGGGTCTGCGCCCGTGTTGGGGGGGTCCCTGTGCACTGGGCGGGGGTCTGCACCCGTGTTGGGGGGGGGTCCCTGTGCACAGGGCGAGGGTCTGCGCCCGTGTTGGGGGGGTCCTTGTGTTGGGGGGGTCCCCGTGCGCAGGGCGGGGGTCTGCGCCCGTGTTGGGGGTGGTCCCCGTGCGCAGGGTGGGGGTCTGTGGCAGGGTCCGCGTGGCGCAGCCCTGTGCCGCTGCCCTACCTTTGCCGAGGCGCTGTGCCGAGGTGGTGAGGTCGCCTGGGAGAGGAGAGGGGGGTCAGGAGGAGCCGGGGGGCAGAGACCCCGGGCTCCCACCCCCCAGCCATGCCCCAGCCAGGGGTCCGGCTGCCCCTCGCCCTCCGCGGGCCCCGGACGCTCGCCGAGGGCTGCCTCCCTGTCTGGCTCCCGCGTTCCCGCGCCGACGCTCACTCTCTCCGGAGGCTTCCAGCTTGGCGGGGCTGACGGGTTCTGGAAAAGACGAGCAGGGGGACGTGAGCGCCGGGGTGCCCGCACGCTGCCCCCCACTGCCAGCCCCCTCCAGGCCTCGGCTGGGAGGGAAACTGAGGCACGGAGCCGGCAGGTCCCAGCTCCCGGCCGGGCGATGCTGGGGGGCTGCGTGGGGCAGGGACCCCCGCGGCGCCGGCCGAGCCCCGGTCCCCTACCTGGCGTCTGTCCTTCTGCAGAAAGGGCCACGTCCAGGGTGCTCGCGGGCTCTGCGGGGACATGGCGGGGCAGACGCAGCCAGGGACCACGTCCCGGGCACCGCTGCCCTGGGCAACCGGGGACCAGGGTGGGGGTCCCCAGGAGCCCCCTGGGGCGAAGACAGCCCAAAACCCCTTCCTTCAGCCCCACAGGCATCCCCCCCACCCAAGTTGCTGGGGGACAGCACAGACCGGGACCCCCATCCTCGGCACCCAGGGTGCCCCCCAGCCCCCTCCCCACGGCCCCACGGCCCCCCCTTACCATCGGCCATCACGGTGGCCAGGACCAGGAGGACGGCCGCAGCCAGCGCCGGGGCCCTGCGGAGGAGACACGGTGGGGACCCCTGACCCCTCGTAGCACCCCACACTGCTCCCAGCCCCCCCAAGACCTCCCCAGGGGTCCCCCCACCACCCACACCAGCCCCTTTCTGGGGACCCCTGGCCCCCCGTAGCACCCCACACTGCTCCCAGCCCCCCCAAGATCTCCCCAGGGGTCCCCCCAGCCCCTACAGCCCCTTTCTGAGGACCCCTGACCCCCCGTAGCACCCCACACTGCTCCCAGCCCCCCCCCCAGACCTCCCCAGGGGTCCTCCCACCACCCACACCAGCCCCTTTCTGGGGACCCCTGGCCCCCCGTAGCACCCCACACTGCTCCCAGCCCCCCCCAGACCTCCCCAGGGGTCCCTACAGCCACTTTCTGGGGACCCCTGGCCCCCCGTAGCACCCCACACTGCTCCCAGCCCCCCCAAGACCTCCCCAGGGGTCCCCCCAGCCCCCATGTTCCCTGTCCCCGGGCTGGCGTCACCCAGCTCCGGGCAGGGCTGCCCGGCTGGAGGGCACCCAACGCGAGGTGCCCGGAGGAGGTCGCCCCTCCACGGAGCACCCCGTGCCGCGGCCCCCCGGCCTCGGCGGCCCCCGTGTCGTGGCCTCGTCCCTGCCTGTGACAGAGCTGGGCCAAGGGCATCCCGGAGGTGCCCCCAGAGCCCCCTAAACCTGGCAGGAGACGCCCTGGGACCCCTCAATGCTGCCAGGGAGATGCCCACCCCGAAGCCCCCAGTACTATGGGGAGATGCCCACCCAGGACTCCCCGGGGATGCCCCCAGGACCCCCCAGTACTGCTGGGAGATGACACCCAGGACCCCCCAGAGCTGCCAGGAGATGCCCCCAGGACCCCCCAGTACTGCTGGGAGGTGCCCCAAAGACCCCCAGTACTGCTGGGAGGTGCCCCCAGGACCCCCCAGAGCTGCCAGGAGATGCCCCCAGGACCCCCCAGTACTACCAGGAGATGCCCCCAGCCCCCCCCCCAGCGGGCAGTGTTGGGGTCCCGGTGCCCCCGTTTTCTCTCACGCCCCGTGCCTGGGCCGGGGGCAGCAGAGCCGGGGTCCCCGTTGTCCCTGGGGTCCCTGTTGTCCCTGCTGTCCCTGGGGTCCCCCTTGTCCCCAGGGTCCCCACTGTCCCTGGGGTCCCCAGGGTCCCTGCTGTCCCTGTTGTCCCCGCTATCCCTGGGGTCCCCACTGTCCCTGGGGTCCCTGTTGTCCCTGGGGTCCCCGTTGTCCCCGCTGTCCCTGGGGTCCCCGCTGTCCCCGCTGTCCCTGTTGTCCCCACTGTCCCTGGGGCCCCCGCTGTTCCCGCTGTCCCTGGAGTCCCTGTTGTCCCCGCTGTCCCCGGGGTCCCCGCTGTCCCCGGGGTCCCCGCTGTCCCTGTTGTCCCTGGGGTCCCCACTGTCCCCGGGGTCCCCGGGGTCCCTGGGTTCCCTGTTGTCCCCGCTGTCCCTGGGGTCCCCGCTGTCCCTGTTGTCCCCGCTGTCCTCGCTGTCCCTGGGGTCCCCGCTGTCCCTGGGGTCCCTGCTGTCCCCGCTGTCCCTGTTGTCCCTGGGGTCCCCGCTGTCCCTGTTGTCCCTGGGTTCCCTGTTGTCCCCGCTGTCCCTGGGTTCCCTGTTGTCCCCGCTGTCCCCGGGGTCCCCACTGTCCCCGCTGTCCCTGTTGTCCCCCTTGTCCCCACTGTCCCTGGGGCCCCCGCTGTTCCCGCTGTCCCTGGAGTCCCTGTTGTCCCCGCTGTCCCTGGGGTCCCCGCTGTCCCCACTGTCCCCGGGGTCCCCCCTGTCCCTGGGTTCCCTGTTGTCCCCGCTGTCCCCGGGGTCCCCACTGTCCCCGCTGTCTCTGGGGTCCCCGCTGTCCCCGGGGTCCCCGCTGTCCCTGTTGTCCCCGCTGTCCCCGCTGTCCCCGGGGTCCCCGCTGTCCCTGTTGTCCCCGGGGTCCCCGCTGTCCCTGGGGTCCCCGCTGTCCCCGCTGTCCCTGTTGTCCCTGGGGTCCCCGCTGTCCCCGCTGTCCCTGGGGTCCCCGCTGTCCCTGTTGTCCCCGCTGTCCCCGGGGTCCCGGGGTCCCCGCCGTGGCGGGGCTCACCTGCGGGGCACGGCCATGCTGCGGCTCGGGGCTGGCGGCGCTGCGGGAGCCGGCCCGGCGCCGCCCGGGGCCGATATAGCCGCATGGGGCTGGGGAGGAGCCAGGTGGCACCGGGCCAGCCGATGCCCCGCCCGCCCGGCACTGCGGCTCGCTCGGCACCGCCACCGCCACCGCCACCGCCACCGGCATCGGCATCGGCGCTGCGGCTCGCTCGGCACCGGGATCGGTATCGGTATCGGTATCGGCACTGCGGCTCTGCTCCGCTCAACACCGGCACCGGTATCGGCATCGGCACCGGTATCGGCACTGCGGCTCGCTCGGCACCGGCACTGCCACCGGTATCGGTATCAGCACCGGCACCGGTATCGGCACTGCGGCTCGCTCGGCACCGGGATCGGTATCGGTATCGGTATCGGCACTGCGGCTCTGCTCCGCTCAACACCGGCACCGGTATCGGCATCGGCACCGGTATCGGCACTGCGGCTCCGCTCGGCACCGGGATCGGTATCGGTATCGGTATCGGTATCAGCACTGCGGCTCTGCTCCGCTCAACACCGGCACCGGTATCGGTATCAGTATCGGTATCAGCACTGCGGCTCCGCTCAGCACCGGCACCGGTATCGGTATTGGCACTGCAGCTCTGCTCTGCTCCACTCGGCACCGGCACCGGCATTGGTATCGGTATCGGCACTGCAGCTCCAGTCCGCCATCAATACCGGTACCGGTATCGGCACCGCAGCTCCACTCCACCATCAGCACCAGCACCGGTACCAGTATCAGTATCGGCACTGCGGTTCCGCTCCGCTCGGCATTGGCACCGGCACTGCGGCTCCGCTCCACTTGGCAGTGGCACCGGGCACCGGCACCGGTATCGGCATCGGTATTGGCACTGTGGCTCCGCTCTGCCATCAGCACTGGCACCGGTACCGGTATTGGCACTGCGGCTCCGCTCCACCATCAGCACTGGCACCAATACCGGTATCGGCACTGGCACTGCGGCTCTGCACTGACACTGGCACCGGTATTGGCACCAGCACTGCGGCTCCACTCCGCACCGCCACCAGTATTGGCACCGGCACCGGTATCGGCCCTGGCACTGCAGCTCTGCTCCACCACCACCACTCGTATTGGCACCGGGCACTGGCACTGGGCACCGGCACCAGGACCAGTATCAGCCCTGGCACTGCGGCTCCGCACTGCCATCAGGACCAGGCACCAGGCATTGGCACTGGTATCAGCACCGGTACCCATATCAGCACCGGCACTGCGGCTCCACACTGCCACCGGCACCGGTATCAGCCCTGGGCACCGGCACTGGCACCAGTACCGGTATCGGCCCCAGCACTGCAGCTCCACACCACCACCAGCACCAGGCACCAGTACAGGCACCAGCCCAGTATCGGCCACCGGCACTGGGCACTGGGCCTCGGCACCGGTATTGGCACCGACACCAGTACCAGGCACTGGCACTGTGGCTCTGCACCACCATCAGCACTGGCACCGGTATTGGCACCAGCACCAGTATCAGCACCGGCCTGGCACTGCGGCTCTGCACCGCCACTGGTACTGGGTACTGGGCACCAGCACCAGTATCAGCCCCAGCACTGCAGCTCTGCACCGGCACCAGTACCGGGTACCAGGCACTGGCACTGGTATCAGCCCTGGCACTGCGGCTCCGCTCTGCCACCGGGCATCAGCACCAGTATCGGCATTGGCACTGCAGCTCCGCACCAGCACCCGCCGGGTACTGGGCACCAGCACCACTATCGGCACCAGTACTGCAGCTCCGCACCGGTACTGGGCACTGGCACCGCTATCTGCACTGGCACTGCGGCTCTGCACTGGCACCAGGCACCGGTACCAGCCACCGGCACTGGTACCGGGCAATGGCACTGTGGCTCTGCACTGCCACCGGCACTGGTACCAGGTACCAGGCACCAGCACTGTGGCTCCGCACTGGCACCGGTACCCAGCCCCGGCACTGCAGCTCCACTCTGGCACTGGTACCAGGCCCCGGCACTGTGGCTTTGCACTGGCACCGGTATCAGCACCAGTACTGCGGCTCCGCACTGGCACCGGACGCCGGGCCTCAGCACTGCAGCTCTGCACCACTGCCGGCACCAGCACCGGGCACTGGCACCAGTACTGTGGCTCCACACCGGCACTGGTACCAGGCACCGGTACTGCAGCTCTGCACCGGGCACTGGCACCACACCGGGCACCGGTACCGGGCACCGGCACTGCAGCTCTGCACCGTGCTCCACACCGAGCACCAGCACCGGCACTGTGGCTCTGCACCAACACCCCGAGCCCACGCTGCTGCAGGGACCCCCCCAAACCCAGCACCACTGTGGGGACCCCCAAGCCCAACACCACGGCTGGTCCCATGGCACAACTCTGGGGACCCCCCCCCCCAACCCAGAGCCCTGGCTGGGACCCTCAGCACCACTTTGGGGACCCCAGAGCAATGGCCTGGATCTCCAGCATCATTTTGGGGACCCCCAGGCTCAGAGCCGTGGCCAGGAACCGGAACACCACTTTGGGGACCCCCAGACCCAGCACCAGGGGACCCCCAGCACAGATCTGGGGACACCCCCCCCCCCCCCCAAGCAACAGCTGAGGCCACCAGCAGCACTTTGGGGACCAGGACCCCCAGCACCACTGCGGGGACCCCCACATCCAGCACCATGCCTGGAGACCCCCAAATCCTGAGTCCTGGCACCACTTTGAGGGTCCTCAGAGCCAGAGCCATGGCCAGGACCCCCAGCACCCATTGAGGGGACCCCAGAGCCATGGCCAGGACCCCCAGCACCCATTGAGGGGACCCCAGAGCCATGGTCAAGACCCCCAGCACCACTTTGGGGACCCCACAGGCCCAGCACCAAGGCTGGGACCCCCAGCACAGATCTGGGGACACCCCCCCCCCATTGTGGGGACCCCCAGGTCCACATGGTTGGGACCCCAGCACCCACTACAGGGACCCTCATGCCCAGCACCATGGGACCACCAGCATCCCCACATGGGGCAGCAGGACATGTTGGGCACCCTGTGCTGGGGGTGCTGGGCATGGTGGGGGTGCTGGGCACCCTGTGCTGGGGGTACTGGGCATGGTGGGGGTGCTGAGCACCCTGTGCTGGGGGTGCTGGGCATGGTGGGGGTGCTGAGCACCCTGTGCTGGGGGTGCTGGGCGCCCTTTGCTGTGGGGCTGGGCATGCTGGGGGTGCTGGGCACCCTGTGCTAGGGGTGCTGGGCATGCTGGGGGTGCTGGGCACCCTGTGCTGTGGGGTTGTGCATGGTGGGGGTGCTGGGCATGCTGGGGGTACTGGGCACCCTTTGCTGGGGGTGCTGGGCATGCTGGGGGTGCTGGGCACCCTGGCTGGGGGTGCTGGGCACCCTGTGCTGGGGTACTGGGCACTCTTTGCTGGGGGTGCTGGGCATGCTGGGGGTGCTGGGCACCCTGGCTGGGGGTGCTGGGCATGGTGGGGGTGCTGGGCACCCTGTGCTGGGGGTGCTGGGCGCCCTTTGCTGGGGGTGCTGGGCATGCTGGGGGTGCTGGGCACCCTGGCTGGGGGTGCTGGACACCCTGTGCTGGGGATACTGGGCACCCTGGCTGGGGGTGCTGGACACCCTGTGCTGTGGGGTTGTGCATGGTGGGGGTGCTGGGCATGCTGGGGGTGCTGGGCACCCTTTGCTGGGGGTGCTGGGCATGCTGGGGGTGCTGGGCACCCTGTGCTGGGGTACTGGGCACCCTTTGCTGGGGGTGCTGGGCATGCTGGGGGTGCTGGGCACCCTGGCTGGGGGTGCTGGGCATGGTGGGGGTGCTGGGCACCCTGTGCTGGGGTACTGGGCACCCTTTGCTGGGGGTGCTGGGCATGCTGGGGGTACTGAGCACCCTTTGCTGGGGGTGCTGGGCATGCTGGGGGTGCTGGGCATCCTGTGCTGGGGGTGCTGGGCACCCTGGCTGAGGGTGCTGGGCATGGTGGGTGTGCTGGGCACCCTGTGCTGGGGTACTGGGCACCCTTTGCTGGGGGTGCTGGGCATGCTGGGGGTGCTAGGCACCCTGGCTGGGGGTGCTGGGCATGCTGGGGGTGCTGGGCACCCTGTGCTGGGGGTGCTGGGCACCCTGGCTAGGGGTGGGGGTGCTGGAGCCGGGGGGGTCCCGGCCTTGCCCCGCACCCCCAGCACCCGAACAAGGGGCCCTTTATGGCCGGGGCGGCTCAATGCCCCTTTGTTCCCCGGATTAAGGGGCTGGGGGCCGGGCGGGCGAGCGCCCGGCTCCGGTTGCAGGGGCTGCGTGTGGGGCCGAGGCGGGTGATGGGGTCCCACCAGAGCTGGGGGTCCCGGCCCGTTCCCCATCCCACCCGGGTGCCGGTTGGCAGAGCCGGGGCGGCCACGGGAGCTGGGGTGCTGCCAGCCACGGGGCCCACGCGGTCCCTCCGGCCCCGGCCCCTTTATTGGGGCACCCTGGTACGGCAGAGCCCCAGCTGCCGCCGGCACAATGCGTCTTTATCCCAGTTTTGTGCCGCCGCCGAGCACCGGAACAATCTGGCCGTGTGGCTACATCCTGCCCATCCGGCATCGCCCGTCCCTGGCACCGGCCCTGTGTCCCCATGGGATGAGCTGCCGGGGACGGGGGTCTCTCCCGTACCCCTAAACCCGGCACCAGCGCCGCGCCCCGGCACAGGGCCCTGGTGAGCTGGCACAGCCCTGGTGAGCCGGCACGGTGATGGTGAGCTGGTACGGTGATGGTGAGCTGGTACGGTGATGGTGAGCTGGTACGGTGATGGTGAGCCGGCACAGCCCTGGTGAGCCGGCACTGCCCTGGTGAGCCG